>NC_137812.1:13875780-14115780 GCF_963921795.1 Nannobrachium achirus
TGCAACTTGCTTACACGCGTGCCTTGACTCAAGCGGAAGACATCTGTGTCTTTGTTAAGTAAGCTCCGCCCTTAGATTTTCCGCAATTTTGAGCAGTTTGTAAAACACTTAAACCCGCTTTTATTCCGGAACTTTCGCGTCACGTGCACAGAACTTTTTTTACATGAACTTTGGACCAATGCCTAAAGATCTGTCAGATCGCTTTTTTTTTTTATTGAAACATGCTTTTTTAATAATTCAATCAACATTGCAAGTCAACATTGCAAATTATTCTTCTGCCTCTAAAACATACATGCAAAATAAAATTTCATGATGAACTACTATAGAGGGTTAGTCCAAATATCACTGAAACCAATCTTACCCCAATTGGCCAAAGGGGGGCGTTATATCATTTTGAAAGAAGGCGTCAAGTACATTACATGAAACTTTTTTTGTTCTTATCTTTTTTTTTTTTAATGACAGGTCCATTATGTGTGACTGCTGTAGTGTAGTGGTCAGTGCCTGTGCCTGATATTCGGATGGTTGTGAGTTCGAACCCCACGTTGGGTAGAGTTGATGTTAACATCCTGGATGCCCATGGCATGTGTGTATGTCAAACTCTTTAATGTTGACACGTCTGATCTCACTCCAGATCACGTTCATGTTTAAAATGAGCCCTTCTCTACCGGCCGTTTTGAGTAAAAGAAAATATGATCACTCGAAAATGTTTCACCCCAAGATTGATTTCACCCCAAGCCTCCAAAATATAAAATAGAAATCAATAAAATCAAGGCACTCAGCCTACATAGAACTTTTTTTTTAAACAAACATGGTTAACAGATCCTGTGGCTGCCTAGTGTAGTGGTCAGGGCACATGCCTTACATGCAGAAGCTCGTTGGATCGAATCCCACCTGGGGCTTGTATAAGCATAAAACCATGACATAAATCCTGAAACCTGAACCAAGCATTATACTACAAACTGTGATGTCTACACCTATGTTGTGATTTCCAAGGATTGCAATGATACCATGTACCAGCTCAGTGGTCTAGTGGTTTGAGTGTCTGCCCTGAGACTGGGAGATCTGGGTTCAAACCCGGGTCGCGTCATACCAAAGATTCTAAAAAATGGGACCCAGTTCCTCCCTGCTTGAAACTCAACATCTAGGGTTGGATTGGGGGTAACTCCCTGCGACATACTAGTGTCATGACCAGGGGGTGTACTTGTACAACAAGTTACCTTGCGCTACAGAAACAGGAGATAGGCTCCTGCCCTATGAGATTCATAGCCTGGCCGATTCATATGGTCTTCATAGCTCAGCCAGGCTTACTATGTACATCATCAAACTGTCCAGGTGCATAGTATCACAGTTTTCTTTTTATGTCTGTTGCATATAGGCCTACAGTCTTTTGCATACATGTTGTGTAGAGGCCAATTTGTGCTTTTACCTATAACCACCGATTAGTGTAAAACTTTGTATGCATGAAACTTTTTCTTTTTTTTTCTTTTTTTTTAAATGACAGGTCCTTTATGCGTGACTACCGTAGTGTAGTGGTCAGTGCCTGTGCCTGATATACGGATGGTTGTGAGCTCAAACCCCACGTCGGGTTGAGTTGATGTTAACATCCTGGATGCCCATGGCATGTGCGTATGTCAAACTCTTTAATGTTGACACGTCTGATCTAACTCCAATTCACGTTCATGTTTAAAATGAGCCCTTCTCTAACAGCCGTTTTTTTTCTGTTCTGAGTAAAAGAAAATATGATCACTCGAAAATGTCAGAAATACATACAATAGATTACATTTACTCAGATTGATTTCACCCCAAGCCTCCAAAATATAAAAAAGAAATCAATAAAATCAAGGCACTCAGCCTACATAGAACTTTTTTTTAAAACAAACATGGCTAACAGATTCTGTGGCTGCCTAGTGTAGTGGTCAGGGCATATGCCTTTCATGCAGAAGGTCGTTGGATCGAATCCCGCCTGGGGTTTATATAAGCGTAAAACCGTGATATTTGGTACACTTCACAGTTTGGTTCCTTGAACAATGTCTGATATGGAGCCTTCCTAAAAATGTCCCCCAACCCCCCTTGATGCGTATTTTAATATCCGCCATTACTAAATAATGTATTTTGCATCATAAATCCTGAAACAAGCATTATAATACAAACTGTCATGTCTACACCTATGTTGTGATTTCCAAGGATTGCAACGACATCATGTACCAGCTCAGTGGCCCAGTGGTTTGAGTGTCTGCCCTGAGACTGAGAGATCCAGGTTCAAACCCCGGTCATGTCATACCAAAGATTCTATATAGGCATACGGTCTTTTGCATACATGTTGTGTAGAGGCCAATTTGTGCTTTTACCTATAACCACCGATTAGTTTAAAACTTTGTATGCACACTTCCCAGAGGCCAAGGAAAAACCTGTGCCCTGCATTTTTCACATCTGCCATTTATAGCGCCACCAGAAGGCCAACTTACAGTATGTAAAACACATTCTTCGATATTACTCCTTCAGATTTTATCCGAAAATCACACAAATCAGTACACAGTATCTCTACAGTGATGTAATCATGACGGATTTGTCAGATATCATATTCTATCTAATTGGCTAACATTGAATTCCAAGGTTTGCAGGATTGCTCCTTTTTGAACAAAATGTCTCAAATGCAGCCTGCTATGTGTGTGAGATTTTGCACACACATTCCCACTAGGCCAAGGAACAGATGCCACCCTTCTCACATTGGCCTGTTATAGCGCCACCAGCGGGTCAATTTTTGCACAACACATTTTTGGAACAAAATGCTTCAAATCCCGCATGCAGCGTCCGATTGCCGTGAAAGGCCCAAGAACACGTGGCACCCTTTTCACTTTGGCCTATTATAGAGTCACCGCTAGGCCAAAAAAACCTACCTGACCTGCCGGAGTCCTGTTCGGAAGAACACTGCTTCCAGTTTTTCTTTGATTTGTTCTTTGCTTTCCCTTGATGCTTTTTTGCTTTCCTGCTTTTTCTGCCTTGGCCACTTTATCGCTGCTTGCAGCTATATTTATTATTATTATTCCGCCACTTTTGCTCTAGCGGCTAGACCGTGCAGTCGCTTTTTACGAAACTCAGCAGTTTGGCAGAGGACTATGCCAAACGGCTAAAACGCGAAGCTCGCAACAATCGGCCAAAGGGTGGCGCTGTAGGAAGCCTTCAAAAGTGCAAACTTTGAACTGGTGTAGCTCATGCCCTGTTTCAGGTACAGCAATGAAACCTATATACACTTATGCGTCTCCTCATGCCAAACAACTTTTACGCTCTGACTTTTGACCTTTGACCTTTACTTCTCCCACAATTTTGAATTATATGAAAAACAGTAAAAATGTATCTCCTCCTGGGATTTTCGCGTAATGTGCGCGAAACTTTTTTTACATGAACTTTGGACCAATACGGTCTGAAAACTTAGGCGGATTTTCTTTAAAGCGAAACATTATTTTTTAATAATTAACCGTATAATGCAGTTTCATGCAAATTATTCTTCTGCCTCTAAATCATACATGCAAAGTGACACGTTCATGGCAGTATGGCAGAGGACTATGCCAAACGGCTAAAACGCGAAGCTCGCAACAATTGGCCAAAGGGTGGCGCTGTAGGAAGCCTTCGAAAGTGCAAACTTTGAACTGGTGTAGCTCATGCCCTGTTTCAGGTAAGGCAATGAAACCTGTATACACTTATGCGTCTCCTCATGCCGAACAACTTTTACGCTCTGACTTTTGACCTCTGACCTTTACTTCTCCCACAATTTTGAATTATATGAAAAACAGTCAAAATGTATCTCCTCCTGGGATTTTCGCGTAATGTGCGCGAAACTTTTTTTCCATGAACTTTGGACCAATACGGTCTGAAAACTTAGGCGGATTTTCTTTAAAGCGAAACATTATTTTTTAATAATTCACTCAATGTTGCAGTTATATGCAAATTATTCTTCTGCCTCTAAATCATACATGCAAAGTGACACGTTCATGGCATTTGGCAAATATGTAGAGGATTAGTCCAAATATCACTGAAAGCAATCTTACTCCAATTGGCCAAAGGGGGGCGCTATACGAAGCGTTTGAAAACTCAAACTTTAAAGGGGCATAAGTCATGCCTCGTTTCGTTTGAAGACATGCAACTTGCTTACACGCGTGCCTTGACTCAAGCTGAAGACATCTGTGTCTTTGTTAAGTAAGCTCCGCCCTTCGATTTTCCGCCTTTTGGAGCAGTTCGTAAAACACTTAAACCCGCTTTTATTCCGGAACTTTCGCGTCACTTGCACGGAACTTTTTTTACATGAACTTTGGACCAATATCTAAAGATCTGTCAGATCGTTTTTTTTTTTAATTGAAACATGCTTTATTAATAATTCAATCAACATTGCAAGTTGTATGCAAATTATTCTTCTGCCTCTAAAACATACATGCAAAGTAAAATTTTCATGATGAACTACCGTAGAGGTTAAGTCCAAATATCACTGAAACCAAAAAGAATCATATTTGAACTGGGGACCCCCCACCCTGACGTGAGTAGGGTTTTCCCATGATCTGGGCCTTAGGCTAGATGCAGAATAGAGCTGGGACGTTCGCGAACGAATCGAATCTTTTGAACGGCTCTTTGAAGTGAACGTTGGGATCCGGTTCGCGCAGTAGAGAGCCGTTCATTTGGGGGGAGACCCCCTCCCCCCAATTCAACATCTCCTTGCTACTCCACTGAGTACTGACTGAGTACAGTGAGTGAGTGAGAGAGAGAGAACAAGTGGAGGAGCGAGTTCATTGTTGCCTGCTTGTTTTTTTTTTGGTGTTTTATGAATAACAAAAGTCAAGGTAGCTTAATTTACACACACATTTTATGAAAAGGGTAAATACTAAATTGTGATCTCAACTGTCAGCAGAGGAATGTGGTGCCACCTTGTGGATTCATGTTTAAACAAATTCTTCTTAAAAATATATAAATATACAAGGAGCCAAATGAGCCAGTCTTTTGAACGGCTCTTTTCAGTGAGCCAGATCGATGGTACTGTCTCACTTCAAAGAGCCATAAATCCCACCTCTAATGCAGAATGGTTAGGCACAGGTGTGTGTGTGTGTGTGTGTGTGTGTGTGTGTGTGTGTGTGTGTGTGTGTGTGTGTGTGTGTGTGTGTGTGTGTGTGTGTGTGTGTGTGTGTGTGTGTGTGTGTGTGTGTGTGTGCGGGTGTGCGTGCGTGCTACATTTCCCAGAATGCAGCAGCTAAGATGGCTGCTTGTTGCAATCAGTTTGATTTGTCAGCACCTGGCCGCAACACAGCTTCTCCGAGTCAGGCAATCCAAATGTTTTTGCTCTTAACCACCGAGCTCTGCTTCACTGTGTAGCTGGCTCTCGAAGGGACTCTTCCATCGAGCAGTAAGCAAAACTCCACTATGTTCTCCTCTGTCGCACATTTGCTCTGTATTTTGCCACATTGCTAATGGTGGTTCTATTTGTTCCCATTGTAGGCAAATTAGGAGCTGCATCTGAGTCTTGGAAGAGAAATGGCATGTGTTAATGGAAGCAACAGCATACTGTGAAACATATGTTTCGAATGTAACCCCTGTTTGTTAAGTTCTGGAAAGAAGCATATTTTGAGTTAAAAGCCCCGGTTTTGGGAAGAACTTTATTTCATGTTTTAGGGGAACGCCCCATTGAATAAAACAACGCTTATTGCGTTTTCACCTTGAGAACTGTTTCCGTGTGCTGGTTTGGGTTCAGACTTCACAATACTTAAAGGACCTACACCATGAATTTTCACTTTTTCTATTTTAAAACCTTTTTTGGGGGTCCCACTGGCACCTTCTATCCTCACAAAGTCCTATTTCTGTACATTGTGTCTTTCTCTGGTTTTGGGAAGACAGAGATGAAAAGCTTTCCACAGGTTCTCAGACCAGTGCTGTTCTGAGAGTTGATCCTTGTGACGTCACACGGATTCCCGTTTTTTTTTTTCAGAGTAAAAAAAAAATTAAAAAAAAAATATTTTTTCAAAAAGTTTTTTTTCAAAAAAAGTTTTTGAAAAAACTTTTTGAAAAAAAAATTTTTTTTTCAAAAACTTATTTTCAAAAACTTTTTTTTTTCAAAAAAAATGTTCCAAAAAATTTTTTTTTCAAAACTTTTCAAAAAAAATTTTTTTTTCAAAAACTTATTTTCAAAAACTTTTTTTTTTTCAAATTTTTTTTTATCAAAAACTTTTTTTTTTCAAAAAACTTTTTTTTTTCAAAAAACTTCTCTGTCATTTATAGCGCCACCAGAAGGCCGAAAACGCATTCTTCAATATTACTCCTTCAGATTTTATCCGATAATCACACAAATGGGCACACAGTATCTCTACAGTGATGTAATCATGACGGATTTGTCCAATATCATATTCTATCTAATTGGCTAACATTGAATTCCAAGGTTTGCAGGATTGCTCCTTTTTGAACAAAATGTCTCAAACGCAGCCTGCTATTTGTGTGAGATTCTGCACACACATTCCCACTAGGCCAAGGAACAGATGCCACCCTTCTCACATTGGCCTGTTATAGCGCCACCAGCGGGTCAATTTTTGCAAAACCCATTTTTGGAACAAAATGCCTCAAATCCCGCATGCAGCGTCCGATTGCCGTGAAAGGCCAAAGAACACGTGGTACCCTTTTCACTTTGGCCTATTATAGTCACCACTAGGCCAAAAAAAAAACACCTGACCTGCCGGAGACCTGTTCGGAAGAACACTACTTCTAGTTTTTCTTTGATTTCTTCTTTGCTTTCCCTTGATGCCTTTTTGCTTTCCTGCCATTTATGCCTTGGCCACTTTATCGCTGCTTGCAGCTATATTTCTTGTTGTTGTTGTTCTTGTTTTTTTATGTCCGACCTTGTGTGTGGGAGCCAACGGTGGTGTCCTGTCTGGTACAGTGGCAGGTGCATGTGTCCCCGTGCACACACTCATACCGTACGTGAAGAATAGAGTGTTATTTAGAGGACACCTTTCGTGTGCTACCCCTACGAGTGCTTTGCACCCTAGATCACCCAGAAAACCATTTCAGGTGGTTCCAAACCTCCACGTCTGCCAACTTTAATACAGAATGCCCACATGTATCATGGTCGGTATCATGGTCAGTATCATGTCAGTATCATGGTCAGTATCATGTCATTATCATGGTCAGTATCATGTCATTATCATGGTCAGTATCATGGTCAGTATCATGGTCGGTATCATGGTCAGTATCATGTCAGTATCATGGTCAGTATCATGGTCAGTATCATGGTCAGTATCATGTCAGTATCATGGTCAGTATCATGGTCAGTATCATGGTCAGTATCATGTCAGTATCATGTCAGTATCATGTCAGTATCATGGTCAGTATCATGGTCAGTATCATGGTCAGTATCATGTCAGTATCATGGTCAGTATCATGGTCAGTATCATGTCAGTATCATGTCAGTATCATGGTCAGTATCATGTCAGTATCATGGTCAGTATCATGTCAGTATCACGGTCGGTATCACGGTCACGGTCGGTATCACGGTCGGTATCATGGTCGGTATCATGTCAGTATCATGGTCGGTATAATGGTCAGTATCATGGTCAGTATCATGGTCAGTATCATGTCAGTATCATGGTCGGTATAATGGTCGGTATCATGGCCGGTATCATGGTCGGTATCATGGTCAGTATCATGTCAGTATCATGGTCGGTATAATGGTCAGTATCATGGCCAGTATCATGTCAGTATCATGTCAGTATCATGGTCGGTATCATGGCCAGTATCATGTCAGTATCATGTCAGTATCATGGTCAGTATCATGGCCAGTATCATGTCAGTATCATGGCAGTATCATGGTCAGTATCATGGTCAGTATCATGGCCAGTATCATGTCAGTATCATGGTCAGTATCATGGTCAGTATCATGTCAGTATCATGGTCGGTATAATGGTCAGTATCATGTCAGTATCATGTCAGTATCATGTCAGTATCATGTCAGTATCATGTCAGTATCATGGTCAGTATCATGTCAGTATCATGGTCAGTATCATGTCAGTATCATGGTCGGTATCATGGTCGGTATCATAGTCAGTATCATGTCAGTATCATGGTCGGTATAATGGTCGGTATCATGGCCGGTATCATGGTCGGTATCATGGTCAGTATCATGTCAGTATCATGGTCGGTATAATGGTCAGTATCATGGCCAGTATCATGTCAGTATCATGTCAGTATCATGGTCGGTATAATGGTCAGTATCATGGCCAGTATCATGTCAGTATCATGTCAGTATCATGGTCGGTATAATGGTCAGTATCATGGCCAGTATCATGTCAGTATCATGTCAGTATCATGTCAGTATCATGGTCAGTATCATGTCAGTATCATGGTCGGTATAATGGTCAGTATCATGTCAGTATCATGTCAGTATCATGTCAGTATCATGGTCAGTATCATGTCACTATCATGGTCAGTATCATGTCAGTATCATGGTCAGTATCATGTCAGTATCATGGTCGGTATCATGGTCAGTATCATGGTCAGTATCATGGTCAGTATCATGTCAGTATCATGGTCGGTATAATGGTCAGTATCATGTCAGTATCATGTCAGTATCATGGTCAGTATCATGTCAGTATCATAGTCAGTATCATGTCAGTATCATTTCAGTATCATGGTCGGTATCATGTCAGTATCATGTCAATATCATAGTCAGTATCATTGCAGTATCATGGTCGGTATAATGGTCAGTATCATGTCAGTATCATGGTCGGTATAATGGTCAGTATCATGTCAGTATCATGGTCAGTATCTTGGTCACTATAATGTCAGTATCATGTCAGTATCATAGGCAGTACTTGTTCTATCTATAACATGCAACCTAGATGCAAATAATATTTGCATCTAGGTTTAGATGTTTGTCTTACTGACAAGCAAACAATGATCTGCTTGGGTTAAATAACAAATACAGTTTTTTTTTTTACCATAATAACTTTACGTGAATTGGTTACACATGAACATTAGGCATACATTACATAACTGCAGTTATTAATGATGACTTGAATAATTGCTATCAAATAATGACCACTTTACTAATGTGCCACGCGAGCACCCTCACATGCAGGTGTTTAAGAGATGACGACTCATCAAAGTTGTCTTTGCCTTGGCTTTCCAATGACACTTTTGCATTCGATGCTGAATAGGAATAAGCTCTGTAGCAAACAAAGGCTTAAGATATTCAACAGGTGTTTTCGCAAATCAACACATATTTTACAATTCATTTTGAGGTATAAGTGCCATAGTACACAATGTGAAACATTCACACTCAGGCTATTGTTAACCGCAGATGTTGATTTCGGCAGGAATGAAGAAAAGAAAAAGAGAGAAAAAGAATTGTGGCGGTGGAATCCATTGTTAATTCACTTCCAGATTTCAGGACAAAAAAAGTAACACTGTTATTGCAGAGAGTACAATGTGTGTGGCCTTGCAGAAGTAGTGATACAAATACATTTATGAATCAAGGACATTTCTGTTCATTTTTTGTATCGAAACAATATCGAACCGTGACAACAAAATATCGAACCAAATCAAACCGTGAATTTTGTGTCTTAGGACAACAAAAATTCTAGTTCCATTCCATGGTATAAAAAACAGTGATGGGGTAAGGTGGGGAACGAAGAAGAGGTCCAAGGCAACTCTGTTCAGTATAAAAATAGCAAAACTTTTATTTAATTCATGGCAGCAAAGATAAAAAACACGACCGACGCGTTTCAGCCACTAGTGGCCTTCATCAGGGTCCGGGGTTCGGACCCTGATGAATCTCAATTAATCACATTTTAATCACACATCAATATATGACCTGGGAACAGTTTACTTTTTGAGCGCTGTTGTTCAGGCCAGGCCAGACCAGGCACACACACACACACACACACACACACACGCGCACACACACACACAGGGGGGAAGGGGGGGGGGGGGGGGGGGTTCACACGGGTGTGATTTTTTAATGGATTTTGGTATAGGCCTACAAGCGAATCAATTAATAATTAAGACTATAACCCAACAAAACATTGCTTATTTTTTATTACATTTAAAACTCTCAGCTCTGTTGAAGACCCCTGCCTATATTATCCTTAAATAATAGGCTACATATTTTCTTTTCTGCCTAAAAAGTGTAGGCTATTTTAGACGTGAGGTGCAGTGGCTCTGGGTGTTCCCACTAAGGAAAGTAGGCTTTCAACTCCCTGAGGGTGCTGAGGCCTGCTTTGCACCCTCATTTTGGCCAGGGAGCACCCCCACCTCAGTAATTCCCGAAATTTACATTATAATACAGTAGATCAGCATTGGCTGGCCACAACCGGTTTGGCACACACTCCCATTGGTATGCAAATTTAGCCTTTTGTTTTCACCTGGCCGATTTGAGTTGGGTATCCTTCACTTAAAGCATAGCACCCTCAGCCATAGCACCCTCAGCCATTGTGGGCTGCCGCCGGCCCTGACATGACAGACAGTGGAGGCTACGCTAACTGGCTAACCGCAGCAACTCAGTCCGCAGTGGTCCACGGTGGTCCCGCTGAGCTCCGCGGACGGTCCGCGGCGGACCCCCGCGGCGGACCCCTCCGCGGCGGACCCCGCGGCGGACCCCTCCGCGGCCGAGAGGAGTGCTTGTAGATTGTAAACGTCCCATCCATGTAAGCGCATCGCACGTTGTATGCTCTCTCTGTGACTGTGACAGGCAACGCAGCGCTGACACTGGTGGTCCATGCACTGGTCTCATGACTTAAGCAACATCATAACTGTGCGCGCTGCGCAAATGACTGATCTACAAGCTACATCGCATCTCTGTAGATGTATGTTGATATCTTGTAGATCTGTTCTTTTTCTGCAATCGGCTAAAATGGCTAGTAACGCTTTACTCCGCTTTTTTTTTGCGGAGTAAAGCGTTATATATTACCATTTTTTTAGAGTAATACCTTACACTACTCGTTACTGGAAAAAGTAATAATATTACAGTAATATATTATTAGTAATTCGTTACTGCCCAACACTGCTTAGCACATGCAAAAAACCAGTCCATCTGTAACCAGGAGTGGTTATTTCAATAAAACCAAAACATTGGAAAATGCATTTATTCTTTGTTCTTTGTGTACTGTGCAATGTGCATTCATGGATATGCTATTCATTATCTGGATTAGGCAGGCAGGGGACCTAAAGCAGAAAAACATTACAAACTATATAATGCAATTTTATTTACTAATATCGTGAGTAATATCGATATCGAGGTATTCAACTATGTTATCGTAAATCGAAGGTTTTCCTAATATCGACCAGCCTTAGCAGACACTTTTCTGATGGGTTCTGTGCATAATTTAAAGCCCTGTGTTCAAAATGTTACTTCAGTATCACTACAAAAGTTAGGAAGAAAGAAAGAAAGAAAGAAAGAAAGAAAGAAAGAAAGAAAACAGAGAAAACAAAGAAGAAAAATCACACCCAATATGAAGTGAGCGGTGGTCGTGCTTGCATAACATCTTCAGACTAGGATTTAAGTCTAGGATGTACAGGCTATGCTACACACACACACGTTTTGCTATGGCAAAACGCTGAGGAAAAAGGCTGCAGACATACGACATATGACATCACTAGACAAACATGATGCTACGCACACACATTTTACTATGGCAAAACGCTGAGGAAAAAGGCTCCGGACACACGCACAGCTACGGACACACACACATTTTGCTATGGCAAAACGCTGAGGAAAAAGGCTACAGACATACGACATATGACATCACTAGACAAACATAGATGCTACGCACACACATTTTACTACACTATGGCAAAAAGCTGAGGAAAAAGGCTACTTACACACGCACAGCCACTTATAGGAGCGGTTTGCACCGCTCAAAAACAAAACAAAACAAAACAAAACAATGAAGGTAGCACTGCTGTCATGGCTTTTACTGCGGCATCAAGGAAAGGCTGAGGGGAGAGAGAAAAAAAAAGAAGAGGTGGGTGAAAAATGCCATAACTTTATTTTTTTCCGTTTGTCAGTGTTAGATTTATGAGTGTGTGGCTGGGCTCATATTTCCCGCTCCTCCGGGGACCTGAGCAGGCTGAAAGTTCTACAACCATGGAGCTGTAATTGAATAGCTGAGAGCTCTAATGCAACATTACCCTGTTCTCCTCTTGACGGCCTCTATTGATTTGGACGTCGCAGTATTGTAAACACTCCAGTGGCCAGAGTGTGACCGTATAGGGGCAGCTGGTTCTCAACCAGTGGTCCGGGGGACTGCCAGTGGTCCTTGAAGGGGTTTTCCAGGTGGTCCCCGGCTAAATGATAGAGAGTTGGTTCCCAGCAAGCAAGGACCTGGACCAATCAGTGACGTCTCGATTGGGGCCAGATCTCACAGCCCATATGGGGATGATCTTCACGTCATTACCAGGACGTCATATGGACTTTTTTGTTTGACAGGATTTTTATTGTTTGTAATGTTAGTTGAAATATGAGCATATAAGGTTATATTATGGTCTTCCGTAGGCTACTGACGTGATATTTCCAATGTACAGCATTTTTCGTAGGCATCTATTATGGAACACATCTCAGCTATCAGACGCCCCCTAAAAGAACAGAATCTCAGGTTAAATATACAGACAGGTGTGGGGTGGGCAACTGCTTGCTATCCCCCGAGACCCCAAAAAATGACGGCCCCAGTGGGCCACACAGCAGAAATAGCTGTTGCTGCTGCTGTTTCAGTAAAGCTGACACATGATGACGCTGCTGTCACCTGCAATGCCACCAGCTAGGAGCACCGGCCTTGTGATGTCACGTCAGCCAGTGGCGGTGCATATCACCCAGAACAGCCTCACACTCTGGGGTATGAGTCAGCATGATGTGTCATCACATACCTGTATGTGTAACACGCAGTCTATTTCAATATTTCTCTTGCTCATAGCTCTATTTCACCTCAGATTCGGTGCAATGCTGTTATTTGTGTCGCTGTGTTTTGCAGCATTCCGTATATAACCCTACAATCCAGTCTGAAAGCTGTACAGTACAATTCCATTACAGTAAATGGTATTCCTAGAATGTCTGATTTAGCATTCCAGCCCAGCATATTATCAAGCCGTGGAAAGTAAACAACATTTTAAGTACGGTACATCTTAAGTACCACACTCAGAACACATCTCTTCAGGATAGCCTTTCCCAACTGTTTTTAATCTATTCAAGTGTGTTCCTTCCTTTCCTTATGTAAAGGGACTTTGGGTACTTGGGCTATGATTATTATTGAACAAAGGACTTTATTTGGGCTATCCTGACTACTAATTGAAGCCGAGGCCGAATTAGCCCGAATTGCATGAAAGAGGCCTCACAGCACATGGTTGGTTCTACAGACTCCAACTTTCGCATGCAGAAAGCTCAGATCTTTACCTACATTCTTAGCTACTTCCCCTACGACCACAAGGAATGACGTGCCTGTGGAATTCCTCAATTCACTGACACCCTCTGGAATCCACGATCATAACCTCAAGTAGAAACCTGCACTCTCAAGAATGGCACCAGAATGGTGGTAATGCAAATTATGGACAGAGTCATTGGGTGTGGAAAGTGGACATGTTGAAAACAGAACATTCAAAGGACAACTATGTTTATGCTAATCAGTAGGGACGGAAATGTCACAATGGTGCTTCCCAAGTAATCAGTGGCGTATTATTCTTCAAACTCCAAAAAGCGGTCAGGCTCTACTTTGTAGGCAGGCAGGGTCTGCGTTGCATTTTATGTTCAATGATTCCCTCTGTCATAGTTCATTATCCGCCTCCATCCTTCCTTATACGTCTGGATGCTCCCGCTTTAGCCCGGCCTTTCCTAAACCCTTAATAATAACTAAACTCTCCGGGCTGCCAAGAGCACTTGACTCTAACACGGCGTCACCCCCCGTCCGCCGAGGCTGGGTGGTGCTCGCACAACGAGGGTAACCTCCGGCCGCCTGCTGTACTCCCGGCGCAGCACTCTCTCTCTCTCTCGGTTCGAGGAAAGGAGACAGACGAGGCTGTCGACAGGGGTGTCACACCAAATGCTGGGACCTGGGTACACTGTGGATTCACTGTGGGCCCCCCATGAATGTTCTTCATAGGAGGAGGGGGTTTAACCCATTTAGACTGGGAACGCATTACTATGCATTATTTTGTGCTTTGACTATTGAAATGAAATAGCAGATATATATACAAGCTCGCAGCGTGGCACCGAGTGCCGCGCTTCGAGTTTGTAGATCTGCTATTTTTTGAAAAATCGTGAGAAGTGGTGCTCAAACTTTTTTCATGTGAAGGACCCCCAAAATGACATGTATTTGGCCACGGACCCCCGTCTCAAAATATGTTGTTCTAGGGACCACCATGCAGAAGAAGCAAAATTTGAGTTACAAATGTTCGCTTAAAAAATACATACATTCAAAGATTTGCACACATTTTCACGACTTTTCAAAAAAGTCGAGTGCCACGCTGCGAGCTTGTATATCTGCTATTTTTCAATAGCTAAAGTATAAAATAATTAAGGCCCCTCCCTCCACCTTGGGCCCCATAGTAACTCAGTCCCACTTCCCCCCCCCCCCTAATTGTGACGCCCCTGTACTGTCGGCGATAATAAGCGCGGCCATCAGAGGACGAGAGCGTTGGCATGCACAGACGTCCTGTCACGGAGGCCTGTCAGATTTCTGGGCCGCTTCCCACACATCCCTCTGCAATATTAAAGAGATATCAGATGAGAAGTCGGCTCTGTGATTGAAGTTAAATTGAAGAGGGGGGAGGAAAAAGTGGGTTTGAAGAAAAAGGGAAGAGATAGAGAGAGAGAGAGAGATGAGGACAAAGAGGGTACTTGTGTCAAAGAATGTAGATACTCCTGGTCAAACTTTACTCGACTGCAAAGTGAAAGTTGCTTTGTCAAGATTTTTGTGCTCGAGTTTGAAGTACTTGAGTTTGAAGTAGGCTACCTGCAGAGCCATAATAACCACTTAACCCTGCAAAGCCCACTGTCGCTTTTTGGACAAATTTTTATTTGATCAAAAAAACAGTTTAAATAATTTGTTTTCTTGTTCTTTTTTCACATTAACATCACCATTGGGTCCTATTGTTTAGTATTACAATGCCATTGGCCACAATATTTGCATATAAATACCCCCCACAGAGGCTGACATTCACACCCCCCACAGAGGCTGACATTGCAGAGTCTGGTCGAACAACATCTCACTTTTTCACTGAAGCTATTCCTCACAAAAAAAAAATAAGTAAAATGCCTGAAATATTTTTGGTGATTATTAGAATGTCTAGAACATGTGAATATGTTATTATTGTGAAAAATATCCCCAAAATGTAAATTAGAGCATGATTTATGATTTATGATTCATGGCTATAAAACCTTACAAAAAACATTTGTTTAAAAAAAAACATTACATTTTCCTCTGATTAGGACAACCCCATCTGATTTTTTTAAACATTTTTTGGCCAGTAGAAATTAGTTCGGGCCTTGCAGGGTTAAACCCTGTGCGTCCGTTTGTGGGGAAAGCGTTTGCAGACAATAGCAGATCGACAAGCTCACACCGCCTCAATGAAAATGAATAAAGTAATGAAAAGGAACGGATTTGGACATGAAAGGGTTTCCCACTCACAGTTTTTTGATTGATTGAACATTTTACTAGACAGAAATATTACTGTAAACAGCACGAGCAGTCAAAACACTTGTAAAAGTGTAAAAGTATTACACCAAAAGACCCCAATGGAAACAAGGCCGCAAGGACTTTTTTGGTGGAACGAAATGTACTTCGTTATGGAGAGAGACAGAGAAAGAGGTTCGACTAAGGATAGCAGGCTCAGTGTGGGGTGGGTGGGGTGGGGGGGAACCAGGGGGAACCTGAGGACTCCTGTGTGCTCTGTATGCATGCGCCGCCCACCACTCAGACGGCGGCGGCGGTGGGCGACCTGCGTCAAAAAAAATATCCTCTGTTAACATTTAACAGCGTTTTTCAGCATGACAGAAGAACAAGAGTCACATTCGCCCCACGGAGAGCCCGGGGTGGCAGGGAGCTAAGAGAGAGACGCAGCGGCACGCGCCGAAAAGATAATTTTAATCCCCCTCTCCCTCTCTCTCTTTCTCTTTCTCTTGCCTCCCGAAAGATCAGTCGGTCAGGTCTGCCCACCGTCTGCCTGTCCCTGCCTGGGTCACATCATAGGTATATGAGGGCCATGGCGGAGATCCAGCCAGTCACGTTGATTGGAAGGAAAAGGCCACTTTGTGTCTGCAATGCTCCACTGGTTCCTGGTCCTCTCTCTCTCTCTCTCTCTCTCTCTCTCTCTCTCTCTCTCTCTCTCTCTCTCTCTCTCTCTCTCTCTCTCTCTCTCCCCCCTCCGGTAGATGGATTAAGAGGAACTGCTGTGGTGAATGTTGATGAAGTACGGCTCCATGTTTGAACGCACATATGAGACCACTACCTGGAATTAGTGTGTAATCTCTGCTCCCGCCTGTGGCTGCCAAGCTGTGAAATTAGACACACACACACACACGCGCGCGCGCACACACACACACACACACACACACACACACACACACACACACACACACACACACACACACACACACACACACACACACACACACACACACACACACACACACACACACACACACACACACACAGAGTGCACACCCACCCACCACTTCAGTAAGGCAGAAGGTAGAAAGGTAGAAAAAGTAGGCTACTCATGTTTGTAAAAGTATCAATACTGCAGATAGGTAAAATCTTATGCTGAAAGAATTGCCCTTACTGTGTAGAAAACCATGCCATGCCGCAGCTCCACTATGCTTAGTTCAGGCTCCGACCGGCAAGCTCATGACGTGTTGTGAGCTTGGAGGTCTGCTATTTTCGATATTTCCACCAAAAGGCCCTTTAGAAAAATCAGCCCCTGCCTCTCAAGTCTCAAACATTCTCTGCATGTCCCTGCTACCAGGGACGTGCTGGCCATTGGGAAAAGCGGGACAACTCCCGAACGGCCGGTTCATTCCCGGCCTGTCCAGGAGGAAAAAATGTAACTGTTTGCACAAAAGTAGTGAAAACAGCAGATCTACAAGCACACAACGCCTCGCACCGCGAGGCGTTGTGTGCTTGTAGATCGGCTGTTTTCACTAGTTTAAATTATTTTTTAAATGATAAATACAAAACAAACGGTTTGGGACATACAAGGTTTCCACCCGACAACGACAAAATATAACTTATGTAATTGGCCCACTGGCTTGTCACGTCATGATCTGAAATGGCAAATCTTTGAGTAGTAGCAGCAGCACTATAGAGAGATCTCTCTCTCTCTATAGCGCGCATTGAGGGCCTCTCCAACCCTTTTTTTCCTGGGCTGAATCAGGGGCCCAGCACGTCCCTGCCTGCTACTACTGTATCATGGCTGTCCAGGTGGGTTATTTATATTTCTTGCTTGATCACAGATGCAGAATGTTCTTCTTTCGCTCTGCAGCTCACAGACCTGGCAAGGATATAGACAGAGAGTTCGCTTGCATGGTTTTGGTGCCAAATGCCCTGTGTGAACTTTCAATCTTGAATTCCATTTCCCGCACTCCACTTATTCGTCCATCAACATTTTAGAACAGTGATTTCACAAATTCCACTTCTCGCTAACCTCACGAATAAGCGTCACACTTTGACCTGTTGTGAGATACAAATTTTAAAAAATGTAAAATAAAGTTTGCTGGTAGGCTATTTTCAGTCTGTGAAACCAGAGTGTAACCAAGTATAAATCAGGCATAACTCCAACACACATACACACACACGCACACACCCTAGACATTTTAATCATTAAAATATCACTACATAAAAACTCCATCTTGAGATGAACTTATGCCAACTGCTAAGAAGCAGATCATTAGCCTTGCGTCAGGAGCCCACCCTGAGCTCATGCATGTGGGCCGTGCGGTTGCTGTTAATCTGATGCATTGCTGGCTTTAAAAATACGGCTATGGAAAAACCGATGACCAACTAGGCCATCTGCTTTAGCATTTTGATTTAGTGAACTTGGCACACAATGCACTTGTACACACACACACACACACACACACACACACACACACACACACACACACACACACACACACACACACACACACACACACACACACACACCGGGTCATTAGAAGACTGCTCGAGTACTAAGTTTTATTTCGGGAGATTTATTCCGGTACCCTTTTGAAGTCTTGAAGAATAATAGCATCCATTTATACTTTCTTTTAACCGCCATAGCTCTCCGTTTACCCCCGCCGTGTGTGTGTGTCTGTGTGTGTGTGTGTGTGTGTGTGTGTGTGTGTGTGTGTGTGTGTGTGTGTGCGTGCGTGTGCGTGTGCGTGCGCTCTGTAACAGGCGTGACTCGGGCACAATGCAGGCAAGCCTCCACACACAAACCTCAAGTCAATTGAATACAAACGACAGTTGAAAACTGTGACTCACACTTCTTTTTTTACAGCTCGTCTCAAAAGCGCGGCGCGAACCCGCCCTTTTGAACCAGCAGTGATGAAGTTGGAATATGCCCTCGATCCTGATTTCCCTCTGCCAGTAATTGGCAGAGTGATCGTCGACGCAGATAGCTTTGTGGCGCGCGGATTTATCTCTGACGCCCGCGGCTTGTTTTAATGATAGCATCGCCGGAGAAACGAGGGCTTCTATTAACTAAGGAGCCTCGGTCGCGACGGAGACAGTTTATTTGACGTGCGCCGTAATGCATATTTGGATATAATGTGGCATGCAAATGTAGTAGGGCCTATACGAGATTGCGTAGCCCGTCGTATCTGCGTGTCCAATTAAGTGGGGAGAGTAGATAGAGGCTCTGACAGGAATGAAGATGAAAAGAATAAAATGGTTTGAGGACCCAGAATGAGACCGAGGAGATCTGAGTGGATCCTCTGACCTCATTCAAGGTAGGAGACGTAATGAGAGAACATGATGCTTTTAAAACGCTATGAATCACAAGCCAGTCATCAAAGCACTGCTGGATGATATTTATTCTCTCTCACAACTGACCCTCACCTACTTTAGATATGTCTCCTCTCCTCTCCTCTCCTCTCCTCTCCTCTCCTCTCCTCTCCTCTTATAGACTGTATTCCTGAGCCATTACTGCGATGTCGACCCTATATGTACAACCAGGGAAACCAAAACAAAACATGCATGGCTTCCCAAGGTTTCCAAAACCTACTGGGAACAAAGTACTTTGGGTTATTTGTGATCCACTTCTGGCGAACATCTTTTACTAAACTTCTATATGTTCAGCATAGCAACAGACTGGAGTTACAATGGGGCTGTTAAGTCTGACATAATTTTGTAGGCAGAGGAGAACTTTTGGGGCCTACCTAATAAACCGCTTGATAGGGCGTAGTTTTGCTTTTGGAAAATTTGTTTGGTATATATGCATCTTTTAGTCCAACTCATAGCGACTGGCAAGAATACACTAGGCTACTCGAGCGCAGGGACGTGCTGGGCCCCTGATTCAGACCGGGGAAAAAGAGTTGGAGGCCCTCATTGCGTGATATAGAGAGAGATCTCTCTATAGCGCTGCTGCTACTCAAAGATTTGCCATTTCAGATCATGACAAGTGACAAGCCAGTGGGCCAATTACTGTACATGAGTTATATTTCGTCGTTGTCGGGTGGAAACCTTGTATGTCCAAAACCGTTTGTTTTGTATTTATCATTTTAAAAATGCTTTAAACTAGTGAAAATAGCCGATCTACCAGCACACAACGCCTTGCACCGCGAGGCGTTGTGTGCTTGTAGATATGCTGTTTTCACTACTTTTGTGCAACAGCCTTGTATGATGAAGCAGGGCTTTGCTTTGCGAACAAATGTATCAATTTGAAACTTGGAGATACGAGGTTTCTGCCCGACAGTGACGATTTGCTTTGTTGGCCGCCCAGCCCCCAAAATGGAACGAAGGTCCAACATTTGATTTTTATTTTTTTCCTAGTGGCCGGCCTGGACCGTCCGGGAATGAACCGGCCGTTCGGGAGTTGTCCCGCTTTTCCCCAATGGCCAGCACGTCCCTGCTCGAGCATGTTACAGTATAGGTGGCGTCTCTGCGTGTGTCAAACCCTCTCCCGTCGTTCGACCGTGAAAATAACGTGGGGCGAAACCAATCAAACCACACCAGCAGCACTAAGCTGGGGTCATGGCAGCCATCTGCATGGATGTGAGATGATGTTTCTACAGTGCATTATTCACATCAACATCCATACCGATGGCTCTTTTCCTGCATAATAATCGCTCTGACACTCGTCTGCCCCAAGGTGCCTCCTCACGCCAGTGTTCATTTGAAATACAAACTATGCTATGATGACTTAAAGATGCAGTGCCATGATTTTTTCCCCCCTTAAAACATGATTATCAGGTATGGGGATTATACTATAGGAGGAAGATTTTTTCCAAAGAAATGTGCAGTAAGAGTTAAAATTAGGTTTTTATGTGGCCAGACTCACCAGTAGCCTGGTTGTCAGGTGGGTGGTGACCCAGCTGAAGTTAGCCACACCCACAGTGTTGGGTGAATGGTAAAAGGGGAGGGGATGATTATATGATGTCATTATATCACTGTTTTTGGATCTGCACTTTTGACCCACAAGGTGTCAGCCTCCAGGAAGAAACCCCAAATACAAAGGGAATTATATAATTGCTCATAACAACCACACCAGGGGGTCTAATGAAGTACTGTCAACTTCCTAGACACATGAAAACCAGAAAAAGAACAAAACTATGGCACCACCTCTTTAAGGGCTGTCCATACTGTCTCCGACCACCAAACTTTCCGTCGGAGAGTTCTGACTTTCCGCCGTGCAGCTTTCCGAACTCTAATTCGGGGTAATGCTTTTCAGAAGATGCGAGTGACGTCATTTTGTAGTTGAACCGGACCTTTGCACGTTGTGAGCTTGTAGATCTGCTATTAGATGTACTGGATCCCTTCTCCACTAGTCCCTCACTGACATTTTTGTCTAGTTGTTATTTGTTACAAAATTGTCAATATATTTTTATAAGTTTTAGTTATGGTTTTTATATAGCTTTCGTCAGCGAAAACTAGATTGGCTTAGTTTTAGTGAACGAAATCAAAAATTGTACAGAAATTACGTTTCAGCTGATTCTGTATGCAGATCATATTTGTAATGTCCGGTGTACTTTAGTGCTGTGTAATACACACGCGCACACACACACACACACACACACACACACACACACACACACACACACACACACACACACACACACACACACACACACACAGACACACACACACACACACACACACACACACACACACACGCACACACACACACACACAGTCGCACACGGCAGTGAGGTATTGTTATTCACAGGTCGTATCCCGGGCGATGACCACCGTCCACAATGTGTTGAAATTAATTAACGAAGGACATTAGAATTAATTAACCCAGCCGTGAGGATGGCATTACACTGTCCAGACCTTCTGACATGACACACACACACACAAACACACACACACACACGCACACGCACACGCACACGCGCACGCACGCACGCACGCACGCACGCACGCACACACACACACACACACACACACACACACACACACACACACACACACACACACACACACACACACACACACACACAGCAGCAGCAGCAGTATAAGGAGGAGAGGAGAGCGATAGCATCACATTTAATTAGCAGTGTTCAGGTCACATGCGACGCCATGTGATTTGACGGTTATCAGCCTGTTATTAAATATGCATTATTGTCACACATCAGCAGAGACAAGACACGTCTGACGAGATGTGGGTGTAACAGGGAGCCTGATGTGAGAGGGGATTTGTGTTGTTCAATATTTTAAAAACACAAATTATAACACCAAACACTTGTCTCAGATACATGTCTATAATCCAACATCATTCAGGCATGGAGGAGGATGATTTGCATAGCGCTTACCGTATAGCACTTGCCTACACTCAATGACGTTACGTGTAATTTAAATGGTAAATAATGTTGCATTCTTATAGTGCCTTTATCCAAGGCGCTTTACTGAGATTGTGCATTATACATTCACCCATTCACACACACACACACACACATTCATACACCGATGGCGGAGGAAACCATGCAAGGGACCAACCTGCTCATCGGGAGCAACTAGGGGTTCAGAGTCTTGCTCAAGGACTCTTCGACACTAACTCTGGGGGAGCCCGGGATCGAACTAGGAACCCTTCGGGAACCTTCCGACGGTTTCTCTACCCCTGAGCCAATGCCTGATAGCATTTTTAATATATATATTTGTGTACTATGGTCTACCTAAGTTGTATTCATAAAGTATTATTTTTATGCATTTGATGTATTGATTGATGTATTGTAAATCGCTCTGGATTAATGCAATGTGTGCCGTCCGTGCAGTGATGGACACATAAAGTACTCAACCCCAGTAGTCTCTACTGGGCCGGACCACTGGCATAGCAGTCCAGGCACCTATAGCCTACAATGTTAAGTTACAGTTTAAGTCCTACTATGTGTCACTTACATTGCTGTATTCGAAATGTGTTCTCTGCATTTGACCCATCTCTTGGAGAGGTAAACCGCAGCCGTGCCGCACTCGGGAATCAGTAGTGGTGATCTATAATCCCCCCCAACCCAACCCTTATGCTGAATGCCAAGCAGGGAGGCATTATTTGGGTCTCGTTTTTACAGTCTTTAGTATGACCCAACTGGGGATTGAACCCCGACCTCCCAGTCTCAGGGCGGGCACTCTAACCACAAGGTCACTGAGCCTGGTGGTGTGCTACGTGTTCAAGTCACGATCCCGAAGGCCTTTGCTGCATGTCACTCTCCATCTCTCTCTCTCCTCAGCCTATACTGTCCTATCAATAATAAAAACATAACAAGACAGAAAATCGATCTTTTAAAAAAAGAAGAAAAGTATGCTCTGCTCCTGGTAAAATGTTACTCAACTACAGGTGAAAGTTGCTATGTCAAATTTGAGCTTGAGTTAAAATACTAGAGTACTTGCTTTTAAAAGTACTTAAAGCGAAAGACCACCCATTTTCAATATTAAAATATGTCATTAATATAACTTAGAGGAGTTGTGTGGAAATAGAAAAAAAGTTTCCCCCCTTCTGTGTTGCCTAGAACTGGAGGATTGATTTGGGGGTTTGTATAAGTACAATGTGTGATGTCATCAAGTTGTAATTTATAATACAAACCCCAAAATCAATCCTCCAGTTCTAGGCAACACAGAAGAGGGGGAACTTTTTTTTTCCACACAACCCTAAGGTATATTAATGACATAGTTCAATATTGAAAATGGGTGGTCTTCCCCTTTAAGTCTTCAAGGGAGAAATCTCGCTATTTCTGCGTGTCATTATTTCGACTAAGGGTTAGGTTTTAGGGTTAGGTTTAGGCATAGTTTTACTGAGGTTAGGGTTTGGGTGAGGTTTAGGCATAGTGGTTAACATTCAACAGGTTAGCATTCACCAGCATTGGCAGGTTAGCATTCACCAGGTTAACATTCACCCGCGTCGAACAAATGGAACGTCGAACAAATGTTATGTCAAAATATTGACACGCTCCCGTGTTCAAGATCCAACTTGCATGTGTGTGAGCTTCACACAGCTACTGCTTGTCAATAAAGTTATTTGAAGCAGACAGTGCATCAGATTGGACACTGGATGTGTATTGTCATTCGGACATTGTTACCGTTAGGTGGGCGACAATTGACTTAAAATGTATGGTTGGCTAACATAGCCTGATTTCAGACTCAGCTCACGTTATAGTCTGAAACTGTGCCCTATTCGACCAGAAACATGTAATCAAACCGCTTGGTGAAATCAGCGCACGCGCGCGTGTGTGTGCCTGCCTCAGCCTGCCTGGTGTGTGTGAACTTAGTTTGAATCGTTTCAACTGCTGCCCGGATTGGTTATTCATTAAACCCAACCCCACCCTCCGCGCTCATTGGAGCAGCCGCCGTTTTTGGCTTGCTAAACTGACGATTCATGTACTCGGCTCCAGACCAGAGAATTAGTCCACTCTGAGAGTGGGCGGGTCTATGGGCTGGAACCAGGCAATGGCTAACAGTGTATGGGATGGTGTTTTCTACTGGTGTTTCAGTCCGAGTGTATCAAAGGGTGCGTTCGGAAATGCGCACCGGGTGTGTGCTCAGTGTAGTGAGTGCCTAAACCCAACCCTAATCCTAACCCTAACCTCAGTAAAACTATGCCTAACCCTAACCCTAACCCTAACCTTAACCTCAGTAAAACTATGCCTAAACCTAACCATAACCCCTAACCCTAACCACAAACGGGGCACATTTACAAACTCACCCTTTGATACATTCGGACTGAATCAGCAGCAGAAAACACTCTCCCAACAGTGTATACAGTATTATGTCAAGAAATCTAAGTTCTTATCGCGACCAGGTTTCTGACACTCAGCTCAACAGTGACAGTAGTTTGCAAACCCCACGAGGCCAGCGGAGAGACTTCCTTTCTCTTTTCACCTGTTGTTTTATGTATTCTTTATATTCACTTCAATGTCTTCCCGGGCTCCGCTGTGTACACCGTACTGTATATATTAGGGTCTTTATGAAGCAAAGTGTCTACATGAAAACTCTCAGTCTGCGGCAAGTCATCCTTTCCCTTTCCCACAACACTCCATTCCTCCAGAGAGAGAGAGATAGATAGATACCCCGCATGCATTATTCACCCGGCTGGGGCTGCTCAATAACAAGCTGAGCCTGACTTGGACCAGACGCAAGACACGTACGTCTAACTGAACGTAGAGAGAGAGAGAGATAAAGAGATAAAGTGCAGGGAGGGAAACTTCATTAAAGGACAACTTTAGTTTTTTACAACAAGGGTTCATATTTTAGATTGTAATTAGAGAAAAGAAAAAGTGAGTGTTAAAATGTTTTCATTTGCTTCATTCTATTGTTTTATCAAGTTTACTATGTGGGGCATGCGTATGCATGGGGGCATGCGTACAAGTGGCTAAATATGTATTTTTAGACACAATAAGCCAGCAGTTTCTTTATTGCTATTTACAGTAACACTTCTAGCCCCCATAATCACATCCAACCATGAAAGGTTGCGTTGTATCTTGGGAATGGGCTTATTTTGTGTAAAAAGACATATTTAGCCACTTGTACGCATGCCCCCAACCACTGAAATAAGAATCTCTAAAACAATAGAAAGAAGTAAATGAAATCAATTTAACACTCATCTTTTATTTTCTTTAACTCTCCTACTGCCAGATTATTTATTTATTTATTGGGTCTGGCGCCATCAAAAAGCGGCTTACCTTTGCGACGTTATAGTAGATAGACAGACAGACAGACATTTATTTTATTTTTTTTATTTTTTTTGGTTGTGCAATAGTGCACTTTGGTCTGCCAGGCAGCAGAGGGCGGCCTCATGCGAGAATGAATGTGAATTGTCCTGCTATGTGTTGCCGTACATTCAGAGCAGTCACTGGCTACAGAGCCTCCGGGCCAGAGGAAATCAACAAGGAAGTGAATTGTTCTCTGTTGATCTAACGCATAATGGATTTTTTACACCATCACAGCGGAAAATGTGTTTACAGTAAACGGCCGCGCGACCCCTCATCAGCTTACAGTCATCAGACGAACGAACCGAACGAGCGCCGTATTGGCATCGAGGTTCTGTAAAAAATGGGGCGAGCGTTATCGTTCAAAGCGTGGGGAGAGTTAATTACAATCTAATATATGAACCCTTGTTGTAAAAAACTAAAGTTGTCATTTAACCGAGCACGTTTGTGTGTTATAACCACACACACACTATGGTCTGTGAAACAGATACAAGTTACAACTGTCCTTGGACCGCTTTTTTGTTGTCTTTTCCCAAAACATTCCGATATATAAGCTCACAACGCATTGCAAAGCGACATGTTGCGAGCTTGTAGATCTGCTATGTTTGGCAGATGTTCCCTCTAGAACGGATATCGATGCTAAAACATGAGGAGCAAAGGAGATCGAGAGCCAGAAATAAGGAACAGAGTGTCCAATAAGGGACAGTGGGACAAGTCTTTTAGTTCCCAAATAGAAACCCTAATAGAGAGCAAGATCGAGCGAAGGAGAGGGCCAGAGATATAAAGAGACTTTGTTTGACTGAGCACGTTTGTGTGCTGATGCACATGAACTGCTAAAGGCTGTTATATAGGGTCCGGAAGTGGAGAACATGGGTGACATTGAAGGTTAGGGCGGTTGTTTAGCGCTAGAACTATGTTGGACTGTGTGCTGCCATTGCACCTTAGTTGAAATAATCTCCAATCACATCATGTGTTTGTCAAAATGGAACAACCGCACACAACAGCGGTGCATCCGGCTTTTTCCAGCGTCTGTACAGACACGATTGGCCCCCTAGGGAGGGAAGGCTGGAGGGGAGGATGATAGTTGTCACTGCTCATACTCCTACAGGCTGGGACGGCAAAAGTACTCACATTTTTTACTTCAGTAAAAGTATCATTACTGCAATATAGAAATACTCTAACCTGACTGAGTCAGATGGTGGCAGTAGTGCGTAGGCTACCGCCCTACTTTACCATCTGAGATCTCTCGGGGGGAGTTGATAACGCTCGTAAAGTCCCGGGCCGGACCAATCAGCGGCAGCTACGGGCGGGCTCTGAGCGGCTCTGAGCCAATAGAGTCTGATTGCAGACCACGTGGATGCAGACAGGCCAATATGAGTGGTTGGAGTTGGCACTCCCAGACTGTGATAGAGAGACGGCCACATCCAATCACCTGCTAAAGAATTTGAAAAAATGGCCCGCCCCTTACATCGGGTCTGCCCGAGGGATCCCAGATGAAGGTAAGCAGAGCGATATGCAGCCAGGCATACGCACTGCTGCCATCATCGGGCGCAGTCAGGTTAGAAATACTCTGTTACAAACAAAAGTCTGGAATTCAAAATTAAATTCAAGATAAGTCAAGACCAAGTCCTAAGTCTAAAGGCCTCGTCCATACTGTCTCCGACCACCAAACCTTTCGTCGGAAAGGTCCGGTGCAACTACAAAATGACGTCACTCGCATCTTCTGAAAAGCATTACCCCGAATTAGAGTTCGGAAAGCTGCACGTCAGAAAGTCGGAAACTCTCAGACGAAAAGTGTGGTGGGTCGGAGACAGCATGGACAGGACTTTAAATGGAAAGACCACCCTTTTTCAATATTGAACTGTGTCATTAATATACCTTAGAGGAGTTGTGTGGAAATAGAAAAAAAGTTCCCACCCTTCTGTGTTGCCTAGAACTGGAGGATTGATTTTGGGGTTTGTTATGTAAAGTACAACTTGATGACATCACACATTGTACTTAACAATACAATGGTACTTAGAGCCCTCAGTGCGGGGAGGAACCAATCGGCGTAACGATTAGTCGCTACGCCAATTGGTTCCTCACCCCACCGAGGGTTGAGGAACCCTGAGTGGGGAGAAAGGGAGGTAAAAGAAATGGAAGGAGTTAGCTAATGTGTGACGCTGCTGGAATCTAATTTTAGACTCCAAGTTTAGAGAGAAGCAGTGCTCTAGCACAGAGGTGATTGGCTGGAGGCCAGGCCCCTGCCTGCACGCAATCAAGAACTCTCCTGGTTAAATTTACACGTTGCAGAGGCTGTGTGTGTGTGTGTGTGTGTGTGTGTGTGTGTGTGTGTGTGTGTGTGTGTGTGTGTGTGTGTGTGTGTGTGTGTGTGTGTGTGTGTGTGTGAGTGTGTGTGTGTGTGTGTGTGTGTGTTTTCCTACTATAGCCAGGTCTTGGAAACTGACCCTGATCAATAATCTATTAGCTACTAGACATGCTTGCATGGACAGACTTGTGTACGCACGCACGCACGCACGCACGCACCACAGACTCCACACACATATGTGTAACTCACACGCAAACACAACTAGCAAACAAACAAACAAGTACACACACACGCACGCACGCACGCACAGACACACACACACACACACACGCACACGCACACGCACACACACACACACACACACACACACACACACACACACACACACACACAGGAACTAGAGTGAACTTAGAGAGAGTGCTACCAAGGGAATGTTTTACAGCAAATGGAGCATTGAAACTTTATCTCCTCTCCTCTCTCGCTTCTCTGCCTTCCTGTTCCCGTTCGCTCCCCTCAATCTCCTCTCCTCTCCTCTCCTCTCCTCTCCTCTCCTCTCCTCTCCTCTCCTCTCCTCTCCTCTCCTCCAGAGTGTATAGATCTATATGAGTTGACAGGGTTTGGGTCTCAGCCCAGAGCGTTTAAGAGCAGGGGCGTCACACTGGGGGGGGGGGGGGGGGGGGGGTTCGGGGGGGGAGTGGGACTGACTTACTAGGGCCCAAGGTGGAGGGGGCCTTAATTATGTTATACTTTAATATTGAAAAATAGCAGATATACAAGCTCACAGCGCGGCACTGTAGATCTGCTATTTTTGAAAAGATGTGAACATTTGTTAAAAACTTTGAATATGTATTTTTGTAAGCGAAAAACTAAATTAAATGTTGCTTCTGGGTGGTCCTTGGAACTAAATATTTTGAGATGGGTGTCCGTGGCCAAATACATATCATTTTGGGGGTCCTTCACATGAAAAGGTTTGAGCACCACCTTTATAGAACCGTGTCAAAAATATTCAAAGGACCTGCACAAATTTTCACGACTTTTCAAAAATAGCAGATCTACAAGCTCGCAGCGCGGGACTCGGTGCCACGCTGTGAGCTTGTATATCTGCTATTTTTTCAATGGTTAAAGCGCAAAATAACGCGTAATAATGTGTTCCCATCCATGGGGGGCCCACAGTGAATGCTTGTACCCAGGGCCCAGAATGTGGTGTGACACCCCTGTTTAAGAGCAGCAGCAGCAGTATAGTTCTTTTTTGGGGTGGGCCGGTGTGTACACGGTGCTCCCTGCCTGGTTCTGACTGGAACACCACGGCCTGAATGTACTTTTACATTTCACTGCATTGTAGCCTATATGACTGCACTGCAAACACTACAGATTTGTATTTGTATCAACGTTTCATTCAATAGCACAAGTTTCACTTTTATTCACAACCCTCTTAACCGAATAAGACCTGGGACCACTTTAACCATTATTTTATGCTTTAACTATTAGAAAATAGCAGATCTACAAGCTCACACAGAGTACCGCACTGCAATCTTGTAGATCTGCTATTTTTGAAAAATCTTGAAAATGTTTGCAGATCTTTGAATATAGAGCTATATTTTTCAAAGCAAACTTCTGTAACTCAAATATCTGCTTCTGGGGGGTCCCTGGAACAACATACCTTGAGACGGGGGTCCGTGTCCATCATACCCGGAAGTTATGCGGGAACGCCTACTGAGTGGCAAAAGACTTTCTGGCCTTGACAGCCCATACATCCAAACAGAAAAGTCCTATCTGATTGCATTAAACGACGATTAACTCACTTTGCCACTCGATTTGCCACTCACTTAATGCATACGCATACCATATAAACTCTTTCTTTGGATGGTGGTTGAGGACTCTCAGTGGTGGAAGAAGTACTCAAATTCTTTACTTGAGTAAAAATATCAATTCCACCATAAGTAAAAGTCCAGGATTCATAATTGACTTGAGTAAAAGTACAAAAGCAATGGCATGAAAATATACTTAAAGTACCAAGAGCAAAAGTATTCATTATGCTGAATGTCCCATTTCACAAGTGTTCAGATCAGTATAAAACTACAAGCTCACAACACCCCGCTTTGTGATGCATTGTGACACACTGTGAGCTTGCAGATCAGCTATTTTCAAATGGCCAGAACATTGATGCTTCACTGAGGTGACATGACTGAATGAACCACTCTGTACCTGCATGCTGTGTCTGTTCATGGGGAAGTTGTCAAAATAGAGCTGGCAGCTTAGACGCGCGTTGGAGTATTGCTCCCTCTCTCTGTTAGGTGTAGTACTGCACAAAGACACACACCACAAAGGAAATTCTCCTCTCCTCTCCTCTCTCCTCTCCTCTCCTCTCCTCTCGAGATATACTACCTGCTTTTGTACTTTTTAACACATGATTGAGGGAGCTATTGTTCTCTGAGGGAAGACAATGCTGGTAATGCATAATGATAGACGTCACCATTCTCTGTCTTTATCTCACCCACTCTGTGTGTGTGTGTGTGTGTGTGTGTGTGTGTGTGACTGGGCGTGCACGAGTGTGTGTGTGTGTGTGTGTGTGTGTGTGTGTGTGTGTGTGTGTGTGTGTGTGTGTGTGTGTGTGTGTGTGACTGTGTGCGTGTGTGTGTGTGTGTGTGTGTGTGTGTGTGTGTGTGTGTGTGTGTGTGTGTGTGTGTGTGTGTGTGTGTGTGTGTGTGTGTGCGTGTGCGTGCTTGCGTGTGTGATTACAGTGTTGGGTGGTGTGCGCTGCATGTAATGTATGCTGAGGTGACTTTGAGGGACACTATTCATGTGGTTTCATTGTCATTTGTTTTCCGTGTGTGTCGTATGTGTGCGTGTGTGCGTGCGTGCGTGCATGTGCGTGTGTTATCATCAGCATTGTTCTCTGGACTATACGTTGCAATTACCTCTGTCTCTCAGCTTCATTGTCAAATCACTAGTTTTAAAGGCGTTTAAAAAAAGCTCCTTCGTTGTGTTGTTTCCAGAAAGAGAGACTAAAATAAGAGAGAGGGAGGACAGGGAGGAGCATGGAGAAGAAAGAAACATAAAGATATGTCTATATTTGGTCACTGTCGGGCAGAAACCTCGTATCTCCAAGTTTGAGATTTGTACGTTTTTTTCCGTAAAGTAAATCCCTGCTTCATCATACAAGACTGTCGCACAAAACTAGTGAAAATAGCCGATGATCGGCTATTTTCACTAGTTTAGATCATTTTTAAAATGATAAAACTGAAAACGAATGCTTTTGGACATTTCCACCCGACAACCACGATATACAGTAGATGAATCCACAGAGCACTGTCCTGTAGTTGCGGTGTCAGACGCCTGCTGCGGTGTGCATTCTGCTTGCTTTTTGAAGCGGTGAAAGCCGCTTCCAAGGAGTGGCTTTGTGTGTGTCCCCTTGTCCATATATGGTCATTTCAGTCCAGAATGAACAGGTTTCATCTGTCCGTAAATGTGTGTCCCCCCATGTCCATATACGGTCATTTCAGTCCAGAATGAACAGGTTTTATCTGTCCGTAAATGTGTGTCCCATGTGTGTCCCCCCATGTCCATGTATGGTCATTTCAGTCCAGAATGAACAGGTTTTATCTGTCCCGTACGTCCAGAATATGTATGTAGTGTCCGTCCCGGTCTGATGATTGGATGATTAAAAATGTCCAATGAGACCATACTTTGAGGATTGGTCAAGCTTCACATGACAATCCGGCCCTCCAGATAAAATCATTCAGAATTCAGAATTCAGAATTCTGAAGCTCTAGAACACATAGAATAAAAGTTCACCACTTCACTTCGAACCAAAATGAAAAATTGAACATTGGTCAAGCTTCACATGATAATTTGGCTCTCCAGACAATTTTATACTCAGATTCACCGCTTCACTTTGGACCGAGGTTTGATTTTTGAAGCGGTGAAAGCCGCTTCCAAGGAGTGGCTTTGTGTGTCCCCCCATGTCCATGGTCATTTCAGTCCAGAATGAACAGGTTTTATCTGTCCGTAAATGTGTGTCCCCCCATGTCCATATATGGTCATTTCAGTCTCTGTTTTTCACAGAGTTTGTGAGGTCAGACAGAGGTATTGGCCAGCTCCATATATGGAGATCCAGGTGATGATCCATTCAGCTCCATATATGCAGATTCAGGTTTGGATCTGGTTTGGTGACCTGTCTGATAAGCTGAATGAAGTGAGAGCCTTCGCAACAGCAGCCCCATGGCCTCCCCTAAAGCCCCTTTTCGACTGCAGCTTTAGCACCACACCACACCACACTACACCACACCACACCGCACCACATAAAAATATCTACATTTTCCATTACACAAAAGTACCCCTATCGGTAATAAACAAATTGTCCCTTTTAACTGTCATTATGATACAATAGTATTACAACTATAATATAATATACTATAAAGTATTAATGTATTACTATGATAATTATAATACACTATAATAGATTATAATAGTGGTTATAACACAATAGAATCTATTATCATGTACTAGAAGCTGGGCCGCCCGACCTGGCCAACTCGGGAACGATGTAAATAGGGAATGAATGCCCCGCCCTTTAATGCAAACCCCATTATACCTGTCATAGGACCCGTTTTGACCATCTGTTTGCCTGTGTCCATTTATGCCCATATATGGAGATATCTGTTATCTGTCTGTCTGTCAGCGTCCATTTTATGTCCATATATGGAGATCACTGCAGATATAGTTCTGGGTCCATTTTATGCCCATATATGCCCATATATGGAGATATCTGTCTATTTGCGTCCATTTCATGCCCATATATGGAGATCTCTGTATCTGTCTGTCTGTGTTCCTTTATGCCCGTATATGGAGATCTTTGTGATTCTGCGTAAACTTTATGCCCATATATGCCATTTGCGTCCATTTTATGCCCATTTATGGAGATCTCTGTATCCGTCTGTCTGTGTCCCTTTATGCCCGTATATGGAGATCTTTGTGATTCTGCGTCCATTTTATGCCCATATATGCTATATATGGAGATATTCAGAGATTTTTTGTTGACTCATGTGGCGTACGTGATGTCAGAGCCTTTTATGAAGTGATGTCACAATGAGTCAGAGCTTTCGCCGATTTCCTCCGGAACAGCCTGATGTCAACAATCAACCCCGCATAAGGAGATTCCGAACGTTTCGCGCCGGTTCGGGAAAACCGCGCGTCGGGTCGGGTCGAGACCCGGCACTGCACTCCGTGCCGCGGCGGGGAACGCGCGTGCCGAATCTGAAGCCGGTGGGACGAACGGTTCTCGAGATACGCGGATTACAGACACACAGACAGACAGACACGCAGAGACTTCTCGCATTTATAGATAGATTACAACTATATCCTGGTGGTCTAAATGAAAAGTCAGTGAGTGATCAGTCATTATGAAGTGTTTGGCCCTGTTTGGCCTAGCTCAGACCTACTCTAGAGTGGATACTTTTTAGTACCACGTTTAGTACCAACTTCACACCACTCTACCCAGGTCCTTGTAGTGGAAAACCTGGCACAAGGGGGCGGTGTGATGTGGAGTGGTGTGGTGTTGGGCCTGTGGAAAATGGGCTATAGTAACAAGAAATCTTGTGAAATAAACATTTCGCCAACCAATCATCAAGGACGAGGATGCACGAAAGGAGAAGTGCCCCACCCCCCCCCCCCCCCCCCCCCCGTGTTGCGAAGGCTCTCAATTGCTCTCACGTCATACTGGCAGTTGACAGTTGCCATGGTTGCGCATTGAAGTTGAATCTCCATATATAGAGATGACTGACGCATCCCACCTCATCTCCCATTAGATATATCCATATATGGAGATATCTAGCTGCTGACCTCATCAGGATGACATCACGCTGACGTCACGCTGATGTCATACTGTACACAAATGAGCCCTATAAATAGAAGCCTTTGGAAACAAAGAGGGCAGAAGCATTCCTCCACTCAGACCCTATCGCCAGGGTCACCGAAGCTTATAGCTTGTCCCCCCCCCCCCCCCCCCAGATTTCCTGTGGAAATAAAATATAATAAGGCTTGAACAGAGTACATCAGGAGGGGTCATCCTTCACAGATTTTCCAAGCTTCGTGTGACGCGTGTGCACCTGAACCAATATAAGTGGTACTGTACCATGTGCTTTAAAATTGTTTTGCTGAAACAAAAGTCTATTTTTGGTAGGTAAACGCTAAAACAGTATTCTTATCAGATTAAACTATTTTGAAACATTGACTTCTGAGAATCAGAATTCTCTGTAATCTTACAAGGCAAGACTTGGCTAATCCAGCGTGTGCTATGTTTCGTTGGACATTACACTTGGATCATAGAATTGGTACACCCGGCGTCGGGCACAAGGTTGTAGTAGGCCATAAGGTGTACTCTTTTGGAGTGAAATACGACAGAGATACGATTCATGTACACATCTTCAACACAGTGTCTATGCGCTGGATGCAGTTGCCCCCAATGACCGTTGGAGGAGAACTCCTTGAGGTTCTCAGAAGTTCTCCCTTGAGGCAGACAGCTGTGCTGATAGAATACATAATCTATATCTGGGGCAGGGCTCTGACAGTGGATAGCAGCGCACTATATGCATTTGATGTTGACACCCACAGATGGTTCAAACCCTGTGTTTCTGGAACTATTCCAGTTGCCCTCCGCCATTACTCGGGCTGTGTTGTGGGGCATTCAATCTATATCTATGGAGGATACAGCCACCAGGGCTATAATGAAAACATATATAAATTGGATAGCACAACGATGGTGTGGTCTTTAATTAACACCAGAGGCACTCCCCTGCCTTTGTCTGGTAGTCACTCTGCCACCACCATAGGGACAAAGATGTTTGTATTCGGCGGCCGACAGGAATCGACGGGAATCGACTACAACAGCATCAGGGTGTTTGACACAGAGACCAACTGCTGGCTGAGCACGCCCTCTGCGCCGCTTCTTCCAGAAGGACGCGTTGGTCATTCTGCCTTTGCCTACAAGGGAGAGCTGTACATATTTGGTGGCTACAGCCTTGGTCTGAGACGCTGCCCCAAAGATATGTGGAAATTCAATCCAAAGACGTTCTCCTGGAATAAGGTTGAGCCGAAGGGGAAAGGCCCATTCCCATACTATGATAGAACCTGCTGCATGTTTGGAGATCGTGTCATACTCTTTTGTGATGAATATGAAGATGAAAATGACCTGTTTGTCTTGGAATTAAATCCTAGTCTGAAGATGTTATGCAAGCTAGCAGTTATTCAGTACGATCTGGAGTGGGCTGAACTCCCACACGACATCCAGTGGGAACTGACAATCATGACTACCAACCGTTATATAGATGAGGATAAAGATGAGCTGTATATCTCTGACTGAATCCTAGTCATTATGCAAGTTTTTTTTGTGTGGTCCTGTAAAACCCTTTGAGACTTTGTGTCGAAGACACGTCGCACGTCGCACGACACAAGTGACATCAAAATGACAAAGGGCGACTTCTTTTAGCGTTTGCCATTCTGTGAATACGTTTTGTAATGGTATGTTTTGTTGAGTTTTTATTGCACATACTTTTGAGCGGTGCAAACCACTCCTATAAGTGGCTGTGCGTGTGTCAGTACCCTTTTTCCTCAGCGTTTTGCCATAGTAAAATGTGTGTGCGTAGCATCATGTTTGTCTAGTGATATCATATGTCGTATGTCTGTAGCCTTTTTCCTCAGCGTTTTGCCATAGCAAAATGTGTGTGTGCAGCATAGCCTGTACATCTAGACTTAAATCCTAGTCTGAAGATGTTATGCAAGCACGACCACCGCTCACTTCACATTGGGTGTGATTTTTACTATAACTAAATGCTCTGCATCATACATACAATCCCTCAGACATCATATACAATCCCTTTTATGCCCATATATGGAGATCCCTTTTATGCCCATATATGAGGATCCCTGCTCAGAGTATCTGACGTCACTGTGATGTCACCTGTGATGTCACAGTGATGTGTCAGCCTTTTATGCCCATATGTGGAGATCTCTGCTCTGAGGATCTGATGTGTCAGGGGAACCACAGTGTCAGGCGTTACAGACAGACAGAGATTATGGTCAAGATGTGACGGTTCACATACTAAACTGCGACCTATGGTTGCAATGAAATCATGTGTAAAGTTTGTCAAATCCTTACGTTGACCTAAAGGTTTCATGACACCAGCAGAAGGGTAGAAATAGCAGGGCCAATAATAGGAACAGCAACTTCAAGGAGAACATGGAAGTGCTTCTTTTCCAGAGAACAAAACGTGCCGCTTGATATGAAAAAGGAGTGGTGTATGTTCTGTATTGTAGCTTTAAAGCCAATCTTTTAATGTATTACTCCTCATGGATACTGAGGAATCCCACAGGATGTCTGCAGTGTGTGAACAGTTTCCGCGTGGGTTCCTTTGGTCACGTTTACAGCAGTGTGTAGGCGTGAACTCTGCATGCGTTTTGTCTTGAGAGAGAGTCGGTCGGTGCCCAGAGAGCCAGTGTTACATGTAAAACGTTCATTATTTTCAATTTGTTTTAACCCAATCTAACACTCCAATCTCCCCTACCCCTAAAGAAAACGAGCCTTGTTGGAATCATTGCATCCCTAGGGGTGTTCACACCACAAAGAAAGAAGAATCTCACTTTAAAAGCGTCCAAACTTTCTGATGAAACATTGGCTACTGTATGTGAGCCCTCAGGGAGTGCATATTATTGCAGGGCACACAGGAGGCCATAACACCAGCCAGGTACAGTACAGTACAGTGAGCCTGTGGGTTTCATTTTGTCTCTCGCTTGGGACTCGTTCAAAAATGATCCTTTCGGTTGCATACAGTAGCAGTGGTATTTTTTATTTTTACCTTACTGGAGTATTTCCAATTTTCAGCACTTTCACTTCTACTCCACTTCATCTCAGAGGCAACTATTGTTCTTTCACTCCACTACAATTATTTGACAACTTTAGTTACTTTGTAGATTTCGATTAGTATTATGAAAACATACACAAACCACTTCAGCCCTAGCTTGTAGATCTGCTATTTTCAAAAGATTGTTATACATTTGAAAACTTGTGAAATTGGACCTTCTGCATAATGAGTATACTTTTGGTACTTTGGTAATTCCAGACTTTTACTTGTAACATAGCATTTCTATACGATAGTATTGATACTTTTACTTAAGTAAAATATTTGAGTACCTAGCTTTCTTTCCACCATGGTTGCATAACCAGAATTGGAACCAACCCGCCATGGCAATATTCCTCCGTACAGTCTATGGAAATGAGCTGGAACATGGCAGCATTATGCAGCCAGCTTGTACTCCTGTACAGTACAGCACGTCCCCGAGTCCCCACGCCCAAGGTATTACTAGCCTGAATCCTGCCATCCATAATATAACATAATAGCGCCGACCGGGAGGTCAGTTAGTGCAGACTGCAGCGGCAGTGAGCCTGCTATGGTTTCCTATGTTTGGCTGCTTCCATACATTACTATAGCCCGTCGGCAAATGACTAGACCGCGATTTCTCTGCCCCTACGAGCGCTCAACTTGAGTCAAAATAAACTAAACTACTTCACTACTCACCAAACCAAAGGTAGTTTTGCGTTGTTGAAAGTCTATTTTCCATGTTGGGAAACCTCTCAGCACCCCACCCACTCTGTCAAATACATTATTTTTGTCATGAAATAAAACGCACCTCGAGCCACCCAGCGGCCACCGCAGACACAAGGGTTCACAACCCGGAAATAAGCGGCGGTCGAGTTGGATGCAATTTATTTCATGCCAAAAATAGTGTATTTTGCAGAGTGGGGGAATAGACTTTCAACAACACAAAACTACATTTGGTTTGGTGAGTAGTGAAGTAGTTATGATTATTTTGACTCAAGTTGAGCGCTCGTAGGGGCTGAGAAGTCTAGTCATTTAGTGACGGGTCTGTCAGAGCGTCTGGACCAGAGCTAACATTACTGTACACACAGCCTGCTATGGGTTCCTATGTTTCTAATGCTTCCATACATTACTGTACACACAGCCTGCTATGGGTTCCTATGTTTGGCTGCTTCCATACATTAGTATACACACAGCCTGCTATGGGTTCCTATGTTTCTAATGCTTCCATACATTACTATACACACAGCCTGCTATGGGTTCCTATGTTTCTACTGCTTCCATACAGTACTATACACACAGGCTGCTATGGGTTCCTATGGTTCTGCTGTTTCCATACATTACTATAAACACAGGCTGCTATGGGTTCCTATGTTTGGCTGCTTCCATACATTACTATACACACAGCCTGCTTTTAGTCAGGGGATATCTTAAAACATGTCGCCACTCCGAAATTGACTTCTTATTGTCAGAGTGGCGACACTCCCATAGGGGTTAAGTTTAGGGTTAGGGTTAGAGATAGGGTTAGTGTCGGAATGGAGACATGTCGGAAAGGAGACATGTCGGAGTGGCGGGATGTAACCCTTAAAATGTCCTGGAATACATTCCTTACCAAAACATTTCTTCGCCAATGTGTTTGTAAAGGTGTCTAGTAACACATCACACTCATAAATACTGAAATTCAGTTTCCCTAGGAGAATCCGTTACATCTGCTGAAAGTTGGGCTCCCATTAACTTAACTATACAGGATAAAACATACCAAAAACTAGAAGCAGTGCTCTTCCGAGCACAGGTCTCCACCAGGCCACACAAATCGGCCTGTTATAGCGCCACCATGAGGCTGATTTAAAAAATGTGGGGCAGAGGTTCTGAATTAGCATCCAGGGAGTGTGTGTGCTCAGTTTGGCAGCGATCGGGCCAACGGCGCCGGAGATTAGCTGGTAACAACCAGGCCACACAAATCGGCCTGTTATAGCGCCACCATGAGGCTGATTTGAAAAATGTGGGGCAGAGGTTCTAGATTGGCATCCAGGGAGTGTGTGTGCTCAGTTTGGCAGCGATCTGGCCAACGGTGACTGAGATTAGCTGCTCACAAACTGCGAGGACGCACGGACGCACGGACGGACGCACGCACGGACGGACGCAAGCACGGACGGACGGACGGACGGACGGACGGACGGACGGAGGGGAAAACATACTCTCCCTCAGCCTTCGGCTGGTGGAGACAATAAATATGCTTTAAGTAGCATGTGAGGGATCAAACTAGGGTTTTTTCATGATTCTAAATCCATTGCAAGCATTTGTTTTGCACGAAAAATATTCCTTGGGGTAAAGGCGGCTCCCACAAAACTGACTCATCACTAGACCCCTCACATGCTACTTAAAGCAGATTTATTTTGGTGTGTTTGATCCTGTATAGTTAATTTAATGGGACCCCCCCTGTCAGCAGCTGTCAAGGATACTCCTAGGGAAACTTCAATCTTTGTGAGATGTGTTACTAGAGACTTTTACAAACACATTGGCGAAGACATTTTTTGGTAAGGAGTTTATTCCAGGATTTGACACTATTTCTGAAGATATCCCCTGACTATATGGGTTCCTATGTTTCTGCTTCCATACATTACTATACACACAGGAGGCGCCGCCACGGTCACCCAGTCAGCCAACCCTCTTTATAGATCTATTTGCTGTGTCTATCTCTAAAACAAATGTTCTGCGTTTTACCGGCGGGCGGCCTTCCCTCCCCCGTACATCTATCTACTCTCTCTCTCTCTCTCTCTCTCTCTCTCTCTCTCTCTCTCTCTCACCTCCCCCTTCAATCCTGCATGCCTTCTGGATTTATCGCTCAGCAAGCAGGCAGCCAAGAGGTCCCTTTTTTTTAACTTCACCTCTCCTTCTGTCTGCCGCTCTCTCTCTCTCTCAATCTCTCTGTCCGTGTCTCTCCGTCTGTCTCTCTCTCTCTCTCTCTCCGGCCCTCTCTCTCTCCCTCTCTACCTAGTGCTCTCTCTCTCCCTCTCTTTGTGCTATATCAATCTCTTTCTCCGCCCTCCCCCCGCCCTCTCCCTCTCTCCATCGCTCTTTATCGCTGCCCTCCCCTCCTCATCGCCTGACTCTTTCCCCTCTCTCTCTCTCTGTCTCTCTCTCTCTGTACTACCCGTTGTCCCCTTCCCTCCCAGTGAAGGACGATTCATTGTGGGTCTATCAGGCGGGGCAGAAAGACTGATGGCTCCTGGTGGCTCAGTGGAGCCTGTAACCCAAACAACTCTACCGGACCACCCCGGCACGGCCATCAGTCACACTTCAGCGGGACGCTCCGCGCTCATATGTCCAAAACAAGACTACCCCCCCCCCCCCCCAGAACCTCGGTAGGACGTTGTGTAGCGGCCGTCGCCTGGTGGTCAAATCTGGGATAGCAACACTTCCTTCCGCATTTAAAATGCTACCGCGTGTGTTAGTTATAGGGAAGGTTAGCAGAATCTTTGACCAATCTGGGAACTAAATGCTATAGCTTTCTTCACAAATGTGTTCATAAAGGTGTCTATTATCACCTTTGAATTTGTTCCAACCCAACTCCCTTGAGAAACTTTGTGGGAGTCAATCGAAGTTGGGGTCCCATTGACTTTACTATACAGGAGGATACTACTATACAGGGCGGCATATCTCAGGGGTAGAGAAACCGTTATTAGAACTCCGGGCTCCCCCTGAGTTAATGTCGAAGCGTCCTTAGGCAAGACTCTGAACCCCACATTGCTCCCGGTGAGCAGGTTGGTGCCTTGCATGGTTTCCTCCGCCACCGGTGTATAAATGTGTGCGTGAATGGGTGAATTTAATGCACAATCTCTGTAAAGCGCTTTGGATAAAGGCAACATTTACCATTTATTTTACCATTTTGGAGGAAAAAAATACAAAAAATAAATCTGCTTTAAGTAACATGTGAGGGGTCAAACTAGGGTTTTGTCATGATTCTGAATCCATTGCAAGCATTTGTTTTGCACGAAAAACATTCCTTGGGCTAAAAAAGCCCCCACACAACTGTGAAAAGTGATGACTCCTCACTAAACCATAGTTTTTGGCTACAGTTTGAAACCCTAGTGCGCCTGCTCATAACTCTATATGGCCTGCTCTGTTACTCTCGATGTCAAGACGAGGCCATTCGATTCGTACTTCCAGCTGACTTCTGGTTGCTTCAAACGCCACTGAGCAACTGTCATTGAAATGAATACTGTAGCTGGGGCAGGGCAATCCATCCTCTAGTTTTTATATAAATCTATGTGAGCTTGCATAACTACCCTCAAGCCCTTACCGTCAATGTTTTTATTTGAAGCTTCCCCCCTCCTCCCCCCACCACACTATGCCTATTAGTCTATAAAACATTATTTCAGCATATTGTTTATGCATTTATCAAAAGGCATTTCCCCCATGGACCACCTGCAATTATCCTTTGGACCACTGGTCCATTCAGCAATGGTTTAGAAACTGTGGTCTAGTCTGGCGTGTTCAAATGCTCACAGAATCAGAAGAAAACAAGGCAACAAATACACAAAAGAATAAAGCAGATAGGAGTTATTTTTTTTTGCAGACGGTGCTAGCAGTGCAAGGAGAGAAGCGTGTGGACGTGCGCGTGTGTGTGAAACGTACTGGAGAGAGAGAGATAGGGCCGGGAGGCGCGCAGCGCGGCGACACTGAATTATTTTTTCACCTGGCAGGAGAGCTGGATTAATGGTGGAGATTGTTTTAGGCTGGCGCCTGGAGGATTGCAAATAGCATGCACCTGGTGCTTGTTTGTTGGGGTGAGACGGGAGCTTAGACTAAAGTACAATAGGGAACACGCAAGCACGCACGCACGCACGCACGCACGCACATGCACACACACACACACACACACACACACACACACACACACACACACAGAGCACGGACGCAACAAAGTTATCGCTTTCCATGAGGTGTGCGCAGGGGTGTCGCACCACATTCGAGTGCCGCGCTGTGAGCTTGTAGATCTGCTATTTTTGAAAAATTGTGAAAATCTTTGAATATTTCAAATAAATCCTTCTAAAGTTTTTTGTAAAGACCTATATGGCTATGTTTCTATGTCAGTGGTGCTCATGTGTATTTGGCCACGGACCCCCATCTCAAAATATTTAGTTCCAGGGACCCCCCCAGAAGCAAATTTTGAAAAAAATCCATATATTCAAAGATTTGCACACATTTTCACGACTTTTCAAAAATAACAGATCTACAAGCTCGCAGCATGGCACTCGGTGTCACGCTGTGAGCTTGTAGATCTGCTATTTTTCAATAGCTAAATAGCTATAAAATAATTAAGGCCCCTCCACCTTGGGCCCTAGCTGGCAACTCAGTCCCACTTCCCCCCTTCCCCCTTGTGACGCCCCTGCATGGGTGTGCACGTGGTGAATGGACTGTAGCAGATTGTGAAGTAGCCTACAACACCAGTAGCTACACTCACTCACTTTGGGTGAGTTTCAATTAGCCGCCGCTCTTGCCCAGCAGGGTTTATTACAGTGATGTGAGCAGATGGCATGGAGGTTCACCGTAAGGACACTTCATCTTTCAGTGGGTTGGGGGACCCATTTTTTGGGGGTTTCCTGCTAAGTTAAGACAAATATAGCCGAACTAGAAGCTCACAACGAGCTCCATTGTCGCTGTGCTCTCAGTCATATCCATAGACTTCCCATTTATGCTCGTGTCCACAGGTGCTAAAACCCAACCCATGCAGCCACGTGGATGTGCACGCTGTGCGTACACACACACGCAAGCACGCACGCACGCACGCACGCACGCACGCACGCACGCACGCACGCACGCACGCACGCACACACACACACACACACACACACACACACACACACACACACACACACACCTCTTCCCACTACCTCCCCCTAGCCAGCCTGGGCGCCTGACAGAGGGGAAAGGAACCGGTTGGAATAACGTGTTCCTTCCACGTGCTACATTCAAACCGGGGAAATCCCCACTGTCAGGTGAAAAAAGAGCAACTTGGACTCCTCATGCATGGAAGGAAGTATGAGGCCAGTCCGTTGTCTCCCCAGGCGCGGCAGAGGGAGTGCAGAGCACAGGATTAGACAATTGGCACTGGGTGAAAGAAAATGGGTTACAAAATCGAGGGATAAAGAATGATTTTAATTAAAAAAAAAACTAAAATAACTCTCATATCATTCTCCAGTAAGAGTAGCAAAAAATAGCCGATCTACAAGCTCAAAACGTGTCTCTCATGCAGTGCTGATGTCTCTCTGTCTATTTGTGTTGTGTTGTGGGCTGCATGCATGATGTATGTGTGGGGGAAATCCGCAATTACAACCTTTGCCATATTTGGATTAGCATGTGTGTGTTAGAGAGAGAAATAAAGAGAGAGAGAGAGAGAGAGAGAGAGAGAGAGAGAGAGAGAGAGAGAGAGAGAGAGAGAGAGAGAGAGAGAGAGAGAGAGAGAAAGAGTGATGTGGTTTCTAATCTACACATTGGCTTTAGTGTCTGCCAGAGCAATAGAAGAAGAGAGTAGCGACACACGTTGATCTCTCCACTCGTTCTCCCTCAATTACATATAGTCCCAAACACTGGAACTATGCTATTGAGATAGAACGAGCACTTCCTCATTCCATTCTCACCACGGGAATCAACGCTATAGTGTTGTCAGTCTCATACTAGATCACTCTGGGGTCTGTGTCACCGTAGTCTGACATTGGCCAGCCTCTCCACAGCTCGGTGGGAGGAGCTGTGAAAGGTCTGTGACCACAGTAGCAGAGGCAGCGAGCTCAGTTCACACCTCCCCGCCCTCTCACCCCAACCGTCCTCTCCCTCCACCACTTTTGGGGCCCTGTTTTCCCTACTTCCTTACTCCTTATCGCTAAATTTCTTTGCCTTTTTCTACTATTTTGAAAAGCATTTTAAAATGGTTCAACTAGCTGACCTACATTGACACGTTGTGAGCTTGTTGTAGATGATTTAAATTATTCAAAAATGCAAATACGTTTAGGGATAAGGGGCAAGGCACTGGAGAAAATAGGGCCCTTGATCTAACATACTATGATAAGGTTCTGTGTAGCAATATTTGTTTTATTTGCGTTATCTCTCTCAATAGCTCATGTAACATAATTATCCAGTACAAGCATGCTTTTTAAAGTTTTTATGTAGAGAACACATCACACACTTGACACGAGTGGTAACATACAGACCTGTTTGAGTGGAGCTAGGAGACTAGAGCATAATAAGTTAAGTTACATAAGTTAATAATTACATTGCAAATTCTTATCTGATCTTGAGCAGAAAACACCAACCAGTGAAACGTCAAATGTTGCAATTGCATTTTATTGGACTTTAGAGAACACAGGCTATTAAGTACACTGGATGTTAGAACAGCACAATTATCACATTTATCATTGTTCTTGTGTGATACGTCCCCACAACAACTGTTCATTAGAATACAATCAACATACACCACCTGTAGAGTATGTGGAGAGATGTACTGTTCACACATCCCAGAACTATGTGTACATTAATGTCAGCAATTATATCTGTACAAACCTGTGTTATATTTGGTCCCTGGACTGGAAAGTAGATCAAATGTATCTTTACATTTATCTTCTTATCTTATTAAAAAAATAATAACATCTCTTTGAGAGTGTGTGCGTGCGTGTGTGCGTGTGTGCGTGCGTGTCTTAATTGATTTTGATACATCGATAGTTTTTAGTTTTTCTCTGTCAGGAATATTCTAAAATACCATTGCAATTGCTTTTTTCCTTTCTTTTTTGGACACACAGACACTAGCATTATAGCACAAAGTCAGTACAATGTCAAGGCACATGACATGTGTTTGTATGTCATGTTCTACAAAGTCTTCAGAAAATCAGTTTTCTGAATAACCTATGTTGCTATTTCAATGGTGCTTAAACCTTTTCATGTGAAGGACACCCAAAATTATTTGTATTTGGCCATGGACCCCCATCTCAAAATATTTAGTTCCAGGAACTCCCACAAGCAAATATCTGAGTTAAAAATCGTCGCTTTAGATTCACACAAAATTTGCACAGATTGTCACTTTTTTTCAAAAATAGCAGATCTACAAGCTCATAGCGCTGAAGAAAATGATGCGCTATGAGCTCGTAGATCTTCGATTTTTAAATAGCCAAAGAATAAAACAATGGTTAAAGTGGTTAAAATGTAAAATGGCACTGATGCTTTAAAACAGATAGCTGTTAGATTCATGTTATTCACATTCTATAGGCTCCAGCCCCTTTAACTAAATAATGCAAATATGAATATCAATTTTAATTGTATTGTGTGGAATTATAAAGGCAGACAAACCAAAGCAAACACACAAACTACCACATGTAAACACACCTTTCATGTAGCTGTACCAACACAACGCATAAATGATGCAATGTGAAAATGATGATTTCACTACAGAGCCTTTTCACACATCCAACGGTACATTCTATTACATGGTTCATCATACCATCCAAACCCACTAAGATGCACAGCACAGTCTTCTACTCCATAGTCATTAGGCTCACCAGGGTACCAGTACCTGGAGAAGTAAGAACAATTAATTATAGCTGTCGAAGTTAACGTGTTATTAACAAGTTAACGCCGTCAATTGTTTTAACGTGCGATTAACGCAGTGATTTTTGAGCCTCGGTGCGCTCCGTAGTATAGAGAGTGAGGAAGCGAATCCACAGACAACAGTCAGAGATGCGGCCATGGATGCGGCTAGCAACAGGGCTAATAGTTGTACAAGACAGACAAAACTGCAGCGATTTTTGCAGCAGACAACCACAATCACAACCACAATTATTACCGCTGGCAGCGTCGCACACAGCGAACGGCCGAGAACAGAGCGTGCATCGGCAGACAGCGCAAGCACCAGACACACACGCTCCCAAAAACAGGAGCGGCTCTACCTTGTACACAAGATGCATACGTCCTGTACACAGGGCTCCCCAGACCCCCGCACCAACACGCTGACAGTGACCACCGAATGCATGCAACAACGGCCAGAGAACTTAGCATACTGTATGTCTTGTGCCACACATCTACTCCAACTAGCCATCACAGTGTCTCCATCTACAGAGTCTACATCATAACATAACAGCTGGGTTTCTCATAGTGAAGTAGTAACACCAGTCCAGGGCCTCAGAATACTTTGAAAATATTTCGAATTTATCAATAGCCTATTACTTCAGTTAAACCACTAGACCATCTAATGCCTCTATGCTTGCTTTGTACTGTACTTGAGTTATTTTTCCATACACCAACTCTTCTCCAAAAATAGCCGATCTACAAGCTCTTGTAGCATCTTGTAGTGAGCTAGTAGTTCTGCTACTTTTGGTGAATATGCCCTTAGAATAGGGATGCTGGATGCTGTACAAATGAAAATTTAAAGGGAGCCTCCACACCAGGCCTGGAATTTCGTCATTTTAGGGGCAAGGCCACTTGGCCTTTAGTGTTGTCAAATATTTGAGGGCACAAAGGCCAAGTGCCAGGGCAGAAGGCCATCCATTAAAACAGTGATTTTAAGTCCACGTCATAATTAATTTTATAATAGTATAAGTAGAATAGTATAGTATAAACTAAAACTGTTGACATTTAGTCTAGTTTATTATTTCACATAGCATTTCCTCTCATCCTTTTGGTGAAAAAAAAAATTAGGAATACAGTACAAGACAACACCTGTCCTGGTTATATAACCAATGTCTAGTTCAACCAACTGATCTCAGTACATAACAGTAGTACACTACATACAGTACAGTACAGTACAGAAAGTACAGTACAGTAAGACAACACCAGGCAGTAGACAATGTCCAGTTCATCCAACTGAACCCACAACCCAGTAGCCACCGCCTAACATTACTAAACAACACCTGCAGAAGTTGCAGAACCACCAGTCCAGTATAGGTAAATAAACATGTACCCCACACGCACACGCAGTCACGCACACACGCACACACACAAACGCGCGCATACACGCGAGCGTCGCGTGCACGCGCATACACGCGAGCGTCGCGCGCAAACGAGAGGGCGAGCCCCTTGAGTTTGTGTGTTTGTTGCTACACGCTGGGCTAACAGTATAGACTATGGATTTAACATTTTTTGTATGGATTCGGTTTGGCTAATGCTAGAGTTCAGGTACGTGTACACAGCCGACCAACTTGTTGTTCACTCACATTCTCTCTCCACACATCTGGGCGGGGGGATTATTTCCATCATCACATCATCAGCTGGTTCCCTGTTCTAGCTTGTCCAATAAGCCTTATTATTCCTTTATTTTGTCGCGTGTTGGACGTAGGCTTGATAACGAACATGTTGCAACATAACTCCATGCCTCTGTGACAGATACACATCGTCGCCTAGTAGTTTAGTAACTTTCACTGCTGTGAGCGCAGCAGCCAGCATCTCCCTTCAACTCTCTCTCTCTCTCTCTCCCTCTCTCTGCGTGTGTGTGCGCGTGTCAAAAAGCAGCAGCTGTTTGACCGCGACGTGATGCGCATGATCACAGGACATATTTCGTCTGTTTGTTCGTGAACTAAAATGAAGACAGATTTTAGCCCAGTCTTTATTTTGTAGTTCTATGTTTTTGTCTCCTCTTTATTCCTCAATGAAATTGTGAACTGCTGTGGGCGCTGGTCGGGGCACTGGGGCACAACGGCCACTGTGGCCGTTTGAGCATGTCATTTTTCGAGGGGCACACGGCCAAAGAGAGGGGCAACGACGGCCATGGCCGTGAAATTCCTGCCCTGCTCCACACACTCAAAAGTGTGCAAAATCATGTTCTTTATTTTCAGTGCAAGCTCAAGTGCAAGCCTTTGGTCAGAGACCTTCTTAAGGCATGCATCACCTCACCTAAATCTATTGTCAGATGAGCGGTGGTCCTTTCACTATTAATCTGTCCTGATGGAAGCAGACATTTTCTCAAGTTGTTATATGTTTGTTAGGCCTATTATGGACAGTATTTGTCATTATTCCAAAAATAATAAACATGCTGCATTTGCATAAAGCAAGAATTTGTCTACTCCCTTGTTGATATGAGTATTAATATCTGTTTAAGGTAGATTTAGATCAGATAAGAAATATGTGATTAATTGCACGATTAACTACGGACAATCATGCGATTAATCTGATTAAATATTTTAATCGACTGGCAGCCTTACATTTAACCCATTAAAATACCTTTACAAGGATGACTTTTCTATCAAAATGTCTTTATTTGTATGTTTTAAACATAACCTCAAAAGATATTCTACATATTAAACAAATTAACTGGACAGTGATACAAATAAGTGTGGCATGTTTTATTATTAACATGTAATATCCTTTAAACATAATATGTGGAAATATGTGAAATGTAGTTAAAATGTTGAAATGAATAAGAATGAAGGTATAAAGTCTTACCTTGTTTTGGGGGTCAGTGGTGTTCCATCCACCCATTTCCACTCTCCTTCCTTCTCAATGTCAGTCAAACCCAGCCACACCCCATGGTACCTGATCCAGTTGTAAACAACTGTCTTAACGAAGTCCTGGACAGAAGAGATGCTTACTGAAAAACACACTGTACAATAGCAGCACGCACATGCGCACGCACGCGCACGCACGCACACGCACGCACACACACACACACACACACACACACACACACACACAAACACACACACACACACACACACACACACACACACACACACACACACACACACACACACACACACACACACACACACACACACACACACACCTGTTCTTCTTTGCTGTTAATGATGATCAGGTAAGATTGGTTGTCTCTGCAGTATTGTCTGCTCTCCTCCCAGGTTTTCTCCTCAGTAGAGATGTAATAACAACCTCTGCCAAATCCCTGCCATCCAGGTCCTAACAACAACAAAATAAATAAGACAGTGTTTTTTTTTTTTTCAGATTAATGATAAATGATGAACAACATGATGTATGAATAAAAACAATGATGTCTCACTGACCACAGAGCCTCCTCTTCAGCTCATCTCTCTCTGCAGTGACGTTGTTGTATCTGAACTGTAGATGGTCCAGTTCTTTGACCAGGCCAGACTCTATAAGAAGGAGAATCATGAAAATGTAGAGTTTTGCATACAACTTTTGGACGTTTAGAAAGTAAACATGCAGTATAGTGTTTATTATAGAATGCCACTCACTGCGTACGCCCAGGCCAGTGATGCCAGCCAATAGGATTACACACAGCACCCCCAGACACACTGTGGCAGCTTTGAAAGCATTCTTCTTCCTTGACTCATCAGGGGCTGAAAAACACAAGACGAACCTATGAGGAAACCTCAGAGGCTTAATGTTTCTTAACACATCGGGTGCCCACGTGGTGTCTACGCGTCAATCTCTTTGATCTTTACGAGTGCCCAACGACGCGTTTGACGCGTTGTACAGTAAACTATACTGTACTGTAGCTACTGCACTTGGCTACCGCGGTGATGAAACAACTCCATTTCCCAACATGCAGCACGCAATTACGTCACCCGGACGTGCTGTGTGGCTCGTTGACTTCCTGTTTACCGGCTGCACAAAAGTGCTGTTTTCTCCGGATTCTCTTCCTTTTTTCATTTTTTTCTCAAAACGGCAGCCTCTTCTACATGCCGTAACACAAACACTGTGGCTTAGAAATGATAAAAAACGGTCCTGACTGAAAGAAAAGATTTTCGCGAAATAAACAGGACATACTCGGATTACATTTACTCGGATTACTTTTCTCGCCAGTACTCTCGGCGGTAGGTAAAATGACGCGTTGCCATGGGCACCAGCAAATTAGACGTCAGAGATCACGTGGGCATCCGATGTGTTAATGTTTTTTTTTCTTTTTTGCCTGATAGTTTAGTGTAGATACAGTAATAATAGCTGGAATTTATATAGCGCTTTTCTGAGTACTAGAAGTCGCTTTACAACACTGTGTAAATGTGTGTGTGTGTGTGTGTGTGTGTGTGTGTGTGTGTGTGTGTGTGTGTGTGTGTGTGTGTGTGTGTGTGTGTGTGTGGTGTGTGGCAGGTAAGAAACAACAACTTTATTAGAAAAAATTAAACTGGGAAATCTCGCTTTTGCGAACGCCCATCATTTCGACCGGAGGGTTAGCGACTCACTCAGCGGAGGTTAGGGTGAGGGTTAGAGTCGGGTGTCGAAAAGATGACATGTAGTAACAGCGACACGCTCCCAAAAAAACTAGGATAAGAAAATACAATAAAGGCTAAAAACAATAAAACAAGAGTACGTAGAAGGTCAGCTGGGAAAGGCGATGGTAAATGTGGGTTTTCAGGGCGGTTCTAAAGGTGGGGATGGAGGGGGCGTCTCTGATACGTTTAGGGAGTTTGTTCCAGAGGGTGGGGGCACCTACAGAGAAGGCCCTGTCACCCCAGGTTCGGCGCTTGGGCTTGGGGATCAAGAGGAGGCCATCCTCACTGGACCTGAGCGAACGGGTCGGTACATATGGCTCGAGGAGATCGGAGAGGCAAGGGGGGGCCAGGTTGTGCAGTGCCTTGTAGGTGGTGAGGAGTATTTTGAAGTGAATACGTTATTTGACAGGGAGCCAGTGGAGGTCATGGAGGACTGGTACTGGACTAGTAATCCAACCGGGATGAAATGAACGATCGTTCATGAACAGGTTCATATTTTGGGCGAACGTGAACTGAACGTTCTTTGTTTTCGCTTGATGAACGATATTGTCAAACGCGTTCAATCTGACGCCCGTGAACGGCGTTCGTCGGCCGTTCATGCGGCGGTCCGCGACTCCGCGGTCGTCTGTCCTCTCGTCTCTTTTTCATTCACATGCTCCAATAGCACGCACTGCACGCAGCTCCTCGCGAACGTTGATATGCGGTGCTGCAGCTGGGTGCTTCATCGCATGAAGCACTGTGAATCTCCTCCTCGTTACGTCTCGCAGTCGCAACTCGCAAGTAAAGCCTGACTACTTTGTCGTATGTGTGTTGCACGGCGAAAATAGCTGATCTGCAAGCTCACAACGCGTTGCATCCACGAGACAACGTGAGCTTGTAGATCAGCTATTTTAACCAACGCGGAAACATGCTGTGCACGAGGTTTAGAAACTTATGCCTTCAGCCCTTCACAATAAGGGTGCAGGAAGACTGGGCACTGGGCAGTGGGCACCTAAATATTGTGGGCACCTCAATGTTAAGCTGGATGAAATTATTGCTTTGTGTGGTTCTATATGGGCTGTGTCAATAATTTTGACAAGTAATAGCTTGCAGCAACATCTAAACTTTTTTTCTTTTTTTTATAGCCAAAAGTATAGAAATATTATGGTTAAAAAAAAGAACTAAAAAGAACTAAGTTAGTTCATTTTGGGGAACCATGAACTTTAGTTCAAAATGTAGAATTATGAACTATGAAATGAACTATTTCATTTTAGAAGTTTTGAACTTTCCCAACACTGGATGAAGGTGTGCATGAGGGTTTCGGCAGCAGAGAAAGTCAGGGAGGGGCGGAAATAGAGTAGATGGGAAATCGGAAGAGAGACAGGGAGTGACACGCAGCATAGGTCGTCGGGATCGGGACTCGAACCCGCGACAAGCTGTCAGGTTAGGTGCCCGCAAGGCTAGCGGTCCGGGCCAAGTGACACAAGTTATTATGCTTTATGATAGATAATGAGCAATGTGTGTTCTTATAGTTGACAAATAATATCACATATAGAGTGGCTTTTGATGCGTCGCTTCTCGCCCTAGGGCGTCTTACTGGTGACTAGTATAAATATGGTATTGTCTTTTTCATGTCCAATGTATATTTAGGCTATTTAAGTTCATAAAGTTAAAGGACAACTTTGTTTTTTACAACAAGGGTTCATATTTTAGATTGTAATTAGAGAAAAGAAAAAGCGAGTGTTAAAATGTTTTCATTTGCTTCGCTCTATTGTTTTATCGTGTTTACAGTGCTAAAATGTGAGGCATGCGTACACATGGGGGCATGCGTACAATTTTACAGGAACACTTCTAGCCCCCATAAGTCACATCCAACCATGAAAGGTTGCATTTTATCTTGGGAATGGGCTTATTCTGTGTAGAAAGACATATTTAGCCACTTGTACGCATGCCCCCAACCACTGAAATAAGAATCTTTAAAACAATAGAAAGAAGTAAATGAAATCATTTTAACACTCATCTTTTATTATTCTTTAATCTAAAATATGAACCCTTGTTGTAAAAAACTAAAGTTTTCCTTTAACATAATTTCCATTATGAAATGGATTAAAAAAGGATAAAAAATATTAGGCCTGAAATCATTTTAACACTTATCTTTTATATTCTTTAATTACAATCTAAAATATGAACCCTTGTTGTAAAAAAACTAAAGTTGTCCTAACATAAGTATGGGCCTAACTAAATAGGAAAAAAAAGCACATCTACCAAATCAAAACACACAGATCTGCAATTTTTTGCTGATTTAGAGTATGTCCAGTCCTCCAGTCTCTACTACACCCATGCTCTTGCGTAGCAGCCATACTGTATATGTGTTAATAACAGCGCCGGCGGGCCGTATACGCAGACTACGCAGACTGCGTAAGGCCCCCGCCGACCAAAAATGCCCCCACCGCCCCCTCCTCAGCAGAAAAGAACTAGTGCTGCATGGTTAATCGTTTTCAAACCGAAATCGCGATGTGAAATCTCACGATTTTAATAGCGAATCGCAAAGGTTTCTCTGCGAAGTAGACTTCCCAAGCAATATGGAGACGTCTTAATTTTTGAAATCCCTTCATAATTGACTAAGCAATGATCAAATCAAACTGTGGTGACTTTCTTTGCTTCCGTGCATTGCCACACGCTGAAAGTGAAAGTGAATTTGGCACATTTGTGCAGGACTCTGCCACAGCGTGCATGGGAACTAGGGGTGCTACAGGTGTTCCAGCACCACTATGGGGAAGTTTTCATTTTTTTATTTAAATAAGAAAAGAACAAATCAAACATAGCAAAAATATGTTGCCTGTTGTTGTCGTTTTTTATTTATTCATTTATATTTTATTTTTATATATATATATATATATATATATATATATATATATATATATATATATATATATATATATATAATATATATATATATATATATATATATATATATATATATATATATATATCCATTATAAAATGGATTAAAAAATGATACAAAATATTAGGCCTATTATTTTTTCAGGAAGGCCCAATAGCAGAATCAAGCTTAGGGCCCCCATGGGCCCAGAAACGGCTCTGGTTAATAATAATAATAGGTCGTCGTGGGCGGTTGCTGTAGTGCATTGTAAAACAGGTGGTTGCAAGGGTACAAACATTACTACATTATTTACATATCGTACTTTAAGAAATATAAAGTTTTTGAGTGAATTATCACACTAATTTGACCTACAAATACATTTTATTTTTTTGGCAATTGTCATGTTGTGTAGTGGTAAAGTCCCTGCCGACCACCAAAGAGGTTGTGGGTTTGAACCCCCAGGGGTCCTTTGAGGGAGTTCCAGGGGGTCTCCAGCTAAATGATACATAGTTAGGAACCAAGGGGACCTTTTCGGGTACATTAACATTGATTTTACAATATAAATGGGGCCCCATTTATATTGGGGGATTTTTGGACACTGCTCCTACAGATTTTGCCACCTGACAGTCGCTTATCTCCCGATTAGGGAGTCTTACTGGTTAAAATGGTTGAGAATCACTGCTAGAGCATACAAATCTTCTCTTATGGGGGGGTAAGTAAGTAAGGCAGGCTAGTAAGTGTCAATTTGGGTGTCCTTGACATGACAATGTTTGAGAACCACTGAGTTAACCTGGGACGCATCTGAGTCCCCTTAGATTTTAACCGCTTTAATCATTATTTTATTCTTTGGCTATTCAAAAATAGCAGATCTTCAAGCTCGTATAGCGTGGCACCGAGTGCCGCGTTACAAGCTTGTAGATCTGCTATTTTTGAAAAATCTTTTTTGTGTTTGTGCAAATCTTTTAATATTTTAAAGCGAACATTTGTAACTCAAATCTGTTGCTTCTGGGGGGTCCCTGGAACAAAATCGTTTATCAATAGTGGATCTACAAGCTCACAACGCACCACATTTCGACACGTTGTGAGCTTGTAGATTGGCTATTTTTGGTGTGAACCTTCCCCCCAGAATAGGGATGCTGGGGTTCAAGTGGTTAAACGTCAAGTAGAAAGTTATTTTCAGTCAGTTCTGATGGAAACGGATATTTCTCCTTTGACAAAGCCTACCGTATCTCAGGTGGAAAGATGTGCATATTTACATTGCGTAATATGATGTAAGATTCAAAAAAATATAGTGTAATTCAGCTGTGCCGTGGATGAAAAGGTTATTTACAGGGGTGACCTGAGACAAAAAGTTGTAGAGTTTACTTTACCTCCATGCTGCGCTTGTGCTGCGTTCTGCTGGGTCCCAGGTCCAGGGTCAGGGCCACGGCCAAGGTCGTCTGCAGAGACATAGATGTCCACCACCCTCTCCTCTCTCTCTCCTCTGTCCTCCGTCTCCTGTTCTCTCTCTCTTCTATACCTGACCTTCTTGGTCAGGTCTGGTACGGCGTACACGTCCTCAGCCATGCTAGTTCATCTTCACTCTGCGCTCGTTGTAACGTCTTGTTGGAGAACTAGAAGTCCAAAAGAGGAACTATAACCCGCTATATGATCTTATCAGCGGAGCCATGTTCACACTTTTGGGGTGTGGGACGTGTGAGATATAGATGCTATTTGTCGTGTTCTAAAACCATATACTGTACGTCACAACCACAGCTCTCAGACACGCTGAGAGACGTCTACAGGCATATTACTTCTGCTTCTATGTGCATTAGTGTTTCCGCCAGGCTGAAGGCGAGGGAAACATTATGTTTTGCACCCTCTCTGTGTGTGTGTGTGTGTGTGTGTGTGTGTGTGTGTGTGTGTGTGTGTGTGTGTGTGTGTGTGTGTGTGTGTGTGTGTGTGTGTGTGTGTGTGTGTGTGTGTGTGTGTGTCTGCGAGCACCTCCGGCACTGTTGGCCCGATGGCAGTGAAACTGTGCACAGACACACACACACTCCCTGGATGCCAGAGCAGATACTCTGCCCCAAATTTTTCAGATCTGTTTCAGGCCTGTTATAGCGCCATCAGGAGGCCTGGCCAGGATTACTCGATTAAAATGGAAAATAACAATTAGTCTGGTTGCCTACAGCAACCACACTAATTAATGTAAATCTGGTTAAAGTCAAGGACACCTTCTTCTGCATAGGCACTCTGCATGTTTCTGAGGTGCTCAGGCAAGGAAGAACCCGCAGGATTGTCTCTTCATGGTCATATCTGTGGTCAGGTTGTGTTGCAGCTTGCCTGGGTGACGTCAGTGTGACGAGGTCTATTAGCACTCCGCTCATTCCTTGTATCACTCATAACCAGATGCTACCAGTTATATTATGCAAATGTACTGCATGCATGTTGATTATGAGATGAGATGGGATGCACTTTATTAATCCCAGAACGGACATTAAGGTGTTACAGCAGCATGATTCATGATAAATAAAAAAAGTAAGAGTAAGCGTTTGTTTGATGAGGGTGTACTTTTCTATTTTATGTGTGGGCGCTGGTATTCAGGAGGTACTTACAACAACACCTACCATCAGCTCCCAGTACTTACTGTACAACACCTACCATCAGCTCCCAGTACTTACCAGTAAGACTCCCTTTGAAGACAATAATGTTGTCTGCAAAAAGCAACCTCATGGTGGCGCTAGAAGAGGGGCATGTGAGAAATCAGGTTGTGAGGTTATGGTTTGCCAGCCAAGAAGTGTAGGAGCCAAAGTTTGGCATGGATAGGGGCAACGGTGGCGGAGATAAGAGTAGGAGCAAAAGTGTGACGTGACGTGGCGGACAACGTACAACAACACACAATTTGCTGCAGTAGCAGCTGCTCCTCAGTCTGGACCAGGCTCGGTGTGGGAGGAATTTTCAGCCCTGGGATTTGCATCAGACCGGGCTCATGCGAGCGCGCGTAGCGCGCGAGCAAAAAAAAATTGAGCATTATTTATTAATTAATTGTCAAAATTGAGCATTATTTATTAATTAATTGTCAATTTTTCACTTGAGCACCCCCTCCTCAAAATGAACGGTTCCAACGCCACACTAAAAACGGACCCCAAAAGACTGTGAAAATTGATGACTCATCACTAAACCATCATTTTGAGTGGCCATTTCTTGCCCAATGAATGTTTTTCGTGCAAAACAAATGCTTGCAATGGATTCCGAATAATTAAAAACCCCTAGTTTGATCCCTCACATCCCACTTAAAGCAGATTTTTTTGGGAGTCATTTTTTCCTTTATATTATAGTGTATAGTAAGTGAAGGTAGGTAGGTCGTTTTCAAAACTTTGCCCTGATGGGATTCCTTGGGACTTTTTTTCTCTCACTAAGGATATAATGAGGATACAGAATCAGTTGAGTTTGCTACTATTGCAATTTGTTTTAGGTTTAGCCTAATTTTGGCCTAAAATTACTGGACTATAAGCATTATGTTTTGGATTGAACTGTTTGAACATAATGCATAGGCTATCCACAAATGTAGGGCCAACTTGCACAAATACTGTACATTAATTACTGTAGGCTACCCACATTACCATTTGCGCATTGGCGTGACATGTTAAGGTAATAAATTAGGATACTCACAAGTTATATTGTGGATACAATACAAGCAGTGGATGCTGTCCCAGCGTCTGGTTTAATAAGACAGGACAGCCTTTTGGGGAAGTTGACATAATTGCTCCTCAGATATATTCCATTCAAGGTAACGTTTTAACGTGTCCAGCTGTCCACATGACATGTTTCATCTGACTGGATGCGACCATAGGATGCGACAGACCAGTGTTGCGTCCATGTTTGTTGTTGCCATCTTAAAATGAGCGTGCATTCTTGTTAATTAGTGGTTGAACAACTTGCCAACTTTACTCACAAATGCTCTCTCGTTTGAAAGGCTCTGTGATGTATTCTAACTAATAACAACTTGTTTTGATAGTCCATCCAACAACTAAACCGCGCGCCTAGCTCGTATTACAAAGTGAAGCCAATCGGTGTGCAGCGTCACAGCTCACAGGCACAGCGTGATAGAGGGGGCCCATTGAGGGGGGCTTCCGATAGTGTCATTCACATATGAGCGTCATTTATTTGGACTGAGATTTACTGGCAGTCGGAGTCCCCCCTGGCAACAGGACATAGGCAGAACTAGCACGTTACAGAAAGGGGGCCCCAATGGGGGTTTCTGATGGACGACGATCATTCGCATTGACGGCCGAGGCCCGTTTCAATTGAAACACTGCAGTGACCTGCAGCGGCCCGCTCGCCGGACTCCCCCTAGCAGCCCAGCGGGGAAATCCCCGGTTTCCCAGACGCTCACGCCGACAGTGGTCTGGACACAATACTGTTTGCTTGTCCATAAATGCTAAGTAGCCGTGCAGGAGCATTGGATTCCGTTTTTTACATTCTCTGATTTAAATTAATGCTGAGGATATTACCACACGTTGACACAAGGTTTACAGGGGACAACGGGGGCCTCGTTAAACGGACGGCAAGGCCCCCCCCAATCTGCCCAGCGGTGCCGAGACCCCCGTAGTTAAAGCCAAGCACCCAGAGAGTCGGCCGGCGGTGCAACACTTTGTTTGTTCACCACAACGCTGTGTATATGGAATGGATGGGGGTCGAATGCAACAAATTAGAGCAGCAGCACCAACAAACACATCACTTATTTAATAGCTCCTGATAATTAACTTGAATTAAAGTGGACACACACCGCTGGACCCTTTATCACACGCACGCACGCACGCACGCACACGCACACAAACAAGCACACAGAGTTTGATTAGTTTCCTCCTTTAGCTTGTGTGCATGTGCTTGTCCTCCAACGATACATTACAACTACCTCTCTGGCTCTCTCTCTCTCTCTCTCTCTCTCTCTCTGGCTCTCTCTCTCTCTCTCTCTCTCTCTGTCCCTCCAGGAGTGTCGCACCAAAATATGGGCCCTGGGTACAAGGATTCATTGACTGGGAACACATTTCATGCTTTAACTATTGAAAAATAGCAAATACACAAGCTCACAGCGCGGCACCGAGTGCCGCGCTGTGAGCTTGTAGATCTGCTATTTTTGAAAAATCATGAAAACTTTTGTCAAATCCTTGTTTCCCATGTTTCCCATCTCAAAATATTTAGTTCCAGGGACCCCCACCCCAGAAGCAAAATTAACTTAAAAAAAATACATATATTCAAACATTTGCTCACATTTTCACGACTTTAAAAAAATAGCAGATCTACAAGCTCGCAGCGCGGCACTCGGTGCCGCGCTGCGAGCTTGTAGATCTGCTATTTTTCAGTAGCTAAAGTGTCAAATAATTTAGACCCTTCCTCCACCTTCCCCCCTTGTGATGCCCCTGCTCTCTCTCTCTCTCTCTCTCTCTCTCTCTCTCTCTCTCTCTCTCTCTCTCTCTCTCTCTCTCTCTCTCTCTGACCACTCCTTCATGTCACCTGGTCTCCCAGTGGGTGGTTCCTCCTTGCCAACAGACAAACCAAAATACACAGAGTCCCAGAGTCCCAGAGACAAGCAGGCTTGGCAGGTGGTGTTATAATGCCAAAGCTTAATTATTCAAAACATTTTTGTTCCAATTTTTTTTCTCCCCAATTCAGTCCTTGCCAATTGGTGCTCTGTGGCTCCCCGTCGCTGGCCAACATCCCCCGCTGTTGTCCCGGGGAGGATGTAGACAACCTCTGTCCTCTTCTCTGACGCACCATGGAGCGTCCAGACTCCATGTGAAACCAATATAGCTACAGTATTCTACTGTTGGTCACTGGGAGCTGACCAGTACAACCACAGTGTTTTACTGTTGGTCACTTAGGAGCTGACCAGTACAACCACAGTTTTCTTCTGTTGGTCACTGGGAGCTGACCAGTACAACCACAGTGTTTTACGGTTGGTCACTGGGAGCTGACCAGTACAACCACAGTATTCTACTGTTGGTCACTGGGAGATGACCAGTACAACCACAGTATTCTACTGTTGGTCACTGGGAGCTGACCAGTACAACCACAGTGTTCAACTGTTGGTCACTGGGAGCTGACCAGTACAACCACAGTGTTTTACGGTTGGTCACTGGGAGCTGACCAGTACAACCACAGTATTCTACTGTTGGTCACTGGGAGCTGACCAGTGCAACCACAGTGTTCAACTGTTGGTCACTGGGAGCTGACCAGTACAACCACAGTGTTTTACTGTTGGTCACTGCCTGTTCAACAGTACAACCACAGTGTTATACTGTTGGTCACTGGGAGCTGACCAGTACAACCACAGTGTTTTACTGTTGGTCACTGCCTGTTCAACAGTACAACCACAGTCTAATATTGTTGGTCACTGGGAGCTGACCAGTACAACCACAGTGTTGGTCACTGGGAGCTGACCAGTACAACCACAGTGTTGGTCACTGGGAGCTGACCAGTACAACCACAGTGTTTTACTGTTGGTCACAGGGAGATGACCAGTACAACCACAGTGTTTTACTGTTGGTCACAGGGAGATGACCAGTACAACCACAGTGTTTTACTGTTGGTCACTGCATGTTCACCAGTACAACCACAGTATTTCTGGTAACTGGGAGAAGACCAGTATACAGATGTTCGTCACTGGGAGCTGACCAGTACAACCACAGTCTTCTACTGTTGGTCACTTAGGAGCTGACCAGTACAACCACAGTCTTCTACTGTTGGTCACTTAGGAGCTGACCAGTACAACCACAGTCTTCTACTGTTGGTCACTTATCCACTTAGACCCACTACACTTGGTAAAGGAGACCTGATTTGCACTGTACTTGATGAGGTATTTTTGCATCTTCCTCAACTCTCTTCACCAAAACAGCAGATCTACAAGCTCACAGGCATCACATTGTGACGCGTTGTGAGCTTGTAGATCAGCTATTTTTGAAGCACCTTCCGCCCTATAGGGATACTGGGGTTCAAGTGGTTAAAGGAGTTGACCAGTATACAACCACAGTCTTCTACTGTTGGTCTCTTAGGAGCTCAGCAGTAAACCACAGTCTTCTACAATAAGTACTCCAATTCTATAAAAGCCTAATTCTATTTTGTACAAGTTTTTTTTAATAAGGTTCCTTAAAAGAAAGCAATGTCCTCTCCACGCTGGTGGAACGGCCATAATGTGTTGGCCATCAGGTTGAGAGTTGAGAATATGTAGCTCTAGTGGAGCAGGGTTAAGGTTAAGTGGGCGAGCTCAGCGGCGCCACCTCTCTGGGGGAGAGAGCAGTGCGTCATTCATTCATTCTCCCTGCCTGGTTAAGACTTTAACATTACAACAAGTGCCCACGCCTGCAGAGAGAAAACTTTACAGGCAGCCAGCCAGCCAGACAGTAGGGGTAAAACACTCAATCACCACCACAGCGACCCAGGGCGGGGTTCAATTCCCCCCAGCAGCGGTGACTCACTCCCCCAATGGACACAAACACGCCCTGTTCAATGGTCTGGAGCAGGGACGTGCAGAGAGTGTTACAGAGGCAGGGGCTGACATTTCTAAAAGGGCTTTGGGGAGAACATAGTGAAACTAGCAGACATGCAAGCTCACAACGTGTCACGCAGCGAAGCGTTGTGAGCTTAGAGGTTGGCTATTTTCGGTGCTTGATACAACACTGAACTAAGCATAATCAAGTCAATACAGGAGATGTGGTGTAACAGCATGGATGTCTACACAGAGAGGGCTATTCTTTCAGCATAAGATGCTGCATTCAAGTTCAGGAGAGTTTAGACAAGACAATTCTCTTGAATGCTGCCTTCAGATATGGTATGGAAAGAGGACGTTTGCATTTCTTTCACGATAGTAAAAACTGCATTCATGGTCTGGAGAGGGCACTTTTTACAGACTGTGCGCTCCATGTTGTTTAGGTGGAAACAATGCTGGTATGCATGCTGTGGTTGTGTCCTGCTGCTCAATACATGCGCTCCTGTGACGTTCTTTAGGGGGAAACAGTTGTCTGATTTTCACACCCGCCCATCCCCGTACCCGCAGATTCATAATAGTACAATTTTAAGTGCTTGTAAGGGTGGGGTGGAGTACACATCGGATTATTTTGAGGAACCAGTCCGCCAGCAGACCTCATTCCCTGTATAACTTCTCGTTGCATATTCTTTTGAGCGGTGCTAACCGCTCCTACATCTGGCTTTGTCTGTTTGTATGCATGTATGCATGTATGCATGTAAGTCTAGCCCGCATTGGCCAAAATAAACTCATAAAAGGCACCGCTCACTTCACACATGGTCACACCGTCTCCTTAGCGTGACCGTGTGTAGCTATGAGTGTGTCTATGCGTGTATGTGTGTCTGTAGCCTGGCCTGTAATCCCGCTGGGTGCAGAGGTGCTTTTGAGAAGCCTTGAAATGTACACATGCACACACACACACACACACACACACACACACACACACACACACACACAGCCTTGAAATTAATGGACACCACCGCTCAGTTCACACTGGGTGTGATTTTTTAATCTCTATCTATGCAGACATACAGTATGTTGTTGGTTATTGGTCCAAGTTCTATCATTTAGAAAGGAATACACTGCTGGCTATTTTCTATAGATAGCATGTTGTTTAGACAAACATCAGGTTTGATGTTTCCCAGTGTGCTATTACTTTGTGGCATTTTGCGTGACCACTTAGCGTGTCATTTTGTCGACTAAAGGGGGTCATTTCATTTCACTCTGGTCTCGCGCTCTCGATAAGAGCGCCCGCTAAATGCCTAAATTAGAAATGGAGGGTGGAAAAACAGACGCCAGACAGGCAGGCAGGCAGGCGGACGGCTCATTCAGACAGGCTGTCCAAACAGCCAGACACACGGCAGAGCCAGCCAAGCAGAGCGATAGCGTTCTGTCACAGCCTGTTTGTAAGTCTGGCACTGGCTGGGGGATTTCTGCTGCACGCTGCCACAATGCTCTGTGGCTTTTGTTCTCACTGTTTATAACAGGGTGGACAGACGGTTAAAACTGACTACAGACTAGCAGACAGTGAGACCAACACACTCTCGCTCCCCAAAATGCATATTGCGACTGCGAAACACACAGACAGACAGTTGAGGTGTACAGGTTACAGGGGGCTGCTGTGGGAGACAGACAGGCCTCCAGGAGGTCACAGATTATTACTATCTGACTAATTACATTGGCTGGAGGCAGAAACATGGGCCCCCAGTAGGTGATAATCAACGAGAAATTAAATGATTTACTGAATGTACGGAACTTCCGGCGGAAGGATGGTGTGACAGTTGAGCGGGTGTTCAAGCTGTGTGGCTGCGTTCCAATGTGGCATCGATATCTGTGTGGTGTGTCACTTGTGTGTGTACTGTGTGGACATGTGTGCATAGATAGTTCAGTTGCCCAGAGGCAGCACAGCAGTTTAAGGTTACAAACAAGTAAGAAAAAAAAAGAAAAAAAGTACTGTTGTGTACAATAAAAAAAAGCAAGGCACAATAAAGAAGAATATATACATAAAGTGTCAAAAAGCTGTCACAATAAAAGAAGCATACTACATAAAGTGTCAAAAAGCTGTCACAATAAAAGACGAATATACACTGTACATAAAGTGTCAAAAGAATAATCAACGCGTGTCACGTCACACACAAATAGCAATACTTAAAGCGTAACTTAACAATGCAGTGCCAAACAAAAGTGATCATAACAGTCAATGTGTGCATGTGCAGGAGTCTGTCTAAAGGGCAGTCCATACTTAGCCTGGCTCCAGCCAATAGACCCGCCCACTCTCTGAGTGAACTGCATCTCTTGGTCTGGATGTGTCATATGATGGCTCTTGCTAACGAAAACCTCTCAAACCGAGCGAAACCGACCAATGAATTCAAAGCAAGAGAGAGGGGGGGTGGGGTGAAAATCAACAGAAACAGTGGAGGGAGGGGTGGCTGCGTGGCTCACCAGAGTTCTTAATTGCTCCCTTTGAACTTCAAAAGGGCAGTCATTGATTGAGCCATACAAGTGTCGAATAGCTCGTTAGTGATTCTCTCTAATCAGTGAAACATCAAAGACAGTGACCTGTTGGGTGCATGTCATTGAGGGGAGGGGGAGGAGGGATTGTTTTGTGTGCAAAAGTCAAACACAACCCCTCCCACCAGATCGCTTGTGATTGGGAATTTCAAATTTGAAATCCCCTCCCCTTTTCAATCAAATAGTATGCAGACAGGCTCAGACTCTTAAACTCCAGCGTAGAGTCTTGAAATCAGGCTAGTCCATACTGTCTCCACCCAACGTTTCGTCAGAGAGTCACAACATTAATTGGGAGTGCAGCTTTCCGAACTTAGGGGTAATGCTTTTCAGAAGTTGCGGGTGACGTCATTTTGTAGTTGAACCGGACCTTTCCGATGAACGGTTTGGTGGTCGGGAACAGTATGGACTGCCCTTGAATCTGCTGTTTGTGTTTACACAAGGATGTGTGTCCATCCTTGTCTGTCTCTCTGTCCGCCTGTGCGTTGATTCTACAGGCTACACCACACAGATTTATATGTCTTTGTTTGTTTATGCGGCGTCTGCATGTTTGACTATGTGCGCGTGCGTGGATGCGCGTGTGCGCACGTGCGTGCATACGTGCAGCAGGGGGAAGAGATTTCTGCTTTTTACATAAATGAGTCACGGCACAGAGGACAAATTAATCAGGGAGATGACAGAGGAAGCCAGGAGAACTCGTGGAGAAGTGAGAGCCCTTATACCAGCAGAGAGGGCTGAGGCGAGTGACAGAGAAAACACTTTTAAAAGGGAGAGACCTATAGAGGCACAAGAGGGGTTGAGACGACGAGAGTGACAGAGCCGACATCAAAGAGATGCCACGGTGACAGAGATGATCTCACTAATGGAGGCGTTCTTCTCTCTCCCCACTCCATGTATGGGCCAATTAAATGGAAACATGTCACATCCATGAAGATGTACGCTAGACCGCCTGGGCAAATTAATGAATGAATGTCAAACTATAGCGATGCAACACAATGAAATCCACAGTGTTCATGTGTTACTATATATGAGCGTTGGTTGCAAATGTAACCAGATGGGTCCGCATTTCTCTGACATTTGCGTCCGACTCTCCCCATTATTGGCGCTATCCGTAACCCTAACCGCACACGTAGCCACGTAGTTGGAGTGATGAGATGTCAGACTTATTGGCAGTCCCCACCAAATGTACCCTTACGGGTCCATGCGGTTACACGTGTACACTCTCATTGTTAATAGTTTTAAACTGTATGCTGTATTCAATCACCATCAATTGCTTGTTCAGTAACATGGGTCTCCCCATCTTGATTGATTGATTGATTGATTGATTGATTGATTGATTGATTGACAAAATGCATACGTGAACATATTTTGTAGTACATGTCAAAAGGGTAATAATAAAAGTTCCAGAGCTTATTTCCATTAGGAAACAGAAATATATTTTTATGGAATAACAATTTCATCCAATCAGAAATAATGATATCAGCTTCAATGTGTGTACACAATGTGTTCCAGTTCCAATTGTGTCGGGTCATTGTTTTGGTGTGTGTTCTCTTTGTCCCATCACCTCCAATCTCGCTTGTTACTGTCCTGTGTTCTGTGAGTTCTCTCTCTTGATTGGATTCAACTGGTATCCTGACCAGAATCTTTTTTTTCTCTGTTTGACGAAAATACTGAGAGAAAGAGGGAGACCTGTTTTACAGAACAATCTACAATCAGAAGCCATACTGTGTAACTTTTTTCAATCAAACAAAGGTTATTATTATTTATTTTTTTCCTCAAAACTATTAAGTAACTAAAGTCAGTGTCTGCCCATGACATTTATGCCAAAATGACTTGGAACCGGAAAGTTATTAATTTATTTACGTAAAGCTGGCCTTACACCTCATGACTTTCAAATGATTTCACGACCACGGTCACAGTCAAGTCGTAATAAAATAAAGATGAGTCAAGGCACGCTCCAGTCATTCAGTCGTTACTCAATCGTTAGACATGAGGTGGTAGTTTGATCCGATCTTTACCCCGACATGAGAATCAGACTCTTTTGCGAGAATATCAAACAGGTTTCGCAAGTCAAATCGTGAGAGGCATCTCACACCTAAAGACAAAAAGAAACAACAACATTATAAAGTCTTTGAAAAGTCACTAAAGTGCAACACATGATGCTGCTTCTTACGTACAAACTTTTCTTTCGGAAAATGATTTTCCATCATTCAATAACTTCTGATGGCCAGTCTAAGAACCTTTTCTCTCCGTTTTTTTTTTTTTTTTAATTTGTTTCCAAAGTCGGAAGGAGCATGCATTGGCCTTCAAACTGAAAACTAAAATGAATATTACAAAGAATATATTATTCTTACAGAGAAAATGATATCTCTTACAGCCACCTTTACACTTTTTGTAGTGCAATACTTTGTTGTTGTTGTCGAGATGGATTCGACACGCAGACAGACAGCGGCGCTAATCAGAAGCGAGCGTCAGGTATACGCGTCGTGTAACAACTTCAAAACCGCACGATAAACGCCATGGGAACGAGAGGCAAACACTGGAGAGGCTTGATCTGACAGCTGTCAATCAAAGGAGCGGAGAGGCGGGCGGCATCACATGCCAGCCCTGCTGAGAGGAGAGATCTGGATATCGTCGTTGTCGGGTGAAAACCTTGTATTTCCAAAACGAACGTTTTGCACGAACGTTTTGCATTTATCATTTTAAAAATGATTTAAACTAGTGAAAACAGACGATCTACAAGCACACAACGCCTCGCACTGTTGTGTGGGCGTTGTGTGCTTGTAGATCGGCTGTTTTCACTACTTTTGTGCGACGGCATTGTGAGATGAAGCAGTGCTTTACTTTGCAAAGGAACGTACAAATTAGAAACTTGGAGACACAAGGTTTCCACCCGACAACGATGATACATAGCGTTCTAGATGTTGTAGCGATGTGAACATTGAAATGTACTGATTTATTATGAAGGACTCCCAGTGGGTGGGCGGTAAAGAAGTGCATTTACTTGAGTGCTTTCAGCCTTTTTTTAAGTATCTGTACTTTAGTACGCACAGGCACAGGCACAGGCACACACACACACACACACACACACACACACACACACACACACACACACACACACACACACACACACACACACACACACACACACACACACACACACACACACACACACACACGCACACACATACTAGATGGCGGTGGCTAGAATGACAAGCAGCAGTAGTCGTTTTCATTTGTTTGATGTTATATTTACCCAGAAAAACACATTTCTCACAGACACTTAAAGGATGAAGAAGCACAATAAAGTCAGCTTTCCATCGTGGTCCTTGGTTTTGGACAAAGAAAACATTACAGTAACAGCAGTGTGCATTCGATAAAAAGAACAAAGTTAACCACCAATCCCCCGAAATACACCTAAATGGCTGTTGTACAAGCTCACAATGTCTTGCGACGTGTTGCGAGTGGGAGCATGTCGACATTGCGACATAGCATCTGTTGGACGGTTCATCCTTTTTGACACAGGTGAATGTTAACCTGGTGAAATGCTAACCTGCCAACGCGGGTGAGTAGCTAACTTGCCGACGTGGGTGAATGTTAACCTCTATGCCTAAACCTAACCCAAACCCTGACCCTAACCTCAGCAACCGTGACGCGGTGCAACACATCCCTAAAGCGTCATACAACCGACGCGTTGTCAAGTACTGTACTGCGTCGGACGATAGACGCTTTGGGATTGCCTACTGTTTCACGGGTTGGACGCATTGGGTGGTCTAAGAAGAAAGAAAAAAAAAGTAGTTCCCGAAGCGGGATTCGATACCGAGTCGCCGCGGCGAACGGTGTGAAAGGCGCATGAGCCGACTCAGCGGCGTTACCGAATTATGTGCCGTTATGGACAGAATAGTAAATTTTGACCAGGGGACTGCTTCCGCGTCCGAATACGGCTCAAAGAAGGGACTACGTTGTCATCCACGTTGTCAAATATAAAAGCACAAAAAAAAGGGAACCTCCCAGTTGTCTGGTTAGCTCAATCGGTAGAGCATGGTTACGCAAATCCAGGGACCGGGGTTCGATTCCCTGTGACGGCTGTCATTGTAAAATATTCCAGTAAACACATGTCAGCGCATGCGTACTAAGACTCTCCATTCGTGTCCGACTGTAGACGCAGTAGGTGTTCCCAAAGCGTCGCACGGGTAAAGCAGAAAGCGAGTTGGAAATGCGTCGGACGGGTGAAGCAGAGGGGGTGAGAATGGGTTGCGCTTAGTCGAAATGATGGGACATAGGAGTAGCGAGATTTCCCCGCTGCAAGCTTAGATCAACCTTTTGCCTAAAATGACACTCCCGAAATAGAGACCCCCCGGGGCGAAAGTCGGTCACGGACCCAACCGAATTAGCACGTTGGACGCAGCCAAAACAATTTATCCGCCCCGCAAACAATATCGTTTGTCTTTATATCCACCTGCTGTCGAAGGTAGACGTTAAGCACCTGTTTAATATGTGGCTATTGTTTACGGCCCCCTTATTTCCATAACATTTGCATACGAACAGTTAATCAAAAACGGTTCCCCGGACGACGCGGCCTGCCACGCCGTCCTCGCCTGGCTGGGCTGGATGACGGAGTCTCCGGCTAATTGAAGGGGATGAGGTGTACTCATGCACACAGGGGCGTCACAAAGGGGGGGGGGAAAGTGGGACTGAGTTACTAGGGCCCAAGGTGGAGGGGCCTTCATTATTTTATGCTTTAACCATTGAAAAATAGCAGATATACAAGCCCACAGCGCGGCACCGAGTGCCGCGCTGTGAGCTTGTAGATCTGCTATTTTTGAAAAGTCGTGAAAATGTGTGCAAACACTTTGAATATAATGTATTTTTTAAGCGAACATTTGTAACTCAAATTTTGCTTCTGGGGGGGTCCCTGGAACTAAATATTTTGAGATGGGGGTTTGTGGCCAAATACATATCATTTTGGGGGTCCTTCACTTGAAAAGGTTTGAGCACCACTGACATATAGAAGCATAGGGTTTTTCAAAAAACCTTAGAAGGATTTCAACTATTCAACGACGATTTTTCAAAAAAATAGCAGATCTACAAGATCGCAGTGCGGTACTCCGTGCCGCGCTGTGAGCTGTTTTTCAATAGTATCTGCTGTTTTTCAATAGTTAAAGCACAAAATAATGCATGATAATGCGTTCATGGGGGGCCCTCAGTGAATCCTTGTACTCAGGGCCCAGAATTTGGTGCGACACCCCTGCACTCATCCACAGCCCACTGAGTCGGGAATGATTCGCGGCACATTACATCTGCCACGCCTTACAGAAGACGTTTCTCCTGCTGTACGTCCGCACGAAGTCAAACAGACTGGAAAGACAATGTAGTGACGCCTCTCGAGCTCCGCTCTGCTGAAATGGAGGCGGTGCAGCGTGCTTAAACTGCCAGATGATGACAGAAAGACTTGTGGCAGCCGAGCTCATTTTATTAATTTGGCAAATTTGTTCCCTGGACATGCATGAGAGGCAGGTGCAGTGGACTGCGTGCGGTGTGTGTGCGCGTGTGTGTGTGTGTACAGTATGTGTGTGTGTAGGCCTATGAACTGTTATGTGTTTATTTAAAGGGGTACTGTCACCTAAAGGGGTACTGTCACTTTAAAAAAAAGTCATCTTAAAATATGAGTTAATATTTTTATGATGACATTGTGGGAATGCGCAATTATAAGCCAATCAAATTAATTGACTGTACTTAGACTACTTACTGTACTGGTCAGCTGTTGTTAGGGAGCGAGGGGCAGATTACACTGTGACATGAGTTTTAGACTGTTTCAGACCGTTTTCAGAGAGACCACGTAACCTACTGTATCACACTATTATAATTTTGGGGCGTGTCAGCGGTCCTTTAAGTAGGCCTATATGTATATGCACGCTTGCCTCTTCGACGCGTACCTTTGTGCAGTTGCGTGCGTGCGTGCGTGCGTGCGTGCGTGCGTGCGTGCGTGCGTGCGGAAATGGAGTGCAGACAGATGTGATGAATTAGAGATTCAGTCCTGCTGGTGAGAAAAGTGACTGGTAAACAATGAATGTTGTGAGAGAGAGAGAGAGAGAGAGAGAGAGAGAGAGAGAGAGAGAGAGAGAGAGAGAGAGAGAGAGAGAGAGAGGGGAGGGGGGAGATGGACAGGGCTGTATTAACCATTGGGCCGGTGGGGCCGTTGCCAGGGGCCCTTGGCTCTCAGGGGCCCTTGGGGGAACTGGACCGCATGGTCATTGACAACTTACTCAAATGAAATGTATACATTAATTAAAAATCAAATGTGCAGGCCCCTCCTCTGTTGTCTACAGGTGTTTTTTTTGGCCCACAGATGATCATCATGGCTTAAAATCCGAGCTGGGTAGTGCGAGTCGGGAGGGAGGGGGGTTATGGTGGAGAGTGGGGGGGCCCCTAAAAAATTATAGGCCAGGGGCCCTCGCGGGGGTTAATCCGTCCCTGGAGATGGATTGTTTAAAAAAAGAGGAAGGAGAAAAAAAGCTAAAAGAAAAAAAACAACAGGATCTTTCCGTTCCAATGGATCAGCGACTTTTCCAATTTTACCACAATTCTCATTTGGAATTCATTCCGGAGCGCATGCAGCGAGATATTATTAATTTGGGGAAATCAACAGAGAAATTGGGTCACCTGCGAGCTATTCATTTCACACTGCCAAAACAAATAAGCAATTTGAAAGAAGAGGCAGGGAGGGAGGGAGAGAGAGAGAGAGAGAGAGAGAGAGAGAGAGAGAGAGAGAGAGAGAGAGAGAGAGAGAGAGAGAGAGAGAGAGAGAGAGAGAGAGAGAAACAGTAGCTAATGATGGAGAAAAAAGAGTGAAGGGAGACAGGAAGAGATGAGTAAAAAAAAAAAAAAGAAAAAACTAAAAAACCAGTCACCGATTTGAGCAAGCAATTGTTTAATTATAAAAGCACAGATTAGCAGAACAGATTTGGCGATTAAACTCCATAAGCATTTAGAAGCATAGCTTAGGCTATCAAAGGATTATTTCACCCCAAAATGACTTTTTTCTATTGATTACTCACGCCATGGAGACTCGAGTTCAATATTATTAATTGTCGCATTCCTAAGACAAAAAATTACATTATGGTAAATTTACGCGAATCGTTCCCCCATCCAGGGCCATGCATTTGGGTCCCCATCCAGGGCCATGCATTTGGGTCCCCATCGGGAATCAATGGGGGTAAATTTACTATAATCACATTTTTGTCTTAGCAATGCGACAAATACAAAAAATATATTATTGAACTCAAGTCTCCATGGCGTGAGTAATCAATAGAAAAAAAGACATTTGGGGGGTGAACTACTTCTTTAATAGGTGAGAGATCCCCCCTATATGTGGAGTCTAGACACTGGTGGTGATGGAACAGAACTCTGGGACTGAGGTGGAGTTGGGGATGGAGGAGGGCTGCTTGAACGCCGTCTGGAAAGAGAGTGACATGTTTGAGGCGGTGCTTTTTCATAGAAAGGAGCCTAATCGCCGATTGGCTGGCTGCAGACAGTCTTCCGGGTGGTACAGGAGTAAAGTGCCTGCCCCTCCGCCGTAGAGACCGCGGGTTAAATTACTCCTAGGTGCCTCCATTTTGTCCCCCAGGCGCTCCAGCTATACTGGGATCTATTTAGCTTTGCATGTTTGAATATCCGGTCTGGAGAGATTACGTGCATGCAAACAGTCTGTGTGTGGGCATGTACAGTACAGTATGTGTTTGGAAATGACAGGATACAGTTTAGTTTTGTAGTATAGGTGGGCTCTAGACCGGGTGGCATTGGTTAAACAATTTAATGGATACCACAGGAAAGGTCAATCAATCGACACCCCTTGGAATAAGTGTACTGGGTGACCTTTTATCATCCTTTTTTTCAACATGCTGGTTACGTGATCACAAAACAAAGCAATATTGCCATTGAAAACATACGCATATAGGTGCATGATGTGTGGGTGCGTGCGTGCATGCGTGCTTGCATGAAAGTGTTATGCCATTATGCATGAAGGTTATAGGCAATGGGACTCAATAATGGTTACAGTAGTTAGTATTCATCAGATATTCAGAAGTATTCTTATGAGATTTAGGACATTCTAACAGATGTTTAAACCAGTGGCTGGGGGCAAAAATATTAATACATACGGATGCATAACAATGATGTTGACTGTCAGCACAGACATGACGTTTCATTCAAATCAGAGCCCAAATGAAGGTTTCTGAGGGATGGTAATCATTTTCATTCATAGTACATAAAGACATTGACCTTAATACTGAACTGCACACATTTCATCAAAACGGACGGACGAACGTCGTACCGCAATGAGACCCGTCGTTGCCGAGTTTATAAAAGTTGCATGATCTCTTTACCAGATGTGTGTTGTTTCATTAGAATTGTCACTGATTCAGTCATCAAACGTTAATGCAGTATTTAATCTTCTCACCTTGCCTCCTTGGCAGTGCATATTGGGGGAAACGTCTGCGGAACTTTAACTTTATTGGAGCTTGACTTCAACTAATGATGACACAGCGCAGCTTTTAAGAAAAGGAGGCCATGGGTTTTTATCCGTATTTGGCAAAGGGGTTTGTTCGATGCAATATAATATTTCTTTTCAGTTCATTTCAATCCAGGTCTTCTCTGAATTAATGTGCCTTTCAGATGAAATTTGCCAAAGCGTGCAGATGAAAGGAGACAATTTTTATATTAACTCTGGCTTTGCCTCCCACTCCCTCCTCCCTCCCTGCTGTGTTTCCCTCGACTGATCATCTCTTTGTATTTCTGTCTCTCTCTCTCCCCTCTCCAGGACAACCCGCTGATCCTGCAGTCTGACCGGAATGTGACAGTCAACGCCAGAAACGACCAGGGACAACTGACCGGTCAGCTGACCGTGGGTAAGAGGCAGACTTGACATTTTGTTGACAGACTCTGTGTCGCCGCTGTTAATGCTAGTGCTATAGGGGCGCACAGTTATCATCATTGATCATGTCAGTGTGGGCTGATATTAGAGATCCAATATTGGTCAAATTGGTATTGATATCTTTGTTTTTGCAGATACAGTATTCAGTATTTTATTTTATACTATTTAGATATGGAAAGGCCTGTTGTGATGATTCAAGGCCACAGCTTAATTTTCTGTTTTCTGTATAAAGTATAGAAGTCTTAAACATCTTTATTACATTTAAGTTGTGCATCAGTTGTGCATCAGTTGTGCATCAGTTGGCCTAATAAGTCCGGTCATTTGCATGAATCACAGTTTCTGTATGACACATGTGAGGTAAACCCTACTGGAAACTAGAGCTGGAATATCGGTGTTGGTATGTGACCATTAATCGATTATGGAATATCAGACAGAATTTCAATATCTTGCATCTCTATTAGGCTGTGCAGAGTTGTCTCTGTCCTCTTTGTGTCATTTGCTGAATCAAGAAAACCGTTGTAAGGCTGTTGTCATTTTATTCTGAAGTGTGTTTGAAAAGGGATTGGATTGAGCCTCCGTCATCGCGGGTTGCTTTACTTAACCAGTGCCAGTGTGTCAGTGAGTTGCTGGATTAGCTGCACATTTAGACCTCATATAGTGTTGACCCAAGCAGGTTCACGGGGCCAGGGCTTTTACACAACCGTAAGGGAAATAAAAGGGTCAGTATTATCCAAAGAGGTTTATGTTAAGAAAGCGTCAGGAGGGCCAGTAGAGCTCTTTTGCTTGTGCTGTGCAAGTAAAGCTGACCAACAAAGCTATAGGACAGCCAACCCACTGACATTTTCAGTATCACCAGCCTGTTCTTGCGTTGCGTCAGCCGCTTCTCAAAGTTTTCAAAGAAACTGTGATCTCCGGACCAGACCGGCATTGGCTGTGTTGCACTCTAATATCACTGTACACAGGGGAATGTGTAATGTCAGTGGGTTTGTTGCGTTCACATAATTTAAGCCATTTAGGCCTAGAATTATTGAATGCTTTAACTATTGAAAAAAATAGCAGATATACAAGCTCACAGCGCGGCACCACTGCGAGCTTGTAGATCTGCTATTTTTTTTAAACGTTGTGAAAATGTGGTCAAATCTTTGAATATATGTATTTTTTAAATAGTTTGTAACTCAATTTTTTTAGATGGGGGTCCGTGGGCAAATTTATTTCCACTGGATGAAAAGAGAGATTATCTGACATATACTGGTAGAGTATATGACCCATTTTGTACCAGTATACTGGGCATATACCCACATTATTGGAAGTTTTCAGTTCAAGAGATTTTCAGGCATATTCCCCTGATATTCTGCCCCCAGCTAGACAAAGGCACAGCAGGGTGTGCCTTTGTGTGCCTTTGTCTAGCTGGGGACAGAATATCACCTATTATTTGCAGTTTACAGGGGAATATGCCTGAAAATCTCTTGAACTGAAAACGTCCAATTATGTGGGTATATGCCCAGTATACTGGTACAAAATTGGTCATATACTCTACCAGTATATGTCAGATAATCTCTCTTTTCACCCAGTGTTCATTTTGGGGGTCGTTGACATGAAAATGTTTGAGAACCACTGACATAGAAAAATAGGTTTTTCCAAAAAAGAAAAAAAAAAAAAAACCTTAAAAGAATTCAAAAGACACTTACCGGTATAGAATCGGTTCAAAATCGGGTTAAAATACAAATTGTCATGATTTTTCAAAAGAGTGCCACGCTGTGAGCTTGTATATCTGCTATTTTTCAATAGTTAAAGCATGAAAAGGCAAAAACTCCACGCACACTGTCTTCAATGCAAAAAGGGGGAATTTAATAAAGTGATGCAACGTTTCGGTATTTAAACCTTCATCAGTTTGCCTGACCATTGTTTGGTCTTTCCTCGACAGCACCTGTCGTTGTAGGTGTGCAAACGCCTTTCGTTTCAATAGTTAAAGCATAAAATAATAATACGCAATAATGCGTACCCGGTATAAATTATTTAATGGCCCATTAGCTTGCTGCACTGCAACCCCCTCGCCACTATCAGGCAGCCACAGAGCCATTCAAGCGCTGTGGAAGATCACATCGTCCACAGTGCCATTCCTCCCTCTGTTTATTCAATCAGAATGGAGGGGGGAGAAATCCCTGTGCAGCAATCTCATTGTTACATGCAACTGACTGCTAAATCTGCTAGGCCACACAAGACAGACAGAGAGGAGCTGTCTAGTCTAGTCTGGGTGCTGTCGAACAGCGCTTCTCAGTCGTGTGGGCCGATGGTGGGTAGACTTTGCAGTGGGTCCCCAAATAATTTGCAATACACACACATGGTTTGATTCCCGGGAGGGAGCAATGCATCCTGTTTGGCGAGACTACGACAAACACAGTTGCTGTTGTTCCCGAATTGTGTCTGTGTTGTTGCACCAGCAACTCCTGGTTGTAGCCCATGGTTTCAGCTACAGTAGTTTGAGATAACCTGACTTTCGCCAGATAGTTGCAGCAGTGCGTAACGCTCTGCCTTACATCTGGGCTCTCTCGGACAGACTCGATGTAAGGGGCGGGCCATTTTTTGAATTTCTGTAGCAGGTGATTGGATGTGGCCGTTTCTATCACAGTCAGAATCCGCCTCCTGGGTTTCCACGTGGTCTGCAATCAGACTCTATTGGCTCAGAGCCGCTCAGAGCCCGCCCATAGCTGCCGCTGATTGGTCCGGCCCGGGACTTTACGAGTGTTATCAACTCTGGCCGAGCAAGCCCAGATGGTAAAGCAGAGCGTTATATACGCAATGCTGCCACCATCTGGCGAAAGTCAGGTAAAGTTTGAGAATGACCTGTTAACAATCATGCATTGTTAGAAGAAAAAAAGGAAAAAAAACTTTTAACGGCTTACCCAAAGTAAGTTGATTGTTGTTCTTGAACCATTTGAAATAAATGCATGGGCATTGTCTCTTTTGAAGGTAACACATTGACGTCTATCCACCAAAGAAACAACATTGAGTAATACAAGTTTGAACTTACTTGAATAGAAAGTATTTTCTATAAATAGACACCGGCCCTTTCCCACTGGGCGCGATAACAATACAAAATATTCTTTTCAATTGAAGGGGATGGCAACGTCCACACCACAACAATAAAGCCATCATAATTGATTAAACGCTGACATATTGTTATCTTTCTCGTTATCGCGCTCAGTGGGAAAGACCCTTAACAGTAGGGGTGGGCAATATAATCGATATGGCAATACATCGCGATAGTTTATTTGCCAATACTGTATCGATACTTCAGGCCGTAGTATCACAATACTTTGCGGAAAATAGAATATGTTCCCATGCATAGGAACCAATGGTAGAAGTCAGGTCCTGACACTCTGCTGCCTCTAGATGTCGCTTTACTATTGTAGCTACTTCCCCTTCCCACAGTTCAGTGAGTGAGGTCTCTCGAGAAAATGGCCGCAAACGACGAAAACAACAACATTAGAGCAGCGTCTTCGGCTTTTAAAGCTGATATATCGCAATAGTATCGCATCGCAAAGATTCGCAATATATCTTGATACTATTGCATCGTGACCCGAGTATCATGATAGGTATTGCATCGCGAGATTCTTGCCAATATCCACCCCTACTTAACACTGCTATTACCATAATACAGTATGAGCTGTGTCCCTGTCATCGCATGTTTTCAGATGGGGGTCTGTGGTCAAACACATCTAGGGGTCGTTACGGGTCGTTGTTGTGGAAGTCTGGTGGTTTGTTTACTCACCGCAGAAGTGCTTTGTCATAAATGTCCTGCTAATCATGTTGAACATGAACAAAAGGTTTTAATGAGCATCATGATTTAATGAGGGGAAAATAAGGCTAGTAATTATTAATGACATTTGGACAAATGCATTATTCATCGGCGAGTCATTATTCATGTGTTCCTGAATAAAACGTTTAGAATTCAAGGACGTTCCTCGACAACAAAATGGCACAGTGCCGCGCATAAATACTAAGGTATGTGTATGTGTCTCGCGCACGCACCCACACACGTACGCAGTCAGACACAAACACATTAGGGAAGCACACGTATGTGCACGTATAAACATTATGCACGCACGCACACACAAACGGACACACACGCACGCACGCACACACGCACACACGCACACACACAACACACGCAAACACACAACAAACACAAAGACAGACAGCGATCAATAATCACAGGCCGGCCCCCACATAGACTTTGAAATGGCATTTTATTGGATCCCTTTGATGCCCGGACCCCCTGTAGTGCAGAGACCCCTGTGCCTTCAGTCACTTTCATGAAAAAGTCCTTCTTTTCAGTTCATTCCAGTTCACTTTCAGTTCAGTAACGTCAGACCACTGCCGTAGTATGCATCACAACACCATGAAATCGCTCGGCCGTGCGGCAGCTCTCTCATACCGTAGGGGTTTTCAAACTTTTTTTGACTCAGGGCACCCCTGTAAACAACTTTTTCATCCACGGCACCCCTGAATTAGACTGCTACTTTTTGGGATCTTACATCATATTACGTAAATATGCACATCTTTCCACCTGAGATATGGTAGGTAGGCTATGTCACAGAGAAATAAGCTCAAAAGCTTGAAGATCTGCTTTTTTGGTGAAGAGAGTTAGCCTTGGAGAGATGGAATAGAACTCAATCAAGTACAGTGCAAATCAGGTCTGTTTCATTTAGCATAGTGAAATGATATTGATGTAGCGATAATGAATAATTCCAAAAATTATCAGATTATTCTGCATCAACCCCTAGACTGGCATCACGGCACTTTGGGAAACCCTGTGTTATAGACTACTGCCATAGTATGCATCATATCATAACACAATGAAATCTTTCTGCACGTGACATGACACGTAGAAAAATCTTTCGATAGTTCTACGTGTCATTATTTCGACTAAGGGTTAGGGTTAGGTTTTAGGGTTAGGTTTAGGCATAGTTTTACTGAGGTTAGTGTAAGGGTTTGGGTTAGGTATAGGACTATGCCTAACAGTCACCAGGTTAGCATTCACCAGCGTCGGCAGGTTAGCATTTCACCAGGTTAACATTCACCCGTGTTGAACAAATATCGACACACTCCCAAGCATTACAATACAAAAATATTTTTCTTTATTTTGTATTTTACAGTGTCATACAGTGCCAAGGTTTCGTCTTTTTGTTGTATGGAGTCCAGTGATCTTTGTTTTTTGAGTTCTGTCTCTTTCCACCCCTCTTTCCATTGCCACACTTGCCGGTCTCTCTCTCTTGGCAGTCAGAGTATGTGCCCAGCCATTCTCCTTCTCCTGACGTCTGACAATATCAGACAGTGATGGTGCCACCCCTGGCCTTCTCATCACCTCCTGAGTGCCGTTAAGAAACCAAACCATTTCCATTCCAAAATATAAAAAAACCTGGCCAATCTACAAGCTCTCAACATGGCGTTATAATGTGTTTTAGTAGTCCGGGTCCCCGGGAGTCACTGAATGCATCTTTTGGTTCTGGAGCTGAAAAGAGGTAATTGCCATCCTCCTGAGAACTCTACTGACACCGCTGGGCTCGAGCCTTTTCTTCTGGCCTTGAGCAGAATTAGATTCCCCCCAAAGCTTTCGCTCAACTGGCAGGGAGGGAGAGAGAGAGAGAGAGAGAGAGAGAGAGAGAGAGAGAGAGAGAGAGAGAGAGAGAGAGAGAGAGAGAGAGAGAGAAGCATGCAGCTCGGTTCCAATTTGTCTAAATCCAATAATTAAATTAGAGACTATAATCGGTGGACACAAATATACAAATATGTTTCAGTTCATGTCTTTCCCCTTTGCTGGTCTGCCATTAATAAGCTGCTGGTTGTGATCGAGTTGAAAGTTCCCATTCTGAGTCTGGCGACGTGCTGTAAATGTTTAATGAAAACTTCTGAGTAGTGTTTCATATTTTCTGCAGAAGGCATTTACTAAAAATAAAATAAGGATTTTTATTGCAACGGCAGAAGGAATAGCACATAGTCATGTTTTGTGAAAGTTTGAGAGATAAGACCGAGACGTTCGATGCTACCGGATGATGTTTTTCATCTCTGCTATGTAGGCAAGGAGGGACGGATATTGCGCGCACGTGTGTGTGTCTGTTGATAGTTAAACTCGCAAACGAATCGACCAATCTTGCACGCACACACACAATTATTACACATCAGGGATTGAAATAAGCTCCAGCTGTTAGCGTGTGCGCGCACGCGTGTGCGTGCACTCGCGCGCGCGTGTGTGTGTGCTCGTGTGCGTAAGCCTGCAGGTCTTGTAAGCTGCTAAAGAATATCCTCTGTGTCTGACTTACTAAAGCACTCTGGAAAAGTTAACTTATACCCACACTGTCACACACACACACGCACGCACGCACGCACGCACGCACGCACGCACACACGCACGCACGCACGCACGCACACTCATGAGTGCACAAACAGGAACAGCTTTTGGGCCCATAATTCCCCAGACACGAGGAGGCGTGCCAAGCGCGAACAGGGGTTCCATCAATAATCGCTTAATGACACACACACACACACACACACACACACACACACACACACACACACACACACACACACACACACACACACACACACACACACACTAGGACAGAAGACAGAAGCGTTGCCACCTGGGGAATTTCTTCTGCATGGCTCCGGAATTAAGACCCCCTACATCTCCTTACTCAGCATTTTGGCTTATACGTGCACACACACACACACACACACACACACACACACACACACACACACACACACACACACACACACACACACACACACACACACACACACACACACACACACACACACACCCCGTCTCTATCTCTGTCCCTCTATCAATTCCGTTCAACTCAAAAAAGGAGCTTTTTGGCATGAGAAAACATACGTTTACACTGCCAAAGCAAGTGTCAAAGCAGGGAGGCAGGCACGCAAGTACGCATGCAGGCAGCTAGAAAGACAGACAGACATGCAGACAGACAGACAGACAGACAGACAGACAGACAGACAGACAGACAGACAGACAGACGATTAGACGGCCACTCCTTACCCTGAGACAGACAGTGAGAGAGGGGGAGAGACATTGCCTTGAGCATTCATTTGTATTTTATGACTCTCTCCTCCAACAACCCCCCCATATCTATCTCTCTCTCTCTCTCTCTCTCTCTCTCTCTCTCTCTCTCTCTTTCCCTCTCTCTCTCTCTCTCTCTCTCTCTCTCTCTCTCTCTCTCTCTCTCTCCCTCCCTCCATTCTGTGGCGTGTCTTCAGCCTGCTCATTAATGTGAGTGAGAAGCTGTCATCTTTGTCTTGTGAATGAGTGTCCATAAAGATGATGAGTGAACTCTCTCTCCACCGCACACTGTACTGCTACCACCTCCTCCTACCTCTGCTTAAAGCAGTGTCTGGCTGCAAAGTAAAGCACCGTCTACTCACTAAAGAATACTCTACACCAGGCGTGTCAAAACTTTTTTTCAAACGGGGCCACATTAGAACATATTTAAACACCCAAGGGCCAGCTATATCTACTGACAAAATGGGTCCCACGCTAATTTACGTACAGAATAAGACAGAATAAAGTCATAATATGAAATAAAGTGTTTGTAATTAGAAATAATATGTTTTCATTAGACAGACACAAACACGGTTATACCTTAACTCATCCCCTATCAATTAGCTTTAATAACTATACAACAAAAAAGTATGATCGCCGATTCGCCGTCCATAGCGCTCTCTGGAAGCGCCCTATTCACAAAAAACGGATCTGGATGTTCCAGAACGGAAATGGGGGGGCGGGACAACGACGCCTGTATCCTGTCTGCCGAAATGTCATCCGGTTCAATGTTGTGCAACACCAGCGTGGCGCTCCGTCGGTTTCGCTTTGAGCGATGGAAGGCTGTAGTGCTTTTTTGCTTACCGTGCCTGGATCGTATTGTGAATGCAATCGGTGAACCATCGCGCAATGGATTCGCGCGCCCACGTTAAAGGTAGGCAAAATCCTGGCGGTGTGGACCATTAGAAGGGTCTTAAAAATAGCGGTGGGTGAGTTAATACCCCTACATTATGTTTTAATCATTTAACACAGATCTTCTCAGGGGGCGCACAACCTCTTTCATGCTGTATGTCCAGTTTGAGTCAGAGCCAAATATCAATTGCTAGATATCTAGAAACGCTCGGGAAGAAATCGCCGAGCGCTATAATCGCGGCCAGATCTTCTCACAGTGTTTTTCACAAAAATTGAGCAAAACCTCGCCGCGCAGCCCGATCTAACGGCAGATCGCCATTTTTGACGGCGAGCGCGAAAAATGGTCGGCGACTGCATCGGCTCAAAAGGTCGGCAGTGTGTTCGAGCCCTTATTCGATTTCTAATTGGAACATAATGTAGGGGTAATTAAGGTATAACTGTGTTTGTTTCTGTCTAATGAAAACATATTATGTTACATATTATGTTAATATCTTATTATGGCTTTATTCTATTCTGAACTGTAAATTATAGGGTGGGACCACAAAGTGGACCTTCGGTTGGACCATAACAAAGTTACATACATATGCATCGCAATTACAATATTTTATTCAACTATCATCATCAATATTTGATATCAATGGTCTTTTGTCAGGTGTGTGCTCTGAAAAAAACACAAATAACTCACATTACCAAATGTAACCAGATGTGCAAGGTAAAAAAAAGACAACAACAAAATAGTCTTTCTTTGACCCCTTCAGAATGAGACAACAGGGAACAAGGAATCCTGACAAATTATACTATAAAATGTTCTTGTTTGAGCGCTGGCTGGCCGGCCGTACAAAATTTGTCATCAGGCCGCACTTGGCCCCCGGGCCACACTTTGGACACCCCTGGTCTACACTACACTAGTATCTATTCTACACACAAAAGTATTGTCTACTAGAAGTTTGCGGCCCTTTGGGCCGCAAAAGTCTAGAGTTCAGGCCGCTGCGCGGCCTTCACCGCCATGTTGCGGCAGTGTGGTGTGTGTAATGGCCAAATATGGGTAATTTTTTTTTTGGAGAAAAAAAAGTTTTTTGGAGAAAAAAAAGTTTTTTGAGAAAAAAAAGTTTTGTGAGAAAAAAAAGTTTTTTGAGAAAAAAAAAGTTTTTTGAGAAAAAAAAAGTTTTTTGGAAAAAAAAAGTTTTTTGAAAAAAAAAATGTTTGAAAAAAAAAAATTTTGGGGGAAAAAAAAATGCTTGCGCACACACACGCGCACGCACGCACGCACGCACGCACGCACGCACACACACACCCCCCTCTGTTGTAATTCGATACTCTACTCTGCTCAGCTCCTCTCCCCCCTCCCTCCCCCTCCCTCCCTCTGTAACTTGATACCCTGAGGATCATTTTGACGTTTCAGCACTGGCCAGAATGTTCAGAATACTATGTCAGGACTGGCTGCTCTGCGTGAGGCGAGATGTTGTTAAATTGAAATAAATGTGGTTCAAAGAGTGGCATGTTTAAAATGTGGACAGTTGTAAATTTTCACGTTTGTTCGACGTGGTGGCTATGTTTGTGAGAGGTGTTTGTGAGAATATGTAGCTAAACATTCTGGTTTAGGTTTGCCACCAATTGCTCCAGTATAGATGCTTGATAACTCAGAATTGCACTATATTTTTGGGAATCTTTTTGATATTGCACTGACAGAGTATAACAGACAGTACTGTAGAAGACAATGTCTTGTTCAGAGTTATGTGGTTATATTTAGCCTAAAAGACTTAGCCTAAAAGACTAAGACTAATCCCAAAATACAAAGACTAAAAGAATAAAACTAGGCTAAGACTAAGATGTTTTGATATTTAGTCGACTAGTCTAGACTAAACTAAAACCAATTTCAGAAGACTAAACAGGACTAAGACTAAATACAAATTGTCTGAAGAAATTAACATCTGTGAAGCTGTATAGATGGAAAGTAATTGTGTGAATGCAGTTCTCTGCAATGCGATGGATCCAGTCCTATAGGCTGTTGGTTTGGATTAAATAAATCCTTATAGCGCTGGTATTCACCAGAAACCTTGATGTTCCATAAGCTCTGATGGATGCAGTAATGCATCGAAACGTCCCCAGTCTCTTTCTTACCTGTACTTTGTGCACTTTTAATAAAAGAAGTTTCGCCAGTGACATCTGTCTCCCATTTGTTCCAAAAGGTTTCTCTGTGTGGAGCATGGTTTTATATTGTGTAGTTTATCAGAATCAGATAAGAACTTTATTGTCACTTTACAGCTCCATAGTTGTTTTGTTGTTTACAGGAAGAGATGAGAAAATAAGAGGGGGAAGAGGGGGAGCAAAGAGAAAAAGACGTCAGACAGCCAGGAGGGCTGTGGACAGTTCAGAGACCAGCCTTGCAGTGACATCATCAATGAGGAATCCAAGCTAATAGAAACCGCAGTCTTTCTATTCCTTAGCATGCCAAAGTTAGCATGCCATAAGCCATTGGAAGCCATTGTTCTCACGTAAAAATCTAAATAATACTAATGTAATCTTGTTTTATTGATGATGTTCACTGGTAGGCATGTTTCTGAAGTGTCCACCACTGCCCTCCTATGAGAGACAGAGTAGAAAACAATTTGAACCATTTTTATCGCGAGCATTAGTGAGGACTGTCTGTGTATTGTCGTTGTCAGGTGGAAACCTTGTATGTCCAAAACCGTTCCTTTTTTATTATTTTAAAAACTAGTTAAGTTTCACTACTTTTGTGCATCACTTTTGTATGATGAAGCTGGGCTTTAATTTACAAAAAAAAAAAAAAAAAACATACACATTTGAAACATCGAGATACAAAAGGTTTCCGCTTGACAGTGACAATATGAAGATTGGTTGAAAATGGTTCCTTTAATTCAATTCAATTCAATTCAATTGTATTAAAGTGTCAAATCATAACAAGTTATCTCAAGACACTTTACAAAGGCTAAAGAGCCATGAGAGAGAGAGAGGAGAGAGGGAGAGACAAGGGAGAGACAAGGGAAAGACAGACAAGGGGCACACGCACACACATACACAGGTCCTGCATGCGTATGTACAAGAACGAACAAAGCAAGGTGTGAAAGAGTATCGGCGCATTGTTTATGAGATAATGTGCAAACAGAGTATCAATGTAAGTTCAACCACATAGTCCATAGATTATACAGTGTGGTACAGTGCACTTTATACAGTGTGGTACAGTACAGGGTGCTTTAAATACAGTAGTGTGTTTGTGTAACAGTACAGTACAGGGTGGTTAATATTGTTGGGTACGGGGGAAGCCTTGGTGGGCCTTGGTGGAAGCAGGACCACACTCATTTATTGATTTCAGTTTTCCTCTCTGACAGTCCTGCATTCTGTGCTGTTTTAAAAAAAAATAAGAAAACCCTCAAGTAAGGACATTTTCTATGCTGCAGTGTGAGAAATTGCTGTGTACCGTGTGTGTGTGTGTGTGTGTGTGTGTGTGTGTGTGTGTGTGTGTGTGTGTGTGTGTGTGTGTGTGTGTGTGTGTGTGTGTGTGTGTGTGTGTGTGTGTGTGTGTGTGTGTGTGTGTGTGTGTGTGCGTGCGTGCGTGCGTGCGTGCGTGCGTGCGTGCGTGCGTGCGTGCGTGCGTGCGTGCGTGCGTGTGTGCACGGGCACGCAGTGACAGACTTGTTTTGCTTTTTTTGCCTTTTGCTGCTGTCTTATTGACTTTTCATTTTTCTAAGTGCACAGCCCGGGGTAATGAATGGCCTTGATCCCTGAGCAAGAAAGAGGCTACAGTGGCAGTCATTACTACAGAGGGTGGGACTGGGAGAGAGAGAGAGAGAGAGAGAGAGAGAGAGAGAGAGAGAGAGAGAGAGAGAGAGAGAGAGAGAGAGAGAGAGAGAGAGAGGAGAAGAAAGACAGACAAAAGATAGAGGCAAAGAGGGAGTGTGCGTGCGGATGCGCACACGCGCGCGTTTGAAAGTGACAATGACAAACAAAACGCCAGAGCCAACTTCATAAAAGTCACTTTCATCACACTCACTCTCTCTCTCTCTCTCTCTCTCTTTCTCCCTCGCTCTTTCATTTCACAAAATATACCTCACCTTCCCCCTCTCTGCCTGTTCTGTCTCTTCTATGCCCTCCTCCTTCTCCTCTCATCAAGCTGTTTACTAAATTATCCATATTCTGCACCCCTCCCCTCGTGCAGTGGTGGAAAGTAACTAAGTACATTTACTTAAGTAGGCTACTGTAATTAAGTACACTTTTTAGGTATTTGTACTTTACTTGAATATTTCCGATTTCCAATACTTTTACTTCTACTCCACTACATCTCAGATCCCAATATTGTACTTTTACTCCACTACATTTATTTAAATAACATAGTTACTAGTTACTTTAAAGGTACTGTATAAATTATAATTATAAAACATAGATTAACTACTTTAGCCCTATTTTAAACCAAGGCTATTTGAAAATAGCCGATATACAAGCTCACAGCTTGTAGATCTGCTATTTTCAAACATTTTGTACTTTTACTTTTAGTCCTTTAAGTACATTTTGATGCCAGTTCTTTTACTCAAGTAAATGTTGAATTCTGGACTTCTACTTGTAACTGAGTACTTCTACAATGCAGTATTGATACTTTTACTTAAGTAGAAAATGTGAGTACGTTTTTCCACCACTGCAAGCTTACTAAATTATCCATGTTATGCGCCCCTCCCCTCGCGTTCTGTTTTATCACTCTCTTCTTATTAGAGCCAATTCCCTGTACAGATTGCTCCCCCCCAATACTCCTCCACCCCCCCCCCCAACCCCCAACACTGCCCTTCATTCTTTGCTCCGTTATCTTCCTTGCCTTCGTTCCACTAATTATGTTTTTCTTTTATCCGAGTGGAATCTCTCACCTCGCCTCTCCTGGTGTAGCTGCGTAACCACTGGATTATCGCTGCTTCCAAAATTCGGCGATTGTGAGGCAAACACTTAATGGGCGGGTCGGGTGATGGGCGGAAATTTGAGATAATTTCGGACAGCAGACGTGATTGTCATTATAAGTGACGCCGCAGGTTACGGCATGATTTGAGGCTTTTCAGTAACCGGGGAATGTGGCGCCTCGCAGTGGGTGTAGCGGCGTTATAACTAACACCGCTACGTAACAGCACTGGGTTTTGCTGTAACGGAGTAACCTAACGAGTTACTTTTACAATATAGCAGGATCGTTACCCAGTTACATTTTCCAAAAATAACGGCGTTATTTTGTTACATTTAAGACCTATATTTCCCTGTCCTTTCTGTGCACTCCTCATCTTCTCTGTCAAAGGAGACATGCACAGGTCCGTCCCACTCGCCACTGATTGTTAAAAAACGTGACCGACCAGAAATGTGTTGCAGTCAGTGGTGGTTGCGTAGTCAGTCTACAGTTTTATATAGGTTGCCACTTCTGGTGTAACACCGGGTGGCTAGTGGCAGCTCTGTGAAGTGGAAGAGTGGCGACAAACTATCTGTGCTCGTGTCTTGTTTACATATAATTTACAGTCGTGCATGGCAGGGTGACAGAGAGGTTGCCTTTTAGTAAGGCTGTGGAAGTATTCGCACTATTTTTGGATTTAGTGGTGAACGAGTTACATTTTCTCATCTGGCAACGGAGTAACGTAATAGTTACTTTTTAATGGCAATAACGATTGTAACTTAACAAGTTACTTCAAAATGTAACGATACCCAACACTGGCACCTCGTCTGCAGTTTGAACACGAGTGCGCAGTGGCGAAGGATGATGTGTGACAATATGAGTGTATATGAGAAAAGGTTCTCTCCTCCGTGTCATCAGTGCCCATATCCTACGTGGGGTTGATTGAGCCTTTCTGTGTGGAGTTTGCATGTTCTCCCCATGTCCCCTAGGGTAGGTACCCTCACAAAAAACATGCAGTAATCATGGTCTCTATACTGCCTCCCCCTGGCCTGATGGAGGGAGAAAGGAACTGGAAAGGAACTGGTTGGAATAACGGGTTCGCGGCCTGCTCACTCCACATGCATTGAAGGAAGCATGAGCTCAGTTCGGGGCCCTCCCCAGGTTGGCAGAGGGAGAGCAGAGCCCAGGATTACAGTTTAGGCAATTGGCACTGGGTGAAAAATGGGTTACAAAATAAAACACGACGCTGTGAAAAGGTTAAAGGTCAACCACAGCTGGGTTCAGTGTTTAGCGGATTCTGTTCCAGAATGTAAAGCATTGTATTTACAAACAGCAGCACTAATAAACTCCCCCGTCGTCCCTGGCAATGGTCCCATGCTCAGCGAGACCACCTGTCTAAACCAGGCCTGATTTATGATTTTGTCTTAAGACGGTGTCTCACCATAAGCTCACTCCATAGCTCATGGATTTTCAATTAGAATCTAGGCATTTACAGTACCTAGCAGACACTGTTAATCCAGAGCCACTACCAGAAAGCCAAAAACACAAGGTAATGCATCAAATGCATAGACATAGTAATCTAGTATCATTATAAAGCGGGTTAGTTCGAGCGGCACGATTAGGCCTACATACAAAGTGAATGCAAAGACGAGACGACGCGCGACCAGGAACGGCGAACGATCCGAGCGGGGCGGCGCGAACGCTACCCCCCCCCCCCCCCCCCGTCCTGACAGCCAATCAATTGATGTTGTCCGGATACACAAAGTTTTGGGACTCCAAAAGTGTTTTGCCTTGATTATGATGTGACATTGGCGATCGAAGGGACTAGAAACAAATATATCTGTTCAGGTTTGAATGCACCATTAGACAGACATCAGACTAAAACATCAAAAAGTAAATAATCAGAACAAACTATATAAACTTTTGGATGCCAGGTCATCACATAAACATGGCATCTGTCTGACATAACATGCCATCTAAATTGATTGATTGAATAATTGATTGAATACGTTATTAACAGTTTGTAGAGACAGGTACAGTAAGGAAAATACAATACAATGTCTGCTAAAATGATTTTTCCAAGAAATTCTATAGGGCTTAACTCCATTGGGGTCCTGTGTACTCAATTCATCTAAACATTTAATCACAGACACATACAATATACTATGCTAAAACATAAACATCATATAAACAGTACAGAACGGAAGAAAATAAATATGTAAGCAATTACAAAACAAATACATGTTAAGCCTATGCGGTCAAACACGCACACGCACACGCACACGCACACGCACACACACACACACACACACACACACACACACACACACACACACACACACACACGATGGCTGGTTCTTCGCTTGCGAAGATCATAGGAGGGGTTTACACACAACGCATGGTGGAGTCAATGGCTTCCAATGTAGCAATTAAAAATGCATATGGAGGAGCATTAACAAATTGGAAGGCACTTTAGATGGCCATGAACATGCTCCATGAAACCATGGATTTACTGTCCCTGTTGTCATCCTCTGCCCACGTCATTTAACTTTAATTACCGCTGTAGCTTAATGGCCTAATTGTTTTCATGGCAGCTTTTGTGTTAATTGCATGTCGGTATTATGCAGTGGTGGAAAAAATACTCACATGTTTTACTTAATGTAAGTAAAAGTATCAATACTGCAATATAGAAATACTCAAGTAAAAGTCTGAAATTCAAAACTGACTTGTGTAAAAGTACAAAAGTATTGGTATCAAAATTAGGCCTACTTAAAACACCAAGAAAGAACTCACTAGGGACACCCGTTGGCGTACTGGCCCAGGCACATAGGCATTGACACCCGACGGCATCGCTGGTTCGATTCCCAATCCGGACCTTTGCTGCACTCACTCACTCCCCGTCTCTCCCCCCATTTTCTGTCAGTCTACTGTCCTGTCCTATAGAATAAAAGCTCAAAAACAAATCTTTAAAACAAGAAAGAACTCACTAGAAGAAGGTCCCATTTCACGAGTTTTCAAATGTCTAAAATGTATAAAAGAATCTTTTGAAAATAGCTGATCTATAAGCTCTTGTCAGCTTGTAGATCAGCTATTTTTAAATGGCCGAAACGTACAGTATATAGGGTAGTATATAAGTGGTTGCTGTATGTATCGTAATAATAATCCAAATCTACAAAGTAACTAAAGATTTCAAATAATTGTAGTGGATTTAAGGTACAATATTTTCCTCTGAGATGTAATGGAGTAGAAGTAAAAGTGTTGGAAATTGAAAAAGTAAAGTACAAATACCTCAACATTGTATTTAAGTCCAGTACAGTACAGTACATAGGGGACGGGAGTATGTTTTGCCCTAGGGTATGCAGATTTAATGGCCCATGTGTGCTCTTCCTTCGGCACCAGTGAGCCATGGACATAGAAGTGGCCAGTAACGATAATAAAATGGCACATGGCATACTTTAGTCATCACTTCTATCCCCTCCTCCTCGCGTCGCAGACAGCATGCACCATCAGGCACCTTCTGGATAGAACAGGAAAGAAAAGGCAAACGCAAACTGCTTGTTTATGACTTTGAAAGGAAAAATGCAACAGCGGACAACGACCGCAGTGCTGCCCCGGGCAGGGGTGTCGCATCAAATTCTGGGCCCTGGGTACAAGCATTCACTGCGGGCCCCCCATGAGCTTTAACTATTTTGTGCTTTAACTATTGAAAAATAGCAGATATACAAGCTCACACCGCGGCACCGAGTGCCGCGCTGCGAGCTTGTAGATCTGCTATTTTTTTTTAATCGTGAACATTTCTTTGAAGTGGTCTTTGAATATTTCAAATCCTTCCAAGGTTTTTTGAAAAACCTATGTTTCTACCTCAGTGGTGCTCAAACCGTTTCATGTGAAGGACCCCCAAAATGATATGTAATTGGCCACGGACCCCCATCTCAAAATATTTAGTTCCACGGACGTCCCAGAAGCAACAAGAGTTACAAATGTTCTCTTAAAAATACATATATTCAAAGATTTTCACGACTTTTCAAAAATAGCAGATCTACGAGCTTGCAGCACGGCACTCGGTGCCACGCTATGAGCTTGTATATCTGCTATTTTTCAATAGCTAAAGCATAAAATAATTAAGGCCACTCCACCGTGGGCCCTAGTGACTCAGTCCCACTTTTCCCCCCCTTGTGACGCCCCTGGCCCCGGTTGCGATGGGAAGTATCCACTTGACACCATTATATTCACCCTTTTAAGACCTTAATGGCAAAATCTCATTGTTGTCCTCTAAACCTATTTGATCCTCCCGACATTCCGAGCCACGTTGCTGTGAAAGGTTTTCATCAACGTTTAATAGCCAAACGAGATTGTTTCTCTTTCCGCTCATAAAGCGTGTGTTTTCATTCGGTCGTTTTCCCCCAAAACGGCCAGTCGGTTTGATTCTGTTTGTGTGTGCAGAGAAAGGGTCGTATAAGAGGGTTCGGTTAACCGTTGGCTTTGTTGTCTGATAAAAGATTGTTTAAATCCCATTTAGAACGGGTACACATTATTGTGTATCATTATTTTGTGCTTTAACTATTGAAAAACAGCAGATATACAAGCTCACAGCGCGGCACAGAGTGCCGCGCTGCGAGCTTGTAGATCTGCTATTTTTGAAACATCGTGAAAAGTAGAATGTTGACCCGGTTCTATAAGTGTCTTTTGAATCCTTCTAAGGTTTTTTGAAAAACCTATGTTTCTGTGTCAGCAATCTGGCCATCCGTCGTCAAAGAAAATGTCCTTTTCACTTCAACTGGAGCTTGGTTAGTCTGTTCTTGAGAGACTACTATCTCAGTGGTTCTCAAACCTTTTCATGTGAAGGACCCCCAAAATGATATGTATTTGGCCACGGACCCCCATCTCAAAATATCTAGTTCCAGGGACCACCCAGAAGTAAAATTTGAGTTACAAACGTTTGCTTTGAAAATACATATACCGGTATTCAAAGATTTGCACACATTTTCACGACTTTTTCAAAAATAGCAGATCTACAAGCTCGCAGCGCGGCACTCGGTGCCGCGCTGTGAGCTTGGATATCTGCTATTTTTCACTGGTTAAAGCATTCAACAATACTAGGCCTGCCTGGGTTAAAAGGCTGCATGGATGAGAGGGAAGATAAGTAATCCCGCCGTCTCCCTCAGGCAATGGGAGGGAGGGAGGGAGGGTGTGATCGAGTTACATGAGTTTATGTATGTTTTCCGACAATAAAACACAGGCCAGGTTATCGTTTACCATAAAGAGCCGGGGACCATGGGAAAAAGACGGTTGATTTTCCTGTAAATCCTTCGTTTTTTTATTTTATTTCCTGTATAGCAACGATACCCTCGCCCGCCCACACTCGAGTTATTTTATTGCGTTTGCAAGATCGTATTCCTTTATCCTTCTCATATCACTTTTTACAATTTTGTGTAATTATCTCTTGTTTTCAGGGGTTCTTCTCAGACCTTTTTTTCTACACAAGCAGGCTGAATAATAGAGATGGGATTTATGGCTCTTTGAAGTGAGCCAGATCTCTGGGATCCGTTCCTTTCAAAGAGCCGTTCAAAAGACTGGTTCATTTGAGTTATTAGTTACTTTGTAGATTTTGATTGTAATTACAAATAACTTCAACCCTATTTACATTTATTTCGGACATATATAGGTGCAAACCTGCCATTTGAAAATAGCCGATCTACAAGCTCACAATGCGTTGCGTTGCGACGCATTGTGAGCTTGTAGATCTGCTATTTTCAAAAGATCTTTCTACATTTTATTCTTTGGAAAACCTGTGAAACAGGACATTCTGCATAACGAATGAATACTTTCTACTATTGGTAGGCTACTTTGTAGGCTACTTTAATTACATTTTGACACCAATACGTTTGTACTGTCTTTTACGCAAGTATATTAACATTCCAAACTTCTGCTTAATTGTGCGCCACTGTTCATTTAGAAAGGAACGGCTCGCTATACTGCAAACCGGATCCAATCGTTAATTTCAAAGAGCCATTCAAGAGACTCGATTCGTTCGCGAACGTCCCACCTCTACTGAATAACTCCTCTCTTCTCCCTGCAGCTCAGCTGCCAGCTTTAGGGGTCCCCTTAGGCAAGGCATTTAACCCCTGAATGCCCGTTCCAGGGACCACCCAGAAGCATAATTTCAGTTACAAACGTTCGCTTTAAAATATATTCAAAGATTTGCACACATTTTCACAACTTTTTTCAAAAATAGCAGATCTACAAGCTCGCAGCGCGGTGTGAGCTTGGAGATCTGCTATTTTTCAATAGTTAAAGCATTCGATAGGCCTAAATGGGTTAAACAGGAGTCAGTGAGCCTTACTTCAGATGTTTTTTTATTAATTGACCTTTTATATTTTTTCAATAAAGCCCCAGTGCCTTACCTGCCTCTTAGGCAATCTGAGCCCCGCCGACGCCATTAAATGTCATTTTCTCATGCCTATATACACACTTGGCTATTACCGCGGCGATGTGCAATTACAAAGATTCATGAATGTTGACATGTTCTACTGTTTGCACTTATTGAAAGTCACTCCGGATAACGGGCACCGGCCGAGTGCCTTGGAATGGAAATGGATCACGCGAGCCGAGCCCTAGGGGGGTGCAAGCTCATAATTGAATCTGAGTCAGAGGGGTGCCTGGCCATTTTATCTTATTACTTAAAATGCATATACTTATAAACAAACAAGCTCCTTGCCAGACCTGCCTAGAGGAAGACAGAGTCATTACTCCGACTTATTGTTTCTGCCATTTTCCCTGAGTTTTATTAGGAGTACTCACTGCATGCTGTTGTTGGCTCACTTCTTGTCGTCAAGGTTGACTTGATGCATTATTCATGGCTCTAACTTTTCCACATTGTTAACAATCAAACAGCTCCTTAAAGGAGCACACCAGGCATTTTGACTCCTCTGTCATGCTTTACTTGATAGGATTTTATTCCTCAAAGCAGTGTTTTTTTTCCTTTATTGAGATAATATATGTCAGCCTGTTCGATTGTTGTTGTCTGGTGCCTCGCACCTTAGGGCAAATAATAATAATTACACAGAGGAAATTCAGATTCAGCTTAACCCAGCTGAGTGCTGCCCACAAGGAGCGAGGGGGAGGGTGCAGTTAGGGGTTAGGTGTCTTGCTCATGGACACTTTGACACATAGCTGGAATTGTACCTGGGACCATCGGAGTCCTAGGCATGGACACTAACCATTCAGCTACGGTATGGCCACTATGGCTATTTCCTATGCCTAGGTCCGGGCACTTTTATGTCAGCTAAAGCAAACCTGTTTTCTGTTGGCCTTTTTCTGTCACCTGAAGTAAAGCTGTTTTCTGTTAAATTTTCTGTAATCCCAAAAGTCCATTGATTTAAGTGGACGCTTTCTCTAACCTTTTCTGTAAAGCCCAAAAGTCCAGTGACTTCAATGGACATTTTCTGTCCTATTTCTGATTGGACAATATAATGTCTAATCTAAGGATTGGTCAAGCTTCATGTGACATCACAATATCACAGAATTCATTTCCCAATGGATTCCTTGAACCATTCATTTCTTTTTATTAACAAAACACATCGTAAACACCTATAAATCGCATGAAACTATACTGCACTTCATCAACATGTTATTCTGTTGTGGCTGCATGTTCCCACTTAGATTTCTTAATTTAGGTTGACTGTGCCATAATCAGTAAGTCCGATCAGTTACTTTCAGTGAAACTTTCCCCACATTAAAAGAAAACAGAAAATACACTAGTATGGAACCCTGAGGGTCAAACAATATAGGGTTTAAGTAATTAAACTGATATTTTGATGCAACTGTACATTAACTAATTGTGTTGAGGACCCCCCTGGAACCCCTAACCGATCCCCATGGGGGTCCCCTGTCCCCACTTTGATACCCACTCCTCTGATCATCCATCCTTCCCACTAACCCAGAGCTCTGGAGATCATGGACTGATTAATGAAAACACCAAGCAGCTCTCATTTACCACCCCTCCACCCCCCCTCCCCCTCGCTTTATTAATGGCTGTAATCAACTTTAAGCCAATAATTTGTGTACCATGAATCATTTACACGTCTCGCCTTCTACCTGTGAAATCCACATTCATTGCGACCGTCAGGGAGCAGTTTACTATGAAAACCTCCACCGGCCGTCGGTCGGTCGGTCGGTCGGTCGGTCGGTCACATGTCACACGTCACACCTTTGCCCTGCTCATATCTCCGCATCAGTATATAGGGCTTATTTGTTTATTGTATGACATCACGCCACATCATCAGCTGTGGACTCTGTGATGTCATCGTATCTCCATATATGGCCATCTCCGTATATGGAGATATAAGTCGTCCATGCCCAAGTATGGGCTGGTGAGGTCAGACTTTGTGTGATGCGTAGGTTATCTCCATATATGGAGATTCAACATTCCAGGTGTAACTATGGCTACCCGTATGACGTGAGAGGTGGAGGTTGTGATATTTGTGGAGATAAGCGACCAACGGTCGCTTATCTCCCGATTAGGGAGTCTTACTGGTAATTATTTAGTCTTCATATTTTGTATCCCCCCATTAGCTCAGTGTGGGGCGCTGTACTCTGCCTGCTGGGGTCCACATGAAAACAACAACACTAAAACCAAATTAAAAATAAAACTGCCCTAAATATATTTCAGCATTTTTGGAAAGGGCCCCCGGCCCCCCGCTGGACCCATATACCACACCCATATACCACACCTGATCGAGTCCCCACCTTTAAGGAGTCAATGGTCAACTCGGACTTTGCTAGATCTGCTTTCAGCTTCTGTGGCCCGACCACATGGAATGATTTGCAGACTACATTGAAGCTGACCACTCTTGTGGTCACCTTTAAACCTTTTAGATCTCTGGTGACCAAACCTAAATTGGTCTTAGTTTTATCGTTGTAAATTGTATATGGCACATATGCCTTTTACTATTTACAATTTTTTAATTTTTATATTATGTAAAAATGTTTTTGTTTTGTTTGTTGTTCAACAGTGATGTTGTTGACATTTACTTCTGTAATGTACTACTCAACGACACTGTAAATGAGTTCAACGACTCAGTTGTAATTTCAAGAATAAATACATATTGAATGAATGAATGAATGAATGAATGAATGAATGAATGAATGAATGAATCATGTGCAATCACACAAATGATGTAAATGAAACAAAAAAAGTATACAAATAACAAGCCATATATAAAATCAGTAACCCACTCTTAGAGAGATAGATAGATAGATAGATAGATAGATAGATAGATAGATAGATAGATAGATAGATAGATAGATAGATAGATAGATACCTTTATTATCCCAAGGGGGAAATTCAAACAATAGTAACCAATAGTATTATTCACAAAATTTAAAATAAAGGGTTCATGTGGTTGGTCATTGGTCCTCAAAGTCAGATCCAGCGGTACAAATGTAACCCTTTGCGGGTCTATAACTCTATGAGTGTACAGCTGGAAGTTGTTTCAGTTGTACACTCTCAGAGTTACACACTAGAGGACTGTAGATTGGGGGTCAAAACAAGACAGGCTCAAATGTTTCCCATGTATTATACATGGGTGTGTAGAGTTTGTAGTTCAATTTGGGTTCACTGTACCGTGAGGTACAGTGAACCCAAATTGAACTATTTTTAGGTAAAAAAAAAAACATTTCTACCGGCATCAACTAATATGTTAAACGAGGCTCTGAAACAGCATTGATTGTGAGATTAGATTAGCTACTATCTGTGCACTGTGTAATGTTGTGTCCCCCCTGTATGTATTTCTATCATGTCTTTTGTCATGTGTGGCTGCAGCAGGGGTGAAAGCCCGAGCTAAATTTCCCTTGTGGACAATTAAGTTTACCTTTACCTTTACCTTGACCTTGGTCCATTTGGACCAGATATTGAATTTGTTAAAAGCTATGCTTCAGTGGAATCTCCATCTCCATGTGGACTGCGAGGCGCTCTGCAAATACAGCGGCCGCCCGTCCCGCTATGTTTCTGCTGGTTGCATCATCATCATCATCATCATCCCCACCACCATCATCATCATCATCATCATTATCCTCATCACCCACCCACTGCACGCTGTTTACTCTCCGACGGCCAGAGTGATTCATATGCACGTCTCGTTCTGACCACCCCCACCTCCTGTCAGTAGTGGCAGAATAACTTATCTACCCCAGATTTGAACCCGGTTTCCAGCGCAAAGTGCTGATACATCTTCTTGCTCATGGGATATATTTAATATTGAACATCGGAAATCCATGTCAGATCCTGTGTCTGTAGGTGAGACACCATCTAAATGTCTCAATAGAAGAGCAGGGAAACTAAATACAACCATTCCAATTGTATATTCTATTAACATACTCTAACATACATTCATTAAAACAGGTTACCTAATGAGTTTAAGTAGAATTGTATCCTACTGACTTGCCTGCCAGTGAGGAGCCCCCCCCCCCCACCGGGAGGATGTACTTTTGAACCTTCGTCCTATACTCCTCCCACCCAACACTCCCCGCTGACAGGTGCCGCCCCAGCCCCTAGGAGTACACGCAGAGACCTATGTCACCCTCCTTTCCCTTACCCCGCCAGAACACAGGCCAGTTGTGTTCATGTAGATGCTCGATTTGAACCCAGAACCTCCGCGGTGGTGGGCAGGAACTTTACCACTGCACTGTGCCTTAAGTACAATAAATGGTAAATGGCGCATTTACATAGCGCCTTTATCCAAGACGCTTTACAGAGATCGTGCATTACATTCACCCATTCACACACACATTTGTACACCGATGGCAGGGGAAACCATGCAAGGCATCAACCTGCACATCGGGAGCAACTAGAGGTTCAGATTCTTGCTCAAGGACTCTTCAACACTAACTCTGGGGGGAGCCCGGGATCGAACTGATGGGAACCCTTCGGGAACCCTCCATGTTCTAAGACGGCCACTCTACCCTCTGAGCCACTGCCACCCGTACTTGAGTAAATATACTGAAATGTTCCATGCTGTTACAGGTTAGCCCTATAGTTACAATAGCGTTCTGCAAAGTCTTAAGTGAGGAGGAACTTCTCGCAGAGTCGTAGCAGCAACTTTGACCCTTTCACTTTGTGTCGTCAGCGTCTGATGTGCACGGAACACAGAGGAGGTTGACGCAAAGTGCTGCCTGCGTGCGCTTCTCCTTCGCTTTGCTGTCAGCGTCACGGACTTAGACAGGCTTTTCGTTTGCAAAATGCGTGCACACGCGCACGTACGCAAGCACGTGCGCACAGCACCGATGATGGCCCGCCACCTTCAAGTCTGTTTTTTCAACTGCTGCATACATTTATTGTCTTCCCCCCCTTTGGTCTCGGTGACACTGTGACATTGCCGCGGCACCTCTCCACTCATCAGAGAGCGATGGCGCGATGGCTCGTTGCGGCTGCCAGCGCCGTGCACTGTCAGCGCGGCTCTGCGGGGCATGGATGGCACACGATGCAAAGAAAACACTCCAAAACAAACCAACACACACACAGGCTCATCTCTGGCTCGCGGTGGCACAGCTTGGCAGCCCAACGCTGATGGGTTTCCGGTGCTCCTTCCAAACGTATAATCTCTCTGCTCACTTGATCTGGGTTTAATTAGAAAGTGCCACTCTCTAGAGTAGGGTTTCTTTTTTTTTAATATATCATCAACATCTATCTATGAATATTAATTGCTGTTGTTTGTTTAAGGCACTGAGAGTCAAACAGAATGAGTCGTTAGAAGTTAGAATAAACACAAAAAAAAACATTAAGTGGAGAGGAGAGAGATGTGACTGCTCATGTGGTTTCTGTATTATCACACTCTTCGGTCATTTTAAGCTTCTGGTCAACAGGCTATAATTTGACCCTGGCTTATCCTGTCAGTAATAGGAGAACAGACTGTCCTGTACCAACTGATGAAAGGCTCTCTATTTGTAAAGACCATTACATAGAAAGTACCACACAAAGTGCCCTTTTTCTTTTTGACTTTTTCACTCCAAGCTTGTCACCGCACCTCACTTAAACAAGACAGTCAAGGCTTTTCAAATGTCACTGTGTGACTGTGTGCCCAATTAGAATTGCTCAGTGAAATGAATGTGTCCTTGGTCTGACCGATGGCCGAAAGAATAAATACGACTTACAATTGAATTCAGGCATTCAGCAGACACTTTGATCCAGAGAGACTTACAAAGAGGAAAAATCTAAGTAAATGGCATGACCGCCTGGGGCACGGTGGTGCAGTGGTTAGCACTTCGCCTCACAGCTCGAAGGTCCTGGGTTCGATTCCCGCCGGGGGAAGCTGTGGGCGCTGATAACGCGGGTGGAGGAACACGCCCCCAGCGCCCACAGCTTCCCCCGGCGGGAATCGAACCCTAGGTGGGGTTGGCGACAGGGCCTTTCTGTGGTGAGTTTGCATGTTCTCCCTGTGTCTCCTTGGGGATAGGCCCTCACACAAAAACATGCAGTAGTCCTGGTTTCTATACTACCTCCCCCTAGCCAGCCGGGTGCTCCCCAATGTCCCCTGGCGCGGCAGGGGGAGAACGGAAACCAGGACTACAAGTTAGGTAGTCACCGGGTGAGAAAAATGGGTTGCAAAAACATGGGATGAAAAACATTACAAAAAAAAGAAATTATGGCATGACCGCTAGTCAACTATTGACCGGGTCGGGCACGTGCACACATAGACATCAAAGGGGGCTTGAGCCCCTGCCCTTTTATCCGTCTGTAAAAAGTGCCCTCTCCAGACCATGAATGCAGTTTTCACTATGGTGAAGGAAATGCTAATGCCCTCTTTCCATGCCATACCTGAAGGCAGCATTCAAGAGAATTGCCTTGTCCAAACTCTCCTGAACTTGAATGCAGTGTCTTATGTTGAAAGAATTGCACCTCTCTGTGTAGAAATCCATGCCATTACGCCGTTATATCCAGTATTGACTTGATTATGCTTAGTTCAGTGTGGTATCAAGCACCGAAAATAGCGACCTCCAAGCTCACGACACGTCACGCTGTGTCTCGTTGTGAGCTTGGAGGTCTGCTATTTTTGATATTTACACCAAAATAACGTCAGTTTTAGAATTTTTAGCCCCTGCCTCTCTAACATTCTCTGCATGTCCCTGTACCGGGTAAATGTTCACATAAATAGCGTGAAAAGAAAACAATGTAGTGCTAAAATTAATTGAATGAATGAATTAATGAATTTGGTGATAAAAAAAGAAGAGCACATAATAATAACATTTCCAGAACTGTACGTCAGATAAAATATCACTGAGGATAAACCACTACAATGAAGCCCTGAGGCCTATTTTCATTGTGGTCCCTCTATTGAATTGTGTATAGAGTGTAATAGTCGCCACCAATAAGTCGCCGTCCTTTGTTGAAGATTTGGGGAAATTCAGTTGCGATGGCAGTACCGCAGCTATATGAAACATACAGAGGAAAGTTTAGAATTTAGGCATTTAGCAGACACTTTTAATCCAAAGCGATTTACAATAAGCATAATACATCTATATAATAAGTAGTATGTCAGTACATCGACAACAATACAGAAAATGCATAGGAATATCAATCTGGAAAACCAATAACATAGGTAGACAAGTCTGAAGAGGTGAGTCTTCAGTCCACGGCGGAAGCTAGGGAGTGAGTCAGTAGTTTTAAGTGCGACAGGGAGTTTATTCCAAAGTTTGGGGGCCAGGAGGGCAAATTGTCTAGGACAAGTGGATTTTTGTCCTGGGTTTTTTAGCGAGGACAGACATACAGAGAAGGAGATGCTGCTACGAGTAGAAAATAATTCAATTTGAAAAAAAGCAAAAAAAAGCAAACAGGTAGTAATGCACTGCAGGGACGTGCTGGCCATTGGGAAAAGCGGGACAACTCCCGAACGGCCGGTTCATTCCTCGGCCCTCGTTCCATTTTGGGGGCTGTGCGGCTAACAAAGTCGGGCAGAAACCTTGTATCTCCAAGTTTCAAATTTGTAAATTTTTTCGCAAAGCCCTGCTTCATACAAGGCTGTTGCACAAAAGTAGTGAAAACAGCAGATCTACAAGCACACAACACAATTTTTAAAATGATAAATACAAAACAAACGGTTTTGGACATATAAGGTTTCCACCCGACAACGACGAAATATAACTAAAAAATAAATAAAAATTAGGGCCTCTCCAACTCTTTTTCCCGGGCTGAATCAAGGAACCAGCACGTCCCTGATGCACAGGGATTAGGAATATATAGTGCCTGAAACCAATAGAGATTCAGTACTACCGTACACTTGGCCTTGTGCGCATAGACCGCCCAGGATTAGATTTATTGTATGAGCGACTATATTGTGCGAGCACCAGATATAATAGTCGTAGATATGGAGGAAGTCTGCACTCCCATGATATCTGTGGGGATCGCTATAATACATAATTCAATAAGACAGTTCAATGCAATTATGAGTATTATTTATGTTAACAAGATAAATAGGCTGAGATAAATGTGATTTCCAACAGAAACTGGGTTGGCCTATATAGTTCAGGCTATTGAAACAATTTTTGGGAACGTGACACGCAGCTTCGGTTTGTTGTTGTTGCAATCTCCTTACAATTGTTGCAAGTGGTGGGCTGTGTGTGTGTGTGTGTGTGTGTGTGTGTGTGTGTGTGTGTGTGTGTGTGTGTGTGTGTGTGTGTGTGTGTGTGTGTGTGTGTGTGTGTGTGTGTGTGTGTGTGTGCGCGCGTGCATGCGTGTACGTGTGTGTGTGTGTGTGTGTGTGTGTGTGCGTGCATATGTGCGTGTCTGCGTGTGTACCCCCTCCTCTCTCTCTCTCTCTCACACGCACACGCACATGCACACACACAGACATGACACCCGGTCATTTATTATTCATGCATCTCCACCCCTAACACATTAGTTATTTTAGAGACCCCATGAAAAAAAGATTGTTAAAAAGATTATAACTCAAAGTCTATATCTAAAGCACACTAGCAAACAGTATAGTACAGTACTACTGCATCTAAATAGCATGTGAACAAATAACCAACACAAATCTGGCATAGGATAGCATCTACCAAGAAATGGGCAGCTAGAGAACCAGTGCTGGAGTCTGAAGAGAGCTCGGAGGGGTTGCCGTATATTAGACAGAAGGTGCAAAACATGCCAGGTATTTAGATGAAGTTAGACAATAATAATAATAGTTACCTACTCCTCCCACGAGGGAAATTCAGTATTTGCAGCCCAACCCAGCTGCTTTGCAGCCCACAAGGAGCGCGCGAGCAATTAGGGGTTAAAGGGCCTACACCATGCTTTTAAAACTATATTTTTTGTATAAATATATGCTCAAAATTGAGTCTTAGACAGGTCTTAACCCCCAACAAACACCCTGACCATTCCTTTTAGTTTCTACTAGCTGTGCTAAAATGAGGCTCTCCAGCTGCAATACCAAAACGGCCTCTGTTTGCTCAGGGGCGCATCTAGTGGGGTTTTTCCACCCCTCCCCCTCCCCCCTCCGTTCCTCTCCACTCTTCCCCTCCCAACTCCTAGCCTCATTTGAATAGCGCGTCACACTGAACCAAGGAACAACACGGAGGTTTCCACATGAGACCCCCGCCCCCCTCCCTCCCTACTAGCAGCATGGCAGAATATGATCGTGTTTACGATACAATTTTGGATCAAAGACTACGATCCAGACACGGACGCACCGCAGCCGCATCGGACATTACAGAAAGTTAATCTACATTAGACAATCAACCCCACCCGCATTGTATTTATGTATAATGTATAAAAATGTATGAAATATAACAGCCCATGAACCATAAAACTGTCTCCGCGACTCACAAATGGGTCCCGACCCAGTGTTTGGGAAACAGATGGAAGCATAGTGAAGTCGACGTTGAGAATCGCTGATTGTAGGCTATATATTCTTTTCTTCACTGCATACTACGTATCACTCACGGTAGAACAATGTTTAGGCGATAATGAACCAAGGACATCATGTCATAGCCTAGTTTAGAACAGTGGTTCCCAAACTTTTTGACCGAAAAGACAGATTATACATGGGACCCAAACAGCAGATCTAAAAGATCACAAGGCGAAAAATGTTTAGAAATATATATATTTTTTTAAACGTAGGAAAAAGAAATCAAAGACCCAAATGTCTCCACGAGCCAGTGTTTGGGAAACTGGTTTAGAAAGACCTGTGTGTGACAGTTTAGTTTTGGCTCGGTGGTGCTAGTTTGTGTGAAAAAATAAAAGGCACAATAGCTATGCTGGCGTTAGCAGAGACAAGTTTGTTGCAATAGAAGGGATATATGTGATTGTGTAAAGACTAGATGCCCCGGGTGCCCCGCGAATCCTGGTTCTTTTTCCCCTTCTGGAGGGGAGAGGGGGGACAGCCATGTGCGAGCCATCCGCTCGCACAGCCCGAGACGGTGCACCTCCGTCGGGCTGCGGAGCTCCGCACCCACCCGGCCCGCGCCGGTTCTCTTACACTCGGCCTGCCCCACCGAGGGTCAACATATCCCCCACAGCCTCGTAAACTACCGCCGCTAGTAATCCTATCTCTCCATGATAGATCGATCCCCGGACCCCGGACGAAAAAATTATAATAATTATGCTAAATGGCCATTTGATTTTGTTAGTGTAAAGAATATTGTGGGAACAGCGACATGTGTCGCCACCGTGGCTCGCTCCGCGGCGAGCTCCCACCCGGCCACCGCGGCTCGCTCCGCGGCTCGCACCCACCCGGCCGCTCCCACCCCGGCCACCGCGGCGAGCACCCACCCGGCCACCGCGCGGGCTGGTTTGTGGTTTGTGGGAAAGGTAACTGTCCAAAATTAAATGGTAGGGTTTTGTTCACAGCCACAGACAGGACCATCGCCATTAAAAATAATCTTTTGTTTCCTTGTTAGAAGGGACGAAGCTTGGGTCCTCGCAGTCTATAATGTCACATATATAGTGCAATCCAGGAACGTTAAGACTTCTCCTTGGACATGATGTTGATAGCAAAAATGTTGATAGAATAAAAGAAGGAAATGACTCTGTCTACTATACAGGGAGGCAGAGTGAGAGCACTGAGTGAGCAGCCCCAGAACAGTAAGTCAGCTGCAGATGGAGGTGGAGGCTAAGCAAATTATAAACAAATGAGGGGCTGGGTACAACAGTAGCTCTGGTTTTTACCCGAAGGGCGGGGGGGGACGACGCGTGTGACGTCACATGCGTCAACTCTCAGAACAGCACTGTTCTGAGAACCCGTGGAAAGCTTTTCAACTCTGCCTTCCCAAAACCAGAGAAAGACACAATGGTCAGAAATAGGACTTTGTGAGGATAGAAGGTGCCAGTGGGACCCCAAAAAAAGGTTTTAAAATAGAAAAAGTGAAAATTCATGGTGTAGGTCCTTCAAGAGTCTTGCTCAGGGACACACATCGACATTGCGATCCTGGCCGGGAATCGAACCAGGGACAACCAGGGGATCTGGTTCCCCAGGCAGGCTCCCTAACCATTCAGCTATGGCCGCTCCCGGACATAATGGCCGCCCCCGGACATAAGACATAAGTAGGGATGGGATGATATGAAAATGTTATGATTACTGTGACCAAAGAAATTGCGATTTACGATATTATTGCGATAATCAAAATATCCCCAACATCCATTATCCTGGGGCGGAACATTTGCCATTTGTCCATTTGCTTGTATATCAGCTATTTTCTGGCAAAGATATTTGGTATAGTGTGAACAAGGACTGTATTAGGTATGTTATTTCCAGGTTAAGAACATAGCAGCAACTCTCTTTTCAAAGATAAACAGTACACGTACAAAAATGAATTTTCTGAAATCATTGGGGATGAGAACAGTAATAGAAACTTGATTCAAAGGGGCACGGTGGTGCAGTGGTTAGCACTTCGCCTCACAGCTAGAAGGTCCTGGGTTCGATTCCCGCCGGGGGAAGCTGTGGGCGCTGGGGGCCTGTTCCTCCAACCGCGTCATCAGCACCCACACCCTAGGTGGGGTTGGCGATAGGGCCTTTCTGTGGTGAGTTTGCATGTTCTCCCCGTGTCTCCTTGGGCATAGGCCCTCACACAAAAACATGCAGTAGTCCTGGTTTCTATACTACCTCCCCCTAGCCAGCCGGGTGCTCCCCAATGTCCCCTGGCGCGGCAGGGGGAGAGCGGAAACCAGGACTACAGGTTAGGTAGTCACCGAGTGAGAAAAATGGGTTGCAAAAACCGTGGGATAAAAAATATATATAAAAAAAAAAACTTGATTCAGCATGGCCTTTTCTGTATTCTTTTTTGCTTTGTGGACTGACTTGGCAGGCAAGCCATGGCCCATGATAGTCCCCAAGTCCCCAAAGCCCATAATCAGTTGACAAGACTTTAATCTGCAGGCTGAAGGTTGGAAACTATGGTGCAGTTTAAATTAGCCCACACTGTCACCAGGAAATACACTCTCCAACACATCATTTCATGTGTTTGGTGTTTGCTTCATGTTTATAAGCAAAGTAGTGCAATGTCGATGAAAACTTTCGTTGGGGTAAATTGTCATATTCTCATAGGACAAAGTACACAATCATGCTCTGAATCAGCAGTGAGTTTTCATTTTACTCGCATGCAAAGATTGTCTTTCTTCTAACACGTTTTCCATCTCTTTTGGATGCTTCTGGGCTTCGACTTGTCATTCCCCGGTTTTTAAACATCACAACTCTAAGAATTGTTGACTATTGCCTCTGGGAAAATCTGCAGTGCTCAAAACAGACTGACAGAAAGTGTGTGCTCAAAAAAGCCTTTTACGTGTGGCACAGTGGCACAGACTTCATTATGCAGAACATTGAGAATGGGGGCATACTGTACAGTATGTTTGTCCCCAGCAGTAAAGCACAGCACAGCGCAGCACAGCGCAGCACAGCACAGCACAGCACAGCACAGTAAGCGAACCTTAGGGGGCAGAGCCTTCAATGGGGCAGCCCCCACCCTGGCCTGTGGTAGTCTCTCCCGAAGGAGATTTGTCTGCTCCAACACTGGACTCTTTTAAGGCTGCCTTAAGGGGAACACACAACGGATGCAGAGGCGGCGCGGACGTGGCGCGTCATTATTTTCAATGAACTAACCCACACCGGCGCCGTCAGACGCGGGTCTCCCGCCTTGCCTGCCGCACCAATACGCCATGCTGTATTGGTGCTGTTCTATTTTTCCAGCGTTGCCGCGCGGTGAAATGAATGCGCTGCACGGCAGTGCGCCGCATCCAGTTGGTGTTACCGCGCGGCACTTCACGCACGTCAATACTAGGGTGACCATATTCTGAAAATCCAAAAAGAGGACACACACACGCACGCACGCACGCGCGCACGCACGCACGCACGCGCGCGCGCACACACACACACACACACACACACACACACACACACACACACACACACACACACACACACACACACACACATATATATCTTTTTTTCTTTTCTTTTTTTCCCAAAATAATTTATAGTACTAGTTTACAGCTCAATTATGTTATTAGTTATGTATTCATTTTTGAGGGGGTTCCAATTGGACCCTTTACAAATCTATAGGCTAGAGAATGAGATCCACTGATAAAGTATGCCTTTTGACTCCTGTATGAACGTTCAGCTTTGTAACGAGAGGTAACCCAAACCGCCGTTCTGCTTTACAAGGTTGTACAAAAGATTCTGTCAATTTAGTTAGAGGAAGAGCTCTCACCTCGCACAGACTGTCTTGTAGACTACTTTGCAGTGTTGATATGGGCTTGAAGCAGAATAATTTTTATTTGTAAATGCCTAAATAGACACAGAAGAGTACCAGCTTTGCTGGCAGAACGCTCTGCTTCTCATTGTTGGTCACTGGCACTTTGTGTGCATTTCAACAGTGAAACAGCATTAATTGCGTTAGCAGAGCGATGCTGCCGACTGCCGAGCTCGCGCTGCTCTGCCTCTGATCTGAAAGCGAGACAGGCTGAGGGAAGGGCGTGTATCAAAACAGCGGCGAAGTTCGGCCAGTGGGGAACGAGAGGGGCGTCTCCACTGGCCGAACTGCGCCGCTGTTTTGATACACGCGAGGGAGGGATCGCAGCGCAGGCAGAGAGTAGTATGAATAATACACGTTCCGGGGTTAGGGGTGGAAACTCGCCTCTCACAGTGTGTTTCCAAACGAACCATTGAACGTGCATTGTAAATGCTCGTGCTTTAACTGTGATATGCGCGAAACCCCGGACATTTGAAGGAATTTATAAAACCCCCCCGGACAGGCCGGACAGCCCCCTAAAAGAGGACATGTCCGGGCAAAAGAGGACGTATGGTCACCCTAGTCAATACTGCAACGCGACGCTGCGCAGCCGCCCACGTCCGCCTGCGTCCGGTGTGTGTTCTCCTTTAGAAAGACGCCTACTATATTCTCTCATGCTTATGGCAAATAGTTGGTTGTTGTCTTGTTGGGTTGTTTTCTTGTGTGTTGGTTGTTCATTGTTTTTGTACTGTTTCGATGTACAGTCGCATATAGGGTTAAATTGATTTTGATGCATACATTATTAACTCATTTAGCTGGACATCCCTAATGGACCCCCTCAAGGACCCCAGACCCCACTTTGAGTAGGCCTACCTACCCTGTGTTGAAAGGCCTTTCCACAGTGAGATTTGTTATGTTTTGCTTCTTACCACACCTCATTCTTTTTTTTTTTTAAGATTTGTTTTTGGGCTTTTATGCCTTTATTGGATAGTACAGTAGACTGACAGGAAACGGGAGGAGAGACATGCGGCAAAGGTCATCCGGATCGGGAATCGAACCGGCGACGCCGCCAGGCATCAATGCCTATATGGTATGCGCTTAGACCAGTAGGCCACCGGGCGCCCCCCACACCTCATTCTTATACCCTGTGAATGCTTGCTATTGTTGAAAAGCGTGAAGCACTTTGAAACGTTGTTTCAAAAAGTGCTCTATAGATAAACTTGTATTGGTATTTTTTTAATTATTATTATTACTATCATCATTATCAGTATTATTTACACACCCCCGGCCGCGTCTTTGTTTGACTGCACCAAAGTGACAAAGTTAAAGCTGGGGCTCCGTGGATGTTTTTAATCAAAGACATAACAACCTACAGTACCCGGCGCCCGACGCCACACAAAGGCTCCAGCTTGCTCATTAGCTCAGATGTGTTGTTGTCCCATTAGGGAGAAGAGGCTCACCTTTTGAGCGAGAGCGGGGAGCTATAGCGCCGCTAAATATAGCGTAGCGATGCGTGCGCGTGTCTGTCATATTGTTATTATCTGTCAGAAGCTCTGGAGTTGGGGTCACAAACAATGCAGTTTGAGATTGCACAAACACACTGAATACTGGAAAACACAGCGGAAGTGCAGAGTTTGAACCATAAAATCCTCAGTGTTCATTTGTCCCTGTAACTCTGCGGCGTCGGTTCAGCAAAAGCTAGGGTATGGCAAAGTCAAAGGCAAAAATGGAAAAGAGGTATTACAGCGCGAGGCGTTGTGAGCATGTAGATCGGCTATTTTCACAATGTCTGAAGTTTCTTGGGCTGGATATGGCAGCCTGGAACGGTTGTTCAAGTGCAGCTAAACTTGGCATGTTAGTAAACGTGCCACAATTAAAAATAATGCATTGCACCTGCATGTGCAGCTGACCTGCGGAACATGGGAATATACCCGTCTGTCAAGATGGGGAGAATAAGGCCTATAATACCTTGTTAAAGTGACCATTTTGTTAAATTTTGCATTTGTAGTTATTTTACTGTAATTTAACAACATAATAACCAGCACAGATAGACAAAGAGACATTCATGGATTTATATAACTTTTATTTCCCCCCCTGGACACAGGGTATGGTGGCTGCATACCCCTGCCATACCCAATTGACAACCCTGGATGTGCCACTTGAGAACTTCATAAGTCATGACATGGGCAAGACAGTGGATTGTCAGTACATTTTTAGAACATTGACAGTGAGAAAGGAGGGCATTTGTAAAGGTGTTGTTATGTAAATGCTGTTCAGATTCTTATTTCCAATGAAAAGAAGTGTCGAAAAGTCCCTTTTGTTTTCCGTAACAAAAAGAGAAGAATGAGCAAGGCTAAACAGTGAAAAGAACCCAGGAAAACAAGTATTTCCAGAAACAAATGCAGGAAATGTACAGGAAACGCTGATGTTTTGAAATGGCACATCTCTATGTATTGCATGCATGGGCAACTTGCGGCCCGGGGGCCACATGCGGCCCCCACCTTCACTTAATGCGGCCCTCAGGTTAATACCAGACTACTGATATATTGTTGATTTCAGCTGTTACAATTCTAAACATGACCTGCTTTAATTATGTCATATTAGTAGCTTAATGACTGGTATAGTAACATTAAATGACTTAATTGTATAATTAATTGTATTTTTTTATGTCCAATGTATTTGTATTTAAGTTCATGAAGTTAACATGAGTATATAACTTAAATGTGTTGAAATGAAATCAAAATGTTACATTTCAGGATTCCAATTTAAAAAAAAATAATAACAAAACATTATTCAGGATTCCAATCCAAAAGAAGCAAAAATAGCCGATCTACAAGCTCAAAACGCATCGCAACGCTTGTAGATCTGCTATTTTTGCTTCTTTTGTATGAGATATGACAAAGTAGGATGTAACAATATGCAATGTGGCCCTCTGGAGTGAAGGTGGAAACATAGTAGCCCTCGCCATCATCAAAGTTGCCCACCCCTGATGTATTATGTCCTATCTGTATGGTAGAGTATGTTAATACAATATGGTTGTATATTATGGTCTCCTCGCTCTTCTATTGAGACATTTAGATCCTGTGTCTGGCTTGACACGGCCTTTGACACGATCCTGTTTCTTTGACCTGGGGGTCAAAATTCTATTTGTCCCCTGAGCAAGCTCGGTGTAAAAGAAAACACAAAATACAAAGACAAAAACACCCAAACACTTGCACAGGAGACCCGGGTTCAAAGCCAGAAAACCTTACTCTTCCACGTGTTGTTGTTGTTATCATTGCCAGTTCCCCGCAGATCTGTTTATTCAGGAGATTCTTTTAAACACACACATAGTCCTGTGTAACTGTATGCACCATCCAGACGGTCTTGTATCTCCTTCTTTAAAGTCCATGTCTTAGCACCATATAACAGGATGCTTTTGACACACACATGGCTCTGAATAAAAACACCTTGGTAGCAGTTGCCTTACCAGACTGCCAGATTCTGGGGGGAGTTTGTTATACGGGCATTCCATGCATGTCCCTTTCTGGCTTGAAAGTCCTTTCTGCTGTTGGCACCACCATAGAACATAACCAGGGACGTGCTGGGCCCCTGATTCAGCCCGGGAAAAAGAGTTGTAGAGGCCCTCATTGCGCACTATAGAGAGAGATCTCTCTCTATAGCGCTGCTGCTGCTCAAAGATTTGCCATTTCAGATCATGACAAGTGACAAGCCAGTGGGCCAATTACATGAGTTATATTTTGTCGTTGTCGGGTGGAAAGTAACCTTGTATGTCCAAAACCGTTTGTTTTGTATTTATCATTTTAAAAATGATTTAAACTAGTGAAAACAGCCGATCTACGATCTGCTGTTTTCACTACTTTTGTGCAAACAGTTTAATTTGTACTTTTTTGCAAACAGTTAAATTTTTTCCTAATGGCCAGCCTGGGCCGGCCGGGAATGAACCGGCCATTCGGGAGTTGTCCCTCTTTTCCCAATGGCCAGCACGTCCCTGAACATAACTAATACAGCCATGGTTGTTGGAGCTGCACAGTCTCTCTACTCTACTCTACCCTGTCAGGTAGGACACCTACTGGTTGACAAGAGGTACTGCATGAAGATCAAGTTCTCTCCGGCCCAAACAGGCTTTAATTCTGTTTTAGCTACACATTGGCTATACATTTTAAGGGTTTCAGCTTTACATTCTAAAGATGTTGCCTCCCGAAAGCTGCCCTCAAGACACAACAAAATATCTTCTCTCAGCTGAGGTTGAGTAAAGGGCAGTTGTAGTTCCGTATGTTTGATTTTGTGTACGTTTTGGGTGACAGAGTATGTGCAGTAATTTGCGTCGACATGCTTAGTTCATCTACGGTTTGTGAGTGCCGACTCGCTCTCCGCTCCAATTCTGCACCCGTTGGGGCCGTGCGCCACATTTGTGCCTCGCAGCACAGAGCACGGAGATCCGTTGTTCCAGAGAGAGAGAGGGAGGTCCGGTCCATTTGAAGAATTATAATCCAGCATTTTGAAGTGGAAACATAGAGAATGCACAGGCTTAAATTAATCATACATTTGCTGAGAGTGAGAACCATAAGACAAGTTATGGTTTAATGTAACTTGGAGTTGGAGGAGAGCAGAGCTGGTTGTTTTATTTCCTTGATTTGTCTTTTATGTAAAGTGACTTTGAGTACAAAGTAAATATGCTTCTTCTTCTTCTTCTTCTTAGTAGTAGTAGTAGTAGTAGTAGTAGTAGTAGTAGTAAATGAACGCTCAGGGCTTTATGGTAGGCTTTGCATTCATTGATCAGGGTGGTCAGGAGAAGCAGTGAAATGCCAAACTGCTCCAGATCTCCAGTGATCCCCCAGACAAGCACATCATGTTTGAACCAAACATGTACTGTAGTTCTCAGATCTCCATATGGAGCAGGACGATAAGCCGCTGCAGCCTCGTCGTTGAGTAAAGTGATTTCCTTTTCCCCATGATTTTTTTTTTTTTTTTTTTGCATGCGTCGCTGTTGCTGTCTGGCATACGTTTTGTATCTCCATATATCAACTTATGATTTTATTTATTATTCCTAAATTAATGCCTTTCTTTGTGTCACAGAGGTGGTGAAAGTATAGCATCATCTACAGCTTTTAGGCTAAAAGCTGTCTGCTATTTTCACTATTTTCAAATATTTTTTACTTTAAATAATATTAAAGAAAGGAACAGCATTGGACATACAAGGTTTCCGCCCGACTGTGACGATATATCGCTCTGCCGAGGGGGAAACAACGCAACGTCTGTGACAAGAGTTCCCACTGCCTTCCAGATTAAACACAAGGCAGTAAAAGAGGCGTGATAACATTCCTGTGTGTACCAGCGGGGAAAAAATGCTAAACTTAAAACATATTAAATAGTGATGCAAGCATCTTGCCAGAGAGGAGGAAGAAGGTCTGATTATCTGCGGCTGCCGTGACTGAGCGCGCGGTTTTATTTGATTTTTTTTTTTTTTTTATTGTAGCAATGCCACAATGTGGAAATATTGTGTTACAAGTAAAAGTCTTTTCTTTCTCTTTTTACTTGAGTACAAGAACAAAAATATTATTACTTATTTAGCAATATATTTATTGTTTTCGTCACTGCTGTTGTATCTCTACTGAGGAGCCCCCACTGGGAGGGCAGGGTGTCCGGGACCTCTAAGGGGTCCTCAGAGTTACTACACGCGGTCCTCTTCTTTTTGTATATTAACCACTTGAACCCTAGTGTCCTTATTCTGATAACTTTAGCCAAAAATAGCAGATCTACAATCTCACAACGCCTCGCAGGCAAAGAGCTTTGTTGTAGAGGGGAAAAAGAGCTGATTAATTACAGAGTGAAAGATCAAGTTTATTAAGTATTGTATTGACGGTTCAAGTGGTTAAATATCTGAAAACACAAATTGGTCATGAATCCAAAATACACTGATGATGTGCTGTCAAACAATGAAACTATATGGAATCTATGAACAGGTTGCGGGGGTCCCTGCTTCATCTCTCTCTCAACTAAGGGGTCCTTGGCCTGAAAACGTTGAAGACCCTTGATAGCAATTATCACCGCTTTGGTGAAGCGCCAGGGCCCTGGGGAGGCTTAATACGGCACTGGTAACACATCCTGTGTTAGCTGATCCAAAGTGGGGTAATGTCCTGAAGGGGGTACGGGATTGCCATGTAGGTCATCACCTGCGTGTTGCGCTGGTTGGGGGCAGCAACCATGTAAGGAGCAGCTCTTCAATGTTTTCTGGCCAGGACCCCTTAGTTGAGAGGGAGATGAAGCAGGGACCCCCACAACCTGTTCATAGATTCCATATAGTTTCATCGTTTGACAGCACAATCATCAGTGTATTTTGGATTCATGTCAACTTGTGTTTTCAGATATTTAACCACTTGAACCGTACAATACTTAATAAACGTCACCTTTCACTCTGTACTTAATCTGCTCTTTTTCCCCTCTACCCCAAAGCTCTTTGCTAAAAAAAATAGCCGATCTGCTATTTTTTGGCTAAAGTTCTAAGAATATGGACACTAGGGTTCAATTGGTTAATACAAAGAAGGAAGGGAACGCAAAACGGAGAGAAGGGAGAAAGGAGGAGACAGGCGTCATTATGTTGTATGACTCCCAATCTGTGGATTGGTGTGCTGCAAGTGTATTGGAAGTGAGCCCCCAAATAATTTGCACATTTTATTTCCAGTCTGTCTACTATGTATGCAGTCTGTGTAGTTCTGCAAATAAAAAAGTAAGAAGGCTTTATAAATTATTATTAGTTTGCAGGTAATTACTATGTGAAAACAAATATCGGAGTGTTGTGCATTTCATTTGATTTCAAGGTGTCAGACTTCAATAAGAATCATGAATAGTTTATTTAATGGAAAGAAAAATAACTAAAATGAAAAAGAAAGACTATTTTGAGGAATGAAATCCTATTTCAAAATAAGACTGACAAAGGACCCACATGTCAAAAAGGCTGCTCAAATCAAAATTAAGTTATCACAAAAGTTATTCATTTATGTCAATCATATCACAAGGTAAAATATGATGTGCTCATCTCTTGTTTTGCTTTTTTTTTTTCCTTTTTTGCTGAATTTCAGCGTTGCAATGTAACTTTCCACATTGCATAGTGTCTTTTAGCAAAGCAAAGTCGGTGTCATCTTTTAAATAACTTCTGAAAACATACTTATTTTGTTTTACCATGACCTTCTGTTAGGGCTGTTTGCACCAAGACGGATTAAGTCTTGGTGCAAACCACTCAATTTCAACACTGGAGGATGGTTGTGGGGTTTGGCTTGCAAAGTACACTTTGATGATGTCATCAAAGTGTACTTTGCAAGCCAAACCCCACAATTGATCCTCAGTCCCTGCGTAATGTGCGGATGTCATGTGTACCATGGTGAGCGTAAAAAACATCATTTCCCATGATGCATCTCGAAAGTTGCTGCCCGACTTCCACTTCCTCATTCACATCTATCTGGCTGCGGTAAAATGCCTTTTTCTCCCTTTGTATTCCCACATCGCTCGTTTGGTCAAGACAGGCTCATTTCCTATATGGTCTATCTCTATAGGCCTACCTGACTCATCGCCATGGTTGTATTTATTTTTTCTTCGTGTGAAAAACAAGACGTTGAACGGCGTGCACGGCACGCCCCACCGAAAATCATGTGAAAACAATAGGAAAGATACATGGCAGTTCATCTACATTATAGTTATGGCAAAACTATGGCAGCCCAAGTGTTAATGTTCCCCTCAGAATAGGGATGCGATGAGTCCAAGTGGTTACTGTAAAACAAAAAAAAACAAAAAAAGAGAGAGAGAAAAAGATAAGCAACAATAGAACAACTTCCCATCTCACAAAGATTTAGCAGATCCCTGTGGACCTCTCAGGGGTCCCCGGACCCCCATGTTGAAGACCCATGGTGTACACTACATACAGTACAGTATTACTGTTAGCTTATACGCTTGTCAGTTCCCTGCCTGTCTAGGATCTTCACTGAGGAGAATGACAAAATGTAATGAATATTCAGGAGCCTAATGGAGTCTTTTATGGTCCGTGAGAAAAACAAACGCTCCCGGGGGACTTTCTCTTTTCTCCAGAAAATGCATTACGCAACGCCAAGCACTTTAGTTGAAACCTCAACAAAACTGTTGCGTGGACTTTGAGTAGTAGTATGCATCTCATCAGGTTTTGGGATAATATATAATAGGGGAGTATTTTTCTGCTCTCCCAGAGGAGGAGAGGCGATGCGAGGCAAGGGCATTTTATTTGTATAGCACGTTTCAACAACAAGGCAATGGAAACCAAGCACAACAGGGTTCCACCGCGCCTCAAGTTAAAGGACAAATTTGTTTTTTTTTACAACAAGCGTTGTCAACGATTTTGATTTGCATGCATACCCCCAGGTTTGGGGCTAAATATTTATGACACAATAAGCCCATTCCCACGATGCACCGCAATCTTTCATGGGCAGATGTGACTTATGGGGCTGGTGTAAATAGTAACAAAGAAATTGCCGGCTTATCGTGTCTAAAAAGACATATTTAGCCACTTGTACGCATGCCCCCACGCACTGAAATAAAAATACTAAAATCACTAAAAACAATAGAAAAGCGTGTTGATGTTGCGACATAGCATCTGTTCGACGGTTCAGAAATGGGTTACAACACTTGTGGGGTAAAAATTAAAAAAAAAAAAAAAAAACATTGATCCGGGCAATGTAACACCTATTAAGAGCGAGTTAAGAGCTACAATCTATTTGGGTTTGTTTCGCTGGGGAATGTAAACAGACCGCATGACGTAACTTCCGTTACACGCAGCACTTCCACCACTTTCGCTAGAACCAACCGGAAGTCTCATCTTGCCCGGGGTGGGTCTTAGAAGACAGTGAGCACATTCTGTATTATTTTTAAACTGCTTATATAACCATTGTAAGTACGTTTTTTTTGTGTGACTAATAGCCTAGTGTTACTCTCTCACTCACTCACTCACTCACTCACTCACTCTCTCTCTCACTCTCTCTCTCTCTCTCTCTCTCTCTCTCTCTCTCTCTTTCTCTCTCTCTCTCTCTCTCTCTCTCTCTCTCTCTCTCTCTCTCTCTCTCTCTCTCTCTCCCCCTGCATTAAACACAGTCCTGGGGTCATGGCAGCAGTAGTTGACGATGGTCATCCGTCATTGTGTGCAGCTTCTCCCTCCCTCACTGGCCCAGATGATATTCTTACCGTCCGTTAAGGTCATTCCAAGCGAGTGACCTTCTGTCCGGAATAGCGGCTGCCCGGTGCCCTGTAGCTCCGGCCCCGGCTGGAAGTGATCCACTTAGCTTTGAGACCTTTTCTATTGCCTCTGAAATGCTGAGGGTTCATTTAGACTCGGAGTCAGTGGCGTCAGTTCAGAAAAAGCAAAGGTATGGCAACATGACTGGTGTCTTGCACGCGCGCCTTCGCAAGACACCAGTCATGTTGCCATACCTTAGTAACAGGCATGATACATTTAATTATTTTTTTTCCGGTTGTTCAAGTGCAGCTAAACTTGGCATGTTAGTAAACGTGCCACAAGTAACAATAATGCATTGCACCTGTGCAGCTGACCTGCGGAACCTGGGAATATAACATTTTGTCAAGATGGGGAGAAGAATAAAAGTGTGGAGAATATATTTATAATACCTTGTTAAAGTGACCGTTTTGTTACATTTTGAATTTGTAGTTATTTTACTGTAATTTAACAACATAATAACCAGAACAGATAGACAAAGAGACATTCATGGATTTATATTTAAAAGTAACTTTTATTTACCCCCCTGGACCCAGGGTATGGCAGCTGCATACCCCTGCCATACCCAATTGACGCCCCTGCTCGGAGTTGAAGAGTACAAATGCATTTGTACGCTCGCTGAGTTACAGATGCATCGAGGCTTTTAGTGTGTACTTTCTGCTAACTGGTTTTCATCTGGAGAAAAAAGGCCTGACCCTGCTCTTGCGAGAACCGCTTACTCGTGCGAGGCGGGAACTCATTTTGACTCGGGGGTCTCCTTCCAAATGTACCCTTAATTAGGGGGAAACCGGGACATCAAAATGGCACCCGTATAACTCGTTATTACCACACGTTAAGGAAGGCTTTGGGGCGATAATAATAATAATAATAATTAAAAAAAAAAGTTAAATACGTGACTCGCTGGCCTGGATTTTTTAATTTGAGGGTTTAATTTAAGGCTCCCGGGGCAACGGGAAGGATGTGATGCAAGATGACAGAGAGACAAAGTAGTGGAGAGAATGAGAGAGAGAGAGAGAGAGAGAGAGAGAGAGAGAGAGAGAGAGAGAGAGAGAGAGAGAGAGAGAGAGAGAGAGAACATTCATTAGTGTTGAAAAACCCATACTCCACTTTTTGGCTGTTAACCATCCACAAACGAGTCAAAATGTGTTTAAATTATAATTAGAGCTGCATGTGTGGTTCGCTGACGTTCTTTTATTCTGTTTCTCTCTCTCTCTCTCTCTCTCTCTCTCTCTCTCTCTCTCTCTCTCTCTCTCAGACATTACAAGGAACACAGCAAGTGTACACAGTGCGTGCTTGCGTGTGCACGATTTTCATAATACCGTATTGTAATTTGTAAGCCTCTAAGTGCCTATCTGTATGTTTTTTTACGACTGTGAAGCGGTTGTGAAATTATCAGTTCAACCACGCTCTTCCGTTCCTTCGCCGGCCACAAAGACTCTGCCTCTCTTCTAGTGACAACACACTCAATGCACAAAGTAAAACCCATTTGGGTCAATTTTTTACACCGTCGGTTTAGGCATTAACAGTGAGTTTATTATACTGTGCTGCAGCATAACTAATACCCCACACATGTTGGGGTGACAGTGGCTTAGAAGGTAGAGCTGCCGTTTGGGACCATGTTTGATCCTGGGCTCTACCCCCAGAGTTAGTGTTGAAGTGTCCTTGAGCAAGACACTGTCAACCTAATTGCTCCCGATGAGCACGGTGGTACCTTGCATGGTTTCCTGTGCCATCGGTGCATGAACGTGTGCCTTGGATAAATGGACCATTTTAAATCATTTACTGCCCCGCCCGAGAAACCAGATAATTTGATTTGATTTAAGTCATAACAACAATCCAAAAGTACCCTAATACAGATAGTGCTTCCGTTCTGGACCGGAAACAGAAACCAGATCTGCATCTTTTTGGGCGGGACAAGATGCTTCTCTGTACCCTGTTTCTGTTTCTGTTGCTTACTTTGTAAACACCGCTGAGGCTAAAAAAGATTTTTGTTCACGAACGGCATACACACGTGCCGTGCACGATCTGTGTACCATCGTGGACTATGGACACACACACGTAAAATAGTTAATATTTTGAATTTGAACTGGTTGCAAAACAGCAACAACAACAACAGACTGTTATAAGCTCCACATTTTTTGCATGCCAGCTTAAAGATGGGTTTTTACTGGTGATTTTTTTAAGATTCCACTCACTCCGGCTCGGCCGGGTTTAGCCTTCAGGCGAGAAGGCTGCACTTTACACCTCCAGTGGGTTGGAACACAGCCTGCAGGTCCAGCAGGCAGGCAGGAAAGCTCTGACCTTTTCCAAAAGTCTAAACTGTTGGAGTTCAGTGGAGGAACCACTGCTGCCTTCCTCCTCAAACAGCCCATCTATCACAGGGAGCCATTAGGTAGAATTATGCAGCACTTTCACACTGCTGTGTTATTCTGTGAAAAAAAGAAATCATTATGAACCTACTTTTAGTCACTGAGATGATTAAATAAATATAGTAGATAGTTGGTAAATGTGTTGGTAAATGTCCTTTCTCTCTCTCTCTCTCTCTCTCTCTCTCTCTCTCTCTCTCTCTCTCTCTCTCTCTCTCTCTCTCTCTCTCTCTCTCTCTCGCTCATTTCATCTATTACATATTGGATGTGCTGGTTTAAAAATATGTTTAGACAGACATGAATAATTGGAAAGAAAGAAAGAAAGAAAGAAAGAAAGAAAGAAAGAAGGAAGATTGCGACCGTAGGTTACTTACAGTATGAAAACCTGCAGATCATGTCTGTCCTTCCGTCTGTGCGTGCGTCACGCCTCATGTCACGTTCCATATATGGCCAAGACATGTCCATATATGGAGCAGATGGTCGGGAGTATTCATTTGATAACTAGCATGTGTGTGTGTGTGTGTGTGTGTGTGTGTGTGTGTGTGTGTGTGTGTGTGTGTGTGTGTGTGTGTGTGTGTGTGTGTGCGTGCGTGCGTGCGTGCGTGCGTGCGTGCGTGCGTGCGTGCGTGCGTGCGTGCGTGCGTGCGTGCGTGCGTGCGTGCGTGCGTGCGTGCGACAGTGACATGGTGAGTTACTGGTCATGAATAAATCATCATAATACTTTCAGAAGCCAAAACACCCAGACTGCACAACAGGGGGCAGAAGAACACACACACACACACACACACACACACACACACACACACACACACACACACACACACACACACACACACACACACACACACACAGGAGTCAGGACACTATATTAGGCCATATAGCTGTAATAGGCTACAAACATTACAAAACGCACAGTTTGCTGCGTTTATCTCTCCCGTACACGCACCACACGCTAGCTCTAAAACATACATCAACATGGACGCCAGCGCTCCCCTCCAGGCAGGGGAACTGATAACAGTTCACGCTTTATTCATTGCTTTTACCACGGCCGACGATGAAGTACTGGCTTCACACTAGTCCAGATAAGTACATGCAATGCTTACTTAATGCCTGCTCAGTTGGGGTGTAACGATACATTTTAATAGCGATTCGATACATAACATGATACATGCTTGACGATACGATATATGGACGATATTGGTTCATTAATGGCGATACGATATGATTCAATGATTTAAAATCGATAATAGTAAGTATTTAGCAACGAAATTAAATATGTGTGAAAGGTGTGGATAGTGCAGGTTTTTAAGGGAAACATGTATTATTATGGATATAAATAAGTACACAGTGATTATCTGCCAAATACATGGACATTGTATATTGACAAACCTGCACCTTGATATGAACCAGAGATTACACACATTTATCGATAGACCAGTGTAGCTATATGGAAAGGAAAAGTAATTAAACCCTTCCTTTAAATTTTTTCTTATGCTAAATACAATGCTCAAGTAGTTCGTATCGATATAATCGATTCTTTGCACTGCCGATTCGATACGATACAAAATGAAACGATACAATTCGATTTGAGCTGTTTTCATTTCAATATACTTCGATTTTTTAAGTTAAAAAGTATATTTCGATACAGTTACTATATCGTTACACCCCTACTGCTCAGTTCAGAGGTGTGTGTGCACACCTGTGTGCTGTGGTGGAAGTACTCTAGTTTGTCTTTACAGCTAGCAAAAACACCACAATAGGCTTTAGTAGAAAAGGTGCTTTTGTGCACCTAATGAAATGGACACGTCGGAGTAATGAACTTGAGAAGAGCGATACTGTCTTCACTTAAAAAAGTGAATGCAGATACAACTTTTCAGTCGCTACATTCATCGGGCATCTGATGCAGGATGAAACATTGTATCTTTCAATATTTGTATCGTTTTTTTGACAAAATGACATGCACATTACAAAGACACACGCTTAGGACATTATATTCTCATATATTTGTCACTCGGAATTTGTCACTCGGATACACAATATTACTCTAGTCCATTCTTCTTTTAAAAACCTTGCAACTGGTGACCAGTCTCTGATGAAATCAGCAAGAGTAGTTTACCTCTTAACACATTATGATAACCTCACCATTGCCCCATTTGCAATATAGATTTTTTTTTCTCAACGGAAACATTGTAGACCTAATTGCATATGCAATGCATTAAAGATTTTTTTTTTTTAATGCTATGTTATGTGGTCTTGTGGTGAGATGTACTGATCCAGAAAAGGTTAGATACCATTGAGTTAATGTCTCTCAGGGGTGATTCTAGGCATAACAGGCAACCTAGGCAGTTGCTGGTGTGCCACCTGCCGACCTAACTTCCTCGTGTCCGAGGCATTGGACTGAACCTTAGTTCATATAGTAAAAGAAGAAGGACTGACTGAAAATAAGCAGTAGATAATGAGAGGCGGGGGGGAGGCAGGAGAGGAGTGAATGAAGAGCGGGAGAGGGGTCATCTGATTTGGCCCGTCCTCAGCCACTTCCTTTCTGCTGCCCTCAGCCGTGTTTGCTCGGCTCTGAGGGTTTCAGATAACCGAGGGAGAGCTGGCATCCCGTCTCCGAGGAGGGAGAGGGCAACGACGGTCAACGGCTGATTAAATAGTCGAGAGAGGAAAGGAGAGGAAAGTAACCCAGAACATTTGACTGAAGAAGTATTTACTTGAGGGTGTCAATTATTTTTGTACTTTATGCTTGTACTGTGATGCCTCACTGGCCATGCAGAGAATGTTAGAGAGGCAGGGGCTGAGATTTCTATAAGGGCCCTATTGATGAAAATATCGAAAATGGCAGACCTCCAAGCTCACAAGAATGCTGTGAGCTTGGATGTCTGCCATTTTCGGTGCTTGATGCCACACTGAACTGCATTATCAAGTCAATACCTGGTGATGTGGCCTAACGGCATGGATTTCTACACAGAGAGGGCACATCTTTCAGCATAAGATGCTGCATTCAAGTTCAGGAGAGTTTGGACTAGGCCGTTCTCTTGAATGCTGCCTTCAGTTATGGCATGAAAAGAGGGCATTTGCATTTATTTCGCCATAGTAAAAACTGCATTCATGGTCTGAAGAGGGCACGTTTTGCGGACGGGTAAAAGAGCAGGGGCTCAAGCCCCCTTTGATGTATGTATGCATGCGTCTGATAAAGCGTGTGCCTGATGACTGGTAGCCTATTATGTTTCCCTCTCTGTAAGAGAGGCGCTGTATAATATTGTCAGTGTATTGTGTTAACTGTCTGTGTTGTGTATTCATGTGTAACTATCTAACTACTGCCCTCGGGCCGCTACGCAGCCCTCACACCTAGGGCTGTCACGTTTGTGACATTTTACATGGCGATTAATTGTCCCTCAAATAATTGCGATTAACAATTTAATTGTGTTTTTGTCGTTAACAATGACATTTCTGTCGGGCTTTTAAGTTGCACATGGCAGATAATATGACACATATTAATATACAAAGAAATTACTGACATATTGGCAATACTTAAAAAAATGTGTAAACTTTTAAACGTAAAAAAAAAAATGTGTTGCGACGCGTTGTGAGCTTGTAGATCGGCTGTTTCCACTATTTTTGAACATGTTTGAAAATGTATGACATTTCTTCAAGATGGAAACGATTATGACGATTATCTTATGACAACATAATTGCGGTTATGTCAAATAATTGTGAGTAGATGATTATTATGTAATAATTGTGACAGGCCTACTCACACTTATGTTGCACCGTCGATCTGAGCGTGTGTGAGTGTGTCGGAGGCACCCAGGGGACACATGCGCAAATTGGTGTTCATCGTCATCATCATTTTTTGGGGATGAATCAAACAATCTATTCATTATTATAATCGATTTTTTTATGATTTATGATTAGGTACTGTAGGGTCATCTACTGTGACTACACAGACTTCCGTACCATCTAATGCAGTGGTTCTCAAAGTGGGGACTGGGAGTCCCTATAGCTGCCACAAAATATTTTCAGATGAGGGTCCGCGGCCAAATATAGATATCAATTTGGAGGTCCTTGGCACAAAAGAAAGCTTGAGAACTACGGTATTCATTAATACTTGGTTTCTGTTGTGTGGAGTATGTCGAAAACCAAACCTCCATGTGCGTTCGGTTTATGTTGTGTACTGTATGACATCAGTGCTGTTGATCTACATTGAGTGCTTTTGACATTTTCACCCACCCATTATGCAATTTTAATATATTGGAATTTTTATTTAAACGACTCGAGTAGATGCTTTATTATTGTCCTTGTGGGAATACATTTTGTACCAAGCAGTTATATTGTTGTATTGCTACTTTTAATTTCACGGAAATTACAATGAAGCAATATTAAGCCTGCCTGTGGAGAGCTTTGAAGGGCCGTGCCACTGTCAGTGATGAGGCTCTTATCAGGAAGAGATTATTCAAATTGCTGCGCAAATTAACCTGTCATTTTTAACGAGGTCTCCCTGACGTTACCGGTGACCTCCAAATTAAGGAGTGATTAGATAGGGGAAGCATTTTCCTGGTGTTTTCAAAAGCACTCAATTCTCTGAGTCAACATTGGCCGTGCTGTTTGCCAATAAGATTGACTAAAAAAACAACAAAGAACTCTTCGTGATTATATGAGTTTAGTATCATCACCTGTAGGTGTAAAGTAACTAAGTACATGTTCTCAAGTACTGTACTTAAAGGACAACTTTAGTTTTTTACAACAAGGGTTCATATTTTAGATTGTAATTAAAGAATATAAAAGATGAGTGTTAAATTGATTTAATTTACTTCTTTCTATTGTTTTAGATTCTTATTTCAGTGGTTGGGGGCATGCATAAGTGGCTAAATATGTCATTTTACACAGAATAGGCCCATTCCCAAGATACAACGCAACCTTTCATGGTTGGATGTGACTTATGGGGGCTAGAAGTGTTACTGTAAATAGCAATAAAGAAACTGCCGGCTTATTGTGTCTAAAAAGACATATTTAGCCACTTGTACGCATGCCCTCATGCGTACGCATGCCCCACATTTTAGCACGGTAAACACGTTAAAACAATAGAACGAAGCAAATGAAAACATTTTCACACTCACTTTTTCTTTTCTCTAATTACAATCTAAAATATGAACCCTTGTTGTAAAAAAAACATAGTTGTCCTTTAAAGGAGTAGTTCAACCCCAAAATGACTTTTATTTTCTATTGATTACTCACATGGAGACTTGAGTTCAAATTAGTTTTTTGTAGCATTCCGAAGACAATAATTTGATTACAAGTTATTGTTATCTTGCTTCCATTACAATATGTACTGTAACATTTCCAGTGAGCAATGGTGCTGCCTTTGCCCTCAATGATCTTTGAGCACCTGCCCCTCCAGTGTTCTCTGCACGGCCCTGCATGCTTGCAACCTTTTCATCCCTACTTCACCATCCCTTGTGAGCATGAGGAAGTGCCCTGGGTAAATACAGACACAAAAGTTGTCCGATGTTATCCACACATTTAAACAGACATTTGGATTGATACGCCACCGCCAGACAATAGAATCATTCAGCGTTGGCTCTACCAACATTGATTTTGTCTTTGCTAGATCCATTTCAATTTGGCATAATTGCCACGGGCTCCGTTTGTTATCTTATCATATATCAGCATTATTGCCCCCACTTGGAAAGGGGGGAGCGTGGTCTGATGAAAGACCTGGACTCTCACATCCTCGGACAAGTTTGGGTTCTTTCTCAGGTCAGCCACGGATGGAGTGATTCAGGGACGTGCTGGGCCCCTGATTCAGCCCGGGGAAAAAGAGTTGGAGAGCCCCCCATTGCGCACGATAGAGAGAGATCTCTCTCTATTCGTAATGGCCGGCCTAGACCGGCCGGGAATGAACCGGCCGTTCGGGAGTTGCCCCGCTTTTCCCAATGGCCAGCTCACGACCGAGAGACGCGCTATCTCTACAGCTGACTGTGCAGGTTATCTCCTCGAAAACACATTTGGGATCCCCCATGAGGCTGAATATATACATTCTAGACGCGGAGGCCGTATTTATCAAAGTGCTGCGCACGTCTCCGTCAAGACAAATAGTTTCACAGGGACCTTAACGTACAGTACTCTCTCTCCAGAGAGAGAGAGAGAGAGAGAGAGAGAGAGAGAGAGAGAGAGAGAGAGACATAAAAGCTGAATGGCCAGAGACAGCTAACTCGATATCTAAGAAAGCAGCCAACACAGCACATCCCCAATCAAACCATTTCAACTGTCTCCCATCTACCATCTTCCATCTCTCTCTCTCTCTCTCTCTCTCTCTCTCTCTCTGTCTGTCTGTCTGTCTGTCTGGGACCGAGGGAGAGAGGAGTAGAACAACACAGAGACATGCTGTGATAGAGGGAGGGATGGAGAGAGAGAGAGAGAGAGAGAGAGAGAGAGAGGAGAGAGAGAGAGAGAGAGAGAGAGAGAGAGAGAGAGAGAGAGAGACTTATAGCCTGGATTGATGGTTGCTAATAAAGTTTGATTGTGACTGACAAGGCACTCTGGGTTTGTAATTGACAGCTGTAATGGTCTGAGAGCAGGGAGGAATGGATGGATGGATGGATGGATGGGTGGAGGGAGAGAGAGAGAGAGAGATGGGGGAGTGTTTTATTTTAGCTCGACAGGACCTAACATCCAAATTACGACACAGAGAGAGAGAACAAATTAACGAAGGAATGATGCTCTCCTTGCCTTTTGCTCAAGGTCACAGAGGAACGAAGGGTAGCAGCAGTCTATACCTGTACATGTGACCCCCTGTTAGATTGGAATGAGACAACTTCTTGTTCAGTCTGTGAACATTGTTGCCTTTATAGACGAGCAGGGGTGTCTCACCAAATGCTGGGCCCTGGGTACAAGGATTCACTGCGGGCCCCCCGTGAATGATCTTCATAGGGGGAGGGGGTTTAAAACCTATGTTTCTATGTCAGTGGTGCTCAAACTTTTTTCATGTGAAGGACCCCCAAAATTATATTATTTGGCCACGGACCCCCATCTCAAAATATTTAGTTCCAGGGACCCCCAAGAATTTGAGTTACAAATGTTTGCTTAGAAAATACATATATTGAAAGAGTTGCACACATTTTCACGACTTTTAAAAAATAGCAGATCTACAAGCTCGCAGCGCGGCACTCGGTGCTGCGCTGTGAGCTTGTAGATCTGCTATTTTTCAATAGCTAAAGTATATAAGAATTAAGGCCCCTCCACCTTGGGAGACATCTAGTCAGTGTCTCATCTATACGTAAATCTAATCATGTGGCGTCAGTCGTCTTTGATGTATCCATGACAACCAGGTGACAAGGGAGAACTCACATTCAACACCAACATCGCCTGCAGTAATAGTTTGAGAACCACTGGTATTGTAATTGTATAGCAGACGTGAAGTCCACATAACCCGTTCTGGCACTGTGATAAAAAGAAATGGTTCCGGAAACAGGTCCAATGTTGTATCCGGTTCCGGCGGACAGGGTTTTGAGGTTATAATTTCTGTGAGGCTAGGGTTAGGCATAGTGTTTGTGAAGTTAGGGTTAGGTTTAGGCATGGTGAAGTTAAGTTAAAGTGAAGTTAAATGTTAGCGTTTAGATCGAAACACCTGCAAAAAAGGGAGTACCCATCAAGGGCGTTTCCGACTTGGGAGGATGTGGTGAGAATGGAGTCATTAGTCAGGTGTTTATTTGTTGGAATTCTTTGGAGATTTGTAAAACTACACATTTTTTTAAATCTTCAGAGCATGGGGAATCCCAAAAAATCTTTGTTGCCATTTGCACATGCAGACACCTGCAAAGCTGCTATTTTGGACGTTCAAAATGGCCGACATAAAATGTGTGCTATCTTGGCTTCTAGACAACGTAGAGCAGTGATGGCTGAGTGGTTAGTGTCCATACCTAGGACTCCAGAGGCCCCAGAGGTCGCAGGTACGATTCCCTGCTCCAGCTATCACTGCTCCCCTCCCCCTCGTGCTCCTTGTGGGCTGCACTGGGTTCAGCTGGGTTAAGCTGAAAAAAGCCGCTGGGTTGGGCCGCAAATATCTGAATTTCCCTCACGGGAGGAGTAGGTAACTATTATTATATAATTATTATTACCTGTAATTAAACATGCCAATCCTATGTTTTCTGGGTCAAGGAATCGAATGAGTAAACGATGGGTGTAAAATGTTCCGGACCCTTTCTTGGGCTTATCTATTTTGGGACCTCCCAGAACAGTACGCCTGCCAGTTAATGTCTGATTTTCTTAATATTAGAGTTGTTTTGTAGGTTGTAAAACACCCTGAGTTCATTTATTACTCTTTTAAAACTAGAATAACCTTTCTGACTTTTGGTTATTTCTAACTTTTGGTTCTGCTTTCTGCTTTTTTTGGTTCTAGCATTTAAATTGTTAACATCACACACCAGACCCGCTGTGCCCTGGCTGGTCAGGTATGCAGAACGTAGATAGAAACAGAGGCATAGCTACAAGTATGGAGCACATTATAGGCTATAACAGATACAAAAAAGAAAATGCATAAATATACTTAAAGATTGACTTAGCCACATTAATGTAACAGTTATGTTGCAACATATGCTATTTGCACAGTTTCCTGCTATTTGCTTTTATTTTGACTACGTTAACGGTCTTATTGCAATTTTATTGCCGTCACACGGTCAAGGAGGCATTAAGCACTAGAATTTAACTGCCTGCGATGTTGCCACAGCTGTACTCTAAGTGCATGTGGAAAAAAAAAAAAAAGAAAAAACCTTGAGCCCCCCTTGAAGTTTAGTCAAGTGAAGTTTATTGGCACTCGTAAGGGGAGACCGCGTTTGAATTTTAAGAAGCGCACAGCCCGAATCATCGGGATTTAAAGGCATACAAAACATTAAAATGTCAATGGAGGCAACACATTACAGCATAACCACCAAACCCTGACCTTCTTAAACACTTTTAACCCCTATAAACATCACCATGTACCAGCAAAACATTGTCCTTCAAGCTCACAATGCAGGGTGGGATGTCATCTTTTTAGGGGCATGAAGGCCACTTGGCCTTTGTTTTAAGTGTTTTCTTAATTTTTTTTCTTTTGAAAAATAGAAATACTGGCAGCATTTAAAAATAAATCTCCTCTTTCCTCCATGTGTCACATGGTGAATCAGGTAGGTGTGGAACCAGAAGCAGACGAGGAGGCAGGGTCCAGTCCAATAGCATTCATTCCACACACGAAGGGCAGGACAGCAATACAGAGGAAGCACTCAAAGAACACAGAACACAACGTAACACATGTCTAGGACCTAGCCTTGGATTACTAGCCTGGTTTCCAAACTGTTCGCTCCGTTCCACATTTTGTATTGTCTCTACGCATCACAGTCTGGAAAGGAGCCTGTCTCCAAGGGGGGGGGGGGGGGGGGGTGGGACATAGAACTCGGTGGAGTCCAACCGCGGCTTCGTATTGGTCTTTGGTCATGTCTGTCAAACACACCAGACGCAGCTTAGATTCGTTGGAACAACACCACGTGGCTTTCCAGCCACCGCGGCTTCCGATTGGTCTTTTTTGTGGGCCGGGACAAATACACCAGTCTGTATTGCCTGGTTGATGACGTAGCTATACCTTAACCCTACTCTGATTCGTTGGAACAACATCCAATCAGCAACGACAACGCCTACGTCCCTACTTGTCCCTGAAATACGAGTCAAATGAATCCCCCCCAGACCATAGTGCGGAGAGAGAAAACAAAATCGCCGAACAGAGCACAAACAGGCTGGAAACCATGGCTATTGGATTCCAAGACAGTCATCTGTCATCGTCATGACCATTTTGGATGATCTTCAAAATAGTGTTTGCACAATTTTTGCCCATATATCTACATAAACGTTCAGATTTCAATATAGTGCTTACCCCACAGACAAAGAGAGAAAATATAGTTTTTGACCAGGACATTTCCATAGTCCGACGTCCCATTTGTCTGGTGTGCGGTTAGGCTCAGGGTAAGAGATAGTGTTAGTCAAGGGAGAAAGACGGGCTAAAGCAACATTGGGCTAATGACACGTCGGAACAACACTACGCTCCCATTTTTGACTGTGCCGTTTTGAGGTGAGCGCTTGCCCCAAACGCCACTCAAAGTGGTTACTGGTCAATCACAGCGCGTCCTTGCACAATCGGTACAGGTTTTGAGATGATGCGGTAGAGACAGTGTGACAGTAAGGGATCAGAATGTGTCTTCTGTGACAATGGCTTATTCCGGTATAAAGCTAGTTAAATATCTCCATTCCCATTCACCAGCCCACTCTCTGTCTCTCGTCGAACGCACTTCCACATCCGCTTATTTCCTTGTTGATCTTTTTCTCTTTTGAATCAGTGCACCATTTTTCATTGACATTTAAACGGCATGAGAACGCCTGATAATGATGGCTTTCTTAAAATCGTCCCTTTCATCGATCAAACCCTTTTTTTTGTTTTACTCAGAAGCCACATTGCTCTTTTTAGCCCCCTTTTCAACACAAGTCAAGTGATTGAGTTGCTACTTTGTGGGTGTTTTTATTTTTTATTTTTGAAATAGCAAAACAATTCTGTCGATTTGGAGCTGTAAGCAGGAGGTATTCATCACAAGCCTTTTCTATCCAATCATTCTGTAATTGGTTCCTCGCATTTTATACTTCCTTTACAATTGTGTGTCCTTGGGTTGAACTCGCTATAGTTACAATGAGAAAAAAAGAAAAAGAAAAAAGAAATCCAGGCCTTGCACTCAATCAGGTGGCACTGAATGTGGTTTTAACGAAAAGGTAGAGTGGCTATTGAAGTATGCCAACTGCTAAGGTATAAGATAACTATGATGTAAAGTATTATTTCAAATTAAAAGAAAGAGAAGTGGGATGAATCCAATGATATTTACGGATAATACAGATGATGTTGGACATGGCAGAATGATCACACCATTGCAGGAGGGGAATCAGATGAGGGGCATGGGGGGCTTCTTTCAGAAAGAAATGATTGATTGGTTGGTTGGTTGATTGATTGATTGATTGACTGATTGATTGATTGATAGATTGATTTATTGACTGATTGATTGGTTGATTGATTGATTGATTACTTTATTAGCAGTTTGCAATAAAAATACAGGGAAGTACAGTTCAATTCAATGTCTGCTAAGAGGATATTAAACCCAAGAAAGCTTATGGATTGTTTCCATCGGGGTCCTTCGTACTCAATTCATCGAAACAGAAGAAAAAATAAAATGCCCTTTTTCAAGAAATAGTGAAAATAGCAGATCCACAACCTCACAACCCATTGTGTCGCCTATATATATTTGCGACAAACAGCAGACAGTATGCAACGTTTTGACCCTTCAGTCTTTTTCAAGTAATATTATCAAGTCATTCTTGAAAAAGACCGACGTTTGTCTCAGATCATTTTCTTTTGGAGCATTCAAAAGTGATTAGCCAGCCCCCGCTTTGTTCTACTTGCTCCAGTTTTGGCTCAGCACCAAAAAAACGGAGGATGCACATTATTATTATTATTATAATTTTTTTTCTTTGAATCTTTAAATCTACCATTTAATGCTAGCATTTCCCAGTGGGGTGGTAAAATATGAACACTTACCATAGTGGTCCGTTTTGGGGGCTCTTAGTGCTAGATTGGATCCATTGGAGGGATTTTGAGTGCTTGTTTCGCTGCACTGTCAACTGAATAAAGAAGGCATGGTGTTACCTATTTCCCTTTCTTACTGTAGCTCCCAACCGTAGTTGGGAGGGTCTGGAACAACGTGGCTCGTTTAACACCCAAGGGGCCAAACTCGTTCAGTAACGAGATAAGGCCACTAGGGGTCGCTCTGCCAAAAGGAGTTGTCTCGTTCCTCAACGAGACAACAAAGGGTTAACTGTCCAGCGTGCTGCGCGCATGTTGTGTTCCCTGTGAATGACCCTAGTCCATACGTCACACCGTGGCTCGCAGAGAGAGAAAATGGTGCGACTAGGCTGCATTGATTCTAGGCTGAAACATAAAAAGGGCTTTATCTATGAATGAGGTGCAAAGAACACCAGGGAAGCAGAGATCTGATTGTTTTCACGGCGACACTTTACCGCGATGGTCGGCCCCGGTTTGGATTTTAGTTTCGCGAGCGTTTGTAAACAAATGGATTTTCTTCCTCAATCGTCAGTGGACACTCACGTGCACACGCACAAAGCTTCCGAGGCTCTTCAAAATGAAGCGTGAGTGAACTGTGGCAGCAGCAACAGCTAGAAATGTTAGAAACCTTGGCTTCCCATGTGTTAACGTGGTAACTTTTATAAAATAGTCCATGCAACTTCTTGGTAGAGAAAAAGGACCAGGCTTGGCATATATAGCACTGGCTTAGTCTACACACACGTGACTTTTGCATAACTTTGAAAACAAGGCGCCTTGTTTTCAAGTGATCTGAAAGTATCGTCGGACTGTGTCTGTGCGTGTACATGTATTTTTTTCAACTGAACCCAGTTCGATTCTTGACTTGACAATAAAATAAGATAAATAAAATGAACCACATGGGATTGGGTGTGTCAGGGCCTTTAGAGACACACACAGTGTGACAGTATAGGTTGCAGAACTATCCAGCACATTTAATTGGACTGGTGTGTGTGTTTGTGTGTGTGTGTGTGTGTGTGTGTGTGTGTGTGTGTGTGTGTGTGTGTGTGTGTGTGTGTGTGTGTGTGTGTGTGTGTGTGTGTGTGTGTGTGTGTGTGTGTGTGTGTGCCCGCACCCGCCTGCCCGTGCACGTATGCACTACGTAGAATGCGTCTGTTTGTACAGCTCAAGCTCTTTCAAGTGAGTTCTGTGATGGGATTTTTAATCGTTGAAGTTCAAACATGTCGTTCTGATGAGTGATGAGTCTGATGACAATACCATACTGTACAGTACAAACAGTATGCTATACAATACCATACGGTACAGTACAAACAGTATGCTATACAATACCATACGGTACAGTACGAATCCAGGCAATTACGCTCCGCTCGGAGGCTGCATCGCCGCAGAGGCTTTCCTTTGCTGCTCTCCCGGTGTCACTCCTGTTGTGATGGAGTGGAGGACAACACTGTACCAAATCAAAGCGCCGACAGCCAATTAGTGCCATGGGTCCAGCCTTGATTAGAAGAAAGGGACAGTTTAAATCCCTCCTTGTTAGAGCAGGATGGATGCAAGACCCAAACGGTCCTGTGTGTGTGTGTGTGTGTGTGTGTGTGTGTGTGTGTGTGTGTGTGTGTGTGTGTGTGTGTGTGTGTGTGTGTGCGTGTGCGTGTGCGTGTGCGTGTGTGCGCGTGCATGCGCACAGCATGTAACCTGGCCGACAGTGGTGTAAAAAAAGTGCTCAAATGTAAAAGTAAAAGTATCAATACTGCAATGTAGAAGTAAAAGTACAAAAAAGTATTGGTATAAAAATGTACTTAAAGTATGTCCCGTTTCAAGTTTTCAAATGTATAAAAAATCGTTGTAGCAGATCTACAAGCTCACAATGTGTGACATCGCGAAGCATTGCAAGCTTGTATATCGGCTATCAAATGGCCGAAATGTACTTAGGGCTGAGGTGGTTAACGGATGTTTTGTAACTTCATCAAAACCTATGGGCCTACATTTTCAAAAAAAAAAAAAAGAAAAAAAAAGATCTTGTGGAGTAAAAATAGCCTACAATATTTGGATCTGAGATGTCATGGAGTAAGGGTAAAAGTATTGGAAATAGGTACAAATCCTGCACCTCACCACTGCTGGCTGCTAGCTTCGTACAACTCAAGCTATTTCAAGTGAAAGTGGATCATGTGAAGAGATGCTGCTTTGATGCCACCCTGAAGTCATCAGGCATTTTGTTCTGACGCATTCAAATAGCGGCCGGTCATTGCTCTCTGGGGGCAGAAACCTTGTATCTCCGCATCTCAACTTCTTTTCATGAATTGATACCCCTGTACTTCATCATAAAAGAGTGACGCACAAAAGTAGCAAAAATAGCTGATAGTGCTATCTCCGATAAGAAAAATAAGAACGGCTTTGTACATGTGAGGTTTTCCGGCGCACCGGCGACAGGAGCGAGGCGTTTGAATTCCGGGCAATTACGTCTGCGAGGGCGGCTTCTTCTTCTTTCTTTCTTTCTTTCCCGTCGTCCTTGTTTACGGTATCGACTGAGCGGAATCAAAGCGACGAGCGGCCAATTAGTGGCATGCAGGTCCAGTGTGACGCCATGAAAGGACAGTTTAAAATCCATCCTTGTTAGAGTGGGACACAAGAACCTGCTGTCTTGGAGGTGAACACACACACACACACACACACACACACACACACACACACACACACACACACACACGCGTACGCACGCACGCACGCGCACACGCACACGCACACACACACATAGCCTGGAAAAAACAGACAAACCTGCCATTGCAAAAAAAATAATTGGATTTCACTCCCTCCAAAGAAATGAGGGACCAATCAGGGCCCAGCATGCAAATGAGGGGTGGGGTTTATTTTTTTATTCGTACCCTTTTATTCTCATGCGGTATGAGATCCCTGATGTCATGAATATTAAGCCCATATCTGGGAATACCCATATATGGACATATTGTGGAAAATGTTGGAACATGCAAGATGTCAAAAGATCTATTGTTTTTGCCTGCATAATTATATTATAATATACTGTAGATGTGATGCAAATTCGAACTTTTTTTTTTTTTTTTTTTTTTTTTCAGTTGACACATTTAGAGTTTAATTGTTAGATTCCTCTGCGTGTTTTCAGTTTGTAAGTGAGGCCACATGCGTTATAATATCATGATCACATGAATGCCATGCAATGGCCTAATAAGTCATGTGTCTATATCAATTCCCCATTCCGACGTAGGACAGTATATGTTGACCTGGTCCATAATCTGATCGGATCTCGGCGTACGTGGATTCCAGCGTCAAAATGTTACCTTAGTCAAATATGAGCTTTCTTTAATAGAAAAGCCTTCTCTAATGTCGTTTACACATTTATTAGTCTATGATTTGGAGGTGGGGTTTGTAAACTTCTTATCATAACACATGAGAGCATTACTTTATATGTAAATGTTCAGTTAATCCATTGTGCATTGTAAGCTTGCATATGTTTTATATTTTTCCACTTTGGTTATATCCGGTTGCCTTTTACGGTGTTAAATGGGGCGTGAAACAATGCAAATGATCTGCATGGGAGCGCGTTTGTGAATTTCAAACAAACAATAGTTACACCTGTGACGCAAACAAATCCCGTTTCTGCACCCCCTTTCATGAATCACACTTCAGAATTGACTCATGCAATATACACGGAAGTAACCACCAGGTTGTACACAAAATGCACGGCCAGGTTAGTGAATGAGGCCCATTGGTCGGATCGGCAGTTCAGCGTAGGTGTGAGGGCCACATAGTGGCCAGGACTCTAGATGTGGGCAGCATAGCAGTGTAGGGGCCCCAATAGCACATCATACGGGGAGATCGATCAGACCGGCAGTGCTGGGGAAACCACCTGGCCCATTGGTTCTCAAACCCTTTAATTTCAAGGACCCCCAATTTGTTATGCACACGGCTTAATTTCATACAATGTAATACAATCTCTGGGACCCCAATATACACTACAGAATCCTAGCTCGGAGTGCACTAATGGGACCAAATGGACCCGCAACTTTTCAAGGACTCCAGGGTGTCCCGGACCCCAGGTTTGAGAACCAATGACTGGCATATCCGACCGACTCAACACTGAGTGCTGCACTCACTCGGGTCCTCTGCGTGCGCTGAATTTGAAGCCAATCGGTTGGACGGTTCTGTAGCTGTGTAGCTACGGATGCAAGCATACACAGAGATGTCATGCTTTTATGGTAGGATAAAGAAAAAAAGGAATCGGCTTCCTTTATTGGTCAAACCAAGCCATCGGTCTTGCGGATTGGCCAAGCTTTGCGTGATGTTTGTGCTGCTGTACCCATATAAGTGGTAGCTCACATTTATGCTCACATACAGAGCAAGAGTCGACGATTTACCAAAAACTCTTGATCCCACCATGGACGTTCAGTCGACAGAGTCAGCATAATAGTTACAATACATTTACAGCGCAAGATAAAGCACTGTAGATACAGCAGGGTAAATTAGGTGCGATCCAAGGTTTTCCTTCTGTATGAAATGTTTCACTGCACAGAGCATCGGAAAGCAGCATTACAAGTAGACGGCAAACACGATGCTGTTGCAGTGAGGCACTATGTGTACCTATTTGGAGGGTACAGGAAAAGAAGCAAGGATCAGATTGGTGTGCACATCTTCAACACTGTGTCTTTACGCTGGAGGAAGCTGCCACCAATGGCAAATAGAAGAGGAAAACGTCCCTTTGAGGTTCCCTCCAGTCGCGAGGGCCACACAGCTGTGCTCATAGAAGATGTTGCCTACATCTGGGGTGGGTCTGATGGGCCTGATCTTTCATGCAACTTACTTCATGGATTTGATGTCAACACCCACAGTTGGTGCAGACCTAAGATGTATGGGACTGTTCCAAAGGCGAGGTGTTGCCACTCAGCCTGTGTCTTGGGGAAGGTCATGTATGTCTGCGGAGGATGTAATGCGATGCCATACAAATACAATGATGATGATTACAATTACAATTTCAATTACAATTACAATTACAATAAGAATTACACTTACAATTACGATGACATCTACAAGTTGGACACCACCACAATTGTCTGGACTTTAATTAAAACTGGAGACCCTTCGAGATCTTGGCACTCTAGTTGGATCTCTGCTTGGCACTCTGTTACCTTAATCAAGAAAAAGCTGTTTGTACTTGGGGGTTACAACCAGGTTAACGTGTTTGACACAGAGACCAACTGCTGGCTGAGCACGCCTTCTGCACCGTCTCATCCAATGCGATTCTGGGATTATTCAGCCTTTGCCTACAATGGAGAGTTGTACACATTTGGTGGATGGGACAGGAAGCAGAACGTCAGTCATCTGTGGAAATTCAATCCCGAGACCTTCTCCTGGGAGAAGGTTAAGCTCAAGGGGAAAAGCCCATGTCAAATGAATAATATGTGTTGTTGCATGTTGGGAGATAGGATCATCATCTTTGGGTCCACACCGTGGGTGTGGGAAGAGGGGTCCACCGTGGGTGTGGACCCCTCTTCCCACACACGGACCCCCCTTCCCACACATGACTTGTACATCATAGATGAAAGTCCTCATGGTCTTAAGTCGTTATGCGAACAAGCAGTTATGCGGTACGGTCTGGATCATTCGGGACTCCCTTACAACGTCAGGTGGAAGCTGGCGAGAAAGCGTTGTCCCTGTTGTTATCCTCTTAAAAAGAATACAAACATGAGGACGGAAAGACAGGAAACAGATCACGAGTAGGAAGCTCAAATTATAGCAGTGAGAGGGACGTGCTGGGCCCCGGGAAAAAGAGTTGGAGAGGCCCTCATTGCGCGCTATAGAGAGAGATCTCTCTCCATAGCGCTGCTGCTGCTACTCAAAGATTTGCCATTTCAGATCATGACAAGTGACAAGCCAGTGGGCCAATTACATGAGTTATATTTCGTTGTTGTCGGGTGGAAACCTTATACTTCCAAAACTGTTTGTTTTGTATTTATCATTTAAAAAATGATTTAAACTAGTGAAAACAGCCGATCTACAAGCACACAAAGCCTCGCACCGCAAGGCGTTGTATGCTTGTAGATCTGCTGTTTTCACTACTTTTGTGCAATGGCCTTGTGTGATGAAGCAGGGCTTTGCTTTGCAAAAAAAATTACAAATTTGAAACTTGGAGATACGAGGTTTCTGCCTGACAGTGACGATTTACTTTGTTGGCCGCCCAGCCCCCAAAATGGAACGAAGGCCGACATTTTATTGTATTTTTTTTTCCCTTTTACGGTGTTAAATGGGGCGTGAAACAATGCAAATGATCTACATGGGAGCGCGTTTGTGAATTTCAAAAAAACAATAGTTACACCTGTGACGCAAACAAATCATGTTTCTGCACCCCCTTTCATGAATCACACTTCAGAATTGACTCATGCAATATACTGTACACGGAAGTAACCACCAGGTTGTACACAAAATGCACGGCCAGGTTAGTGAATGAGGCCCATTGGTCGGATCGGCAGTTCAGCGTAGGTGTGAGGGGGCCACATAGCGGCCAGGACTCTAGATGTGGGCAGCATAGCAGTGTAGGGGCCCCAATAGCACATCATACGGGGAGATCGATCAGACCGGCAGTGCTGGGGAAACCACCTGGCCCATTGGTTCTCAAACCCTTTAATTTCAAGGACCCCCAATTTGTTATGCACACGGCTTAATTTCATACAATGTAATACAATCTCTCGGACCCCAATATACACTACAGAATCCTAGCTCGGAGTGCACTAATGGGACCAAATGGACCCGCAACTTTTCAAGGACTCCAGGGTGTCCCGGACCCCAGGTTTGAGAACCAATGACTGGCATATCCGACCGACTCAACACTGAGTGCTGCACTCACTCGGGTCCTCTGCGTGCGCTGAATTTGAAGCCAATCGGTTGGATGGTTCTGTAGCTGTGTAGCTACGGATGCAAGCATACACAGAGATGTCATGCTTTTATGGTAGGATAAAGAAAAAAGGAATCGGCTTCCTTTATTGGTCAAACCAAGCCATCGGTCTTGCGGATTGGCCAAGCTTTGCGTGATGTTTGTGCTGCTGTACCCATATAAGTGGTAGCTCACATTTTTGCTCACATACAGAGCAAGAGTCGACGAATTACCAAAAACTCTTGATCCCACCATGGACGTTCAGTCGACAGAGTCAGCATAATAGTTACAATACATTTACAGCGCAAGATAAAGCACTGTAGATACAGCAGGGTAAATTAGGTGCGATCCAAGGTTTTCCTTCTGTATGAAATGTTTCACTGCACAGAGCATCGGAAAGCAGCATTACAAGTAGACGGCAAACACGATGCTGTTGCAGTGAGGCACTATGTGTACCTATTTGGAGGGTACAGGAAAAGAAGCAAGGATCAGATTGGTGTGCACATCTTCAACACTGTGTCTTTACGCTGGAGGAAGCTGCCACCAATGGCAAATAGAAGAGGAAAACGTCCCTTTGAGGTTCCCTCCAGTCGCGAGGGCCACACAGCTGTGCTCATAGAAGATGTTGCCTACATCTGGGGTGGGTCTGATGGGCCTGATCTTTCATGCAACTTACTTCATGGATTTGATGTCAACACCCACAGTTGGTGCAGACCTAAGATGTATGGGACTGTTCCAAAGGCGAGGTGTTGCCACTCAGCCTGTGTCTTGGGGAAGGTCATGTATGTCTGCGGAGGATGTAATGCGATGCCATACAAATACAATGATCATGATTACAATTACAATTTCAATTACAATTACAATTACAATAAGAATTACGCTTACAATTACGATGACATCTACAAGTTGGACACCACCACAATTGTCTGGACTTTAATTAAAACTGGAGACCCTTCGAGATCTTGGCACTCTAATTGGATCTCTGCTTGGCACTCTGTTACCTTAATCAAGACAAAGCTGTTTGTACTTGGGGGTTACAACCAGGTTAGCGTGTTTGACACAGAGACCAACTGCTGGCTGAGCACGCCTTCTGCACCGCCTCATCCAATGCGATTCTGGGATTATTCAGCCTTTGCCTACAATGGAGAGTTGTACACATTTGGTGGATGGGACAGGAAGCAGAACGTCAGTCATCTGTGGAAATTCAATCCCGAGACCTTCTCCTGGGAGAAGGTTAAGCTCAAGGGGAAAAGCCTGTGTCAAATTAATAATATGTGCTGTTGCATGTTGGGAGATAGGATCATCATCTTTGGGTCCACACCACCCACGGTGGACCCCTCGGTGGACCCCTCTTCCCACACACGGACCCCCCTTCCCACACATGACTTGTACATCATAGATGAAAGTCCTCATGGTCTTAAGTCGCTATGCGAACAAGCAGTTATCCGGTACGGTCTGGATCATTCAGGACTCCCTTACAACGTCAGGTGGAAGCTGGCGAGAAAGCGTTGTCCCTGTTGTTATCCTCTTAAAAAGAATACAAACATGAGGACGGAAAGACAGGAAACAGATCACGAGTAGGAAGCTAAAATTATAGCAGTGAGAGGGACGTGCTGGGCCCCTGATTCAGCCCGGGAAAAAGAGTTGGAGAGGCCCTCATTGCGCGCTATAGAGAGAGATCTCTCTCCATAGCGCTGCTGCTACTCAAAGATTTGCCATTTCAGATCATGACAAGTGACAAGCCAGTGGGCCAATTACATGAGTTATATTTTGTTGTTGTCGGGTGGAAACCTTATACGTCCAAAACTGTTTGTTTTGTATTTATCATTTTAAAAATGATTTAAACTAGCGAAAACATTCTTTTAAATCATGTTGATTTTGTACTGCCATGAGTGTGTTTGGGATGGGGGGAGAAAAAAAAAGACATCTATATTTGTACAATGTATTTCTCAATGTGAAATTCAATAAAAAAAAATAAAAAAATAACTAGTGAAAACAGCCGATCTACAAGCACACAACGCCTCGCACCGCAAGGCGTTGTGTGCTTGTAGATCGGCTGTTTTCACTACTTTTGTGCAACGGCCTTGTGTGATGAAGCAGGGCTTTGCTTTGCGAAAAAAAAATACAAATTTGAAACTTGGAGATACAAGGTTTCTGCCCGACAGTGACGATTTACTTTGTTGGCCGCCCAGCCCCCAAAATGGAACGAAGGCTGACATTTTATTGTCATTTTTTTTCCTAATGGCCGGCCTGGACTGGCCAGGAATGAACCGGCCGTTCGGGAGTTGTCCCGCTTTTCCCAATTGCCAGCACGTCCCTGTATAATAGTCTGGGAAATGGCAACTTCTCATGTTCAGTTGTTCAGAAAACATGCTAGGTTCTGCACAAAATAGGCTAAAGCAGGGGTCTTCAACAGGGGGTCCGGGACCCCTAGGGGGTCCTCCAAATCTTTGTGTGTTAGAAACCTTTTCTCTCCTGTTTTACATTAACCACTTAAGTCCATATTCTGAGAACTTTAGGCAACTTTAGCCAACCATTCTGAGAACAACGCCTTGCGCCGAGCCGGGCTCAAATTGTATGCTAATTAGTCTGGCCAGGCAGAGCCTCGGGTTCTGTAAAAAAATTTTAAAAAAAAATAAAACAAAAGAAAAAAAAGGTTTATTTTTTTCATATTTAAGATAAAGAACATGGCGCTGACTGGCGTTTCACTCACTTATTTACTATGTGACCAGGAGTGCACGACTGGCAGCAGACGAGCAGAGCAGAGTGATTGAGGCCCCCTTTAGATTAAAACGGGCTTCACTGTAAACGTAATGATTTATAGCCGTTTGTGGGGGGTCATTTAGATGAAAATGGCGTCTTCGGGGGGTGAAACCGTAACAAAGTGAAAACCCTTTTGAAAGTGGAAAAGGTAAAAACGCTTTGTATCTCCCGCTTTCATCTAAATACCGTAAACGCAGCAAACCACTGAAAATGATAAGATGTGGGACGTCCTAATGGGACGTCCTAGCTCACGCATGGCTCACGTTGTCATAGGCATGCGCAGTCAAGGAGGAGGACTGTAACAACTCCACCTCGTCGTCTGTCCATTGAAAAATATCTGCTTTGGCGCGATGTTTCGCCATGCTGCTGCCTGCGAGTTATGGGTTTTGTTTGTTTACATCCGCGAGTCCTCTGGCTGCTAGGAAGTAGAACGGAACTTCGGCAGTGCGGTCATGCCGACGTGCGCCACCTAGCGACCTGGCATGCAAATTACCGCGTTTATGGACAAATTGCGTTTTCATCTAAAGACCACATAAAAAATTAAAACTAAACGGCTCTTAGCCGTTTTCCACGGAGCTCGTTTTAATGTAAAAGGGGCCTGAGAGACACAGACAGTGCGGTGCTGACAGAAGGCTGCTGATATATACTTAATAGCAAGCTGGTGTTGCGCACCAAAATGCCATTAAATCTACAAACCCACTGAAGTCTGCTTTGCATCAAGATCTGACATGTTTAAAACTTGCAGATCAGTTCTTATCCAGGCCAGGGCCATACATCAGACAGTGGCAGCCAGCTATGATGCGATGGTGGGGTTAACAACAGGTCAGACTCCGAAACAAAACGAAAGAGAGTGGAGGAGAGAAAGAGACTCGACAGAGAGTTGAGCGACAGACGGCACATGCAGACAGATGCAGGGTGTGAACATGATGAGGAGGATTAAGGATTAAACTTTTCTTCATGAGAAAACATTCTAACATTGCCGAACCAAAAGTGGAAAGGTAGGCTAATCTCTCTCTCACTCTCTCAGCCTACTACTCCGTTATAATGGGGAACCCCGCGGTGCCGAGGTGGCGCCACCTGGAGGTTTTTTTTTAATGTATTTATTTTCCTTCACTCTGGCTTTTTAGGGCTTCAGGCTTAAAATGATGAAACTCGTTAGGGTCGAGCCGAGCCTCGGGCCTGCCCCGTCGGGCCCAGTTAGGGCCGGGCCTTAATTTTAAAACCTTTTCCCCCCTAAAACATGATGATCAGGTATTATTATGATTATAATACTATAGGGGAAGATTTTTTTTCCCCATAAAAAGGTGTACAGAAAGTGTTGAAATGTTGTTATAATATGTTCATTAAGTATGCCTGGTTGTCAGGTGGGTGGTGACCCAGCTGAAGTTAGCCACACCCACAGAGGGGTTGATTATGTGATGTCATTTACTCAGTGTTTTTCAGTTCTCAGACTCTGAGGCTTTGATCAGCTTTCAGGAAGTAACAGGGAAGTACATTACTGTACTTATACCAAGCCCCCAGAACGGCTTGTAAACGTTGAAGCGGCCTCCCTAGTGGCCAAAGCTGGAATTTCAGACGGGGTGAAACAGACAAGCACGAGCATAAGAGCTCGCCGCTGGGGTCTACAATAGGGTTCAATGGACGTTGACGTCGTTCGTGACGTCATTACGTCTCGACGTCAAACATTTTGGTCTCTAGGTAGAGACCAATTTCCCCCAGAATGCACCTGGATTAGCTACATGCTTGCATGTAGCTAATGCTTCAAAACGCCACTGAGCACTTGCATTGAAATGATAGCTGGGGCGGGGCTGGTCCGCTCTCTATTATACATTGACTTATACATTACTTGTAATCACCCTCACCTCTCTCTCTCTCTCTCTCTCTCTCTCTCTCTCTCTCTCTCTCTCTCTCTCTCTCTCTCTCTCTCTCTCTCTCTCTCTCAGGTGCAGAGATGGTGGAGGCCCAGTGTCAGAGGTTCGAGGTGAGGAGCGCCGATGGAGAGAGAGTTCTGTTCTCTGCCGACGAACAGGAGATCAGCATCGGCACCGAGAGACTGAGGGTCACGGGTAAGGCACGCACGCACGCACGCACGCACGGACGCGCAAATGCACGCACATGCACACGCACACGCACTGTACTGAAAGAGGAGTTGTGAGTGATAGGAGCCTGTCAGGCTCAACAAGCACATAAACACAGTCATTTACTATGGAGAGAGAGAGAGAGAGAGAGAGAGAGAGAGAGAGAGAGAGAGAGAGAGAGAGAGATAGAGAAAGAACTTTGTGTGTCTTTTTTTTGTAAATGAATGCCCTACGTGATCATACATCATCATGCAGGAGTATCAAAAATAGCAGATCTGCAAACTTGAAAGATCTTTGAGCTTGTTGAGCTGCTGTTTTATTTTATACTTTTGCATTTGAATCTTGTATAGCAACGGTTTTGGACATATAAGGTTTCCACCTGACAGCAACGATATTATGAGAGGTATAATAGTAACTTATATATAGGGAGTAACTTATCTGTGTCAGCGTCTTATGAGCCCTGAGCTGTTGGCAGCCAGCGATACCACAAACATTTCATTGTGCTTTAGCATACCCATATCATCATAAAACAGGGACTGATTGAAGCACTTAAGCCTCGTACATTCCTTTATTTATTATTTTTTATTTACTGTGTCTATTTTACACAGCCAACCAGGGTTGCAGCTGGAAAAAAATAATAACGCCAAAATTGTCATACACGCCAAGCCATGCGGATACTGTAGCTGCATATTAATTTCAATGAATACACAAATGTAATTACAGTCAGATGTACCCATGCATGCGTCAATGATGGAGAAGTGATATCATAAGCCTGTTAATTTAAACATTCACACAGTCTGCCAGCTGCCTTTTTAGGCTGCCTTTGGCAACTACATCCAGCGTTTTTTTTTTTTTTTTTTTTGCCTGGATTATGTGTTTGAATTTAGTAACTTGTTTTTTGTCTAATGTTGTACTTTGCTCTTTGCTTTCTGATATACCGGTAGGGGAGAGCGGGGTAAACTGAGACACTTTTTACATTTGCTCCCCTCTAGGCGAACTAAAAGATATATCAGTAAAAGTTTACACATTTCCCAGTAATTTGGGATGTTTCCTAACAATGGAAGATATCAGAACATAATTCAAGACAAAAGGCAGAGAAAATATGATTGTTTTAAAAAAAAAAGTGGTCTTGTGTCTCAGTTTACCCCAGCACCGGGGTAAACTGAGACAGACCAGAGAAATCAACGGGGTAAAGTGATCCACTCACTTTTTTCACTTTAAAACTACCATAAAAACACAAAAACCCGGTTAACCGGGTTAAATATGCACAATACAAAAATGTACATAGCAGACATTCTTTTAATAGGCTTTGTCCTGTCATTTCCACCCATGTGTCAAATAATGTGACACATGGGCAGAAGGAGAAGGGTGGATGGATGGATGGAGGGATGGAGAGGTGGAGGGATGGAGAGGTGGAGAGGTTGAGAGGTTAAGAGGTTAAGAGTGGAGGTGTGCAGGTGATGGAGGCTGTCGTTTACTGTCTGGTTCTGATGATGGACAGAACCACTGGAATGTGGGGATGGAACATGGAGGAATAAAAGGATGGTAGAGAAAGAGAGAGAACGTACCAGCCAGGGAATGCTAACACACACACACACACACACACACACACACACACACACACACACACACACACACACACACACACACACACAGACACACACACACACACACACACACACACACACACACACACACACACACACACACGCACAAAGAGGTTTGCATTACTTGTGAAGACCCGTACTATGGTAAGCAGTTTGGGCCACGGCACTTCACTTTTGTAATTGTACCTGTAACTCTAAACATAGTTTTTAAACATAAAAACAACTATTTCTCTTGTGAGGACCATCTATTTCTCAAATTGTATAAAACCTGTTGGGTACACAATCTACACATCACGCACACAAACGCATCGACAGTACACATACGGGCACACACACACACACACACACACACACACACACACACACACACACACACACACACACACACACACACACACACACACACACACACACACACACAAACACATGCACGCATAGTCACACATAGTCTCACAACGAGGTCAGAGACAGAATGCAGTTATAGCAGAGAGAAAGAGACATTGTTGTCTGGAGGTATTTCACTCCAACAAACAAAGATGAGGCAACACATGATGCTGTTTGTAAAAAAAGACTATAACCACAGAAAACAAAGAGAATTCTGATCATTGGCATACACATATCTGTGGTAAATCTGTGGTATTGGCTATCGCACACATATTGAACCCATTTAGACCTGGGAGCACTTAAACCATTCTTTTATGCTGTAACATACACAAGCCACCACAATCTCATAAATAATGTTTTGCTGTGAGCATTCGGCGCAAAAAAAAAAAAAAGTGCCAATCAAAGTGACTGTACTGGCAAAACATAATAAAAGCCTAACATCTGTTTAGCAGAGTGTGATGGCTTGTACCACATTCATGAAAAAATAAAAACACTTTTGACCACAACAAATAGTGTAAAAGCTTATAGGCTCCACTCTTTGCTATGAGAGCTGCTGGGTTCTGCTGGGGAAACTGGACAACAGGGGCATTTCTGCCTAATAGACCCCATGAACGGTAATTTTGGATCAAGCAGGAAAATGAGCCTAGAAGTGATTTAGGGCGGAGTTGTGCTTTAACAAGATTTCAAATGTATGAAAAGAAAAATATGAAAATAGATCTACAAGGTCACAATGTGTCACGTCAGGATCTTTTAGATCAGCTATTTTCAAATGGCAAATGACCAAACGGCAAATGTATATAGGGCTGAAGAGGTTAATGTATGTTGTTTTGTAATAGGCCTAATAATCAAAATCTGCAAAGTAACTAGTAACTAACGTTTTCAAATAATTGTAGTGGAGTACAAGTACAATATTTTCCTCTGAGATGTAGTGGAGTCGAAGTAAAGACACTGAAAACTGGTAATACTCCAGTAAACTTCACTCCAGTACTTAACTCATACAGTGCCATCCGGCCACAAGGGGCGCTAGAGTGCCAGAAATGTATCCATAGACCTTCATTATAGCTTTCGTTGACCCTCCCCCAACTGGCTTGTGTTTTCACTCCAGTCAATGCTATGGGGGACGAGAGGAGGAAGCTAGCTGACACGTAGCCAAAATGCTAACCCATTTAGAAGCGCGATCTAAAGCTATTTCAGCCGCAAAAAACTTTCTCTTTGGGTCTGGGAACACAATCCGGAGAAAATCCTGTCTAAAGATGTGATTTATTATTGGAGTGGGCGGCGCGATGCGGCCGTTAGCGCGAATACGGCCCGTGGATGGCCGAGTCTAAGTCCCGGGCATGGATGGACGTCTAGACCGGGGCTTCGTTGAGGCCTCCGATAAAATAATTCATTTCATTAAAAAAGCCGAACATGTTCGGGATAGGCACACTGGACTACGTTCCGGAAGCGGCGCTGAACATTTGGTGAACATTGGGGGGCTCAAAAATTTATTTTAAACCATTTTTAATGGAATATATCGTCGGACCATGTAAAATGGCTAGCTGGCTAGCGCAGGACGAGCCAGGACCACCCACGACTCTACAAGCAGCTCAGGGTAAGTCAATTAATAAAAAAAAAATTGTATTGGATTGAAATAAAGCCGAACATGTTCGGGATAGGCACAGAATGAGTTAAGTACAGAACTTAAAAGTAGTTGCTTTACACCACTGGAAGAAGAGCGATGAGAGAGGAGTGGGATGAAACGGCTCCGAGAGAGGATGTTGCAGAGGTATTCTTCTGAGCTTGAGTTTGTGTGGAGGGCAAAGATGACAGAGAAGGAAAAACGCCTATTATACCTACGTATATACCTGCAGATAAAACAAGAAAACAGCTCAAACCGTGACTCCGCTGTTTGTCTGGCAGACTGGTAATCATTAGAAACTGAGCCTCCCCTCCCGTGCCCCTTATATATCTATCTCTGGGGGGAAACGACACGACAATCTGTGTGGCGCAGCGGGGTTGATGTGCGACGCATAAAATCACACGGTCTGCCAGACGAGAAACGCTCGTTCGCTCGCCTGCTTCTTCCATCAACTTTATTTTTTTTTGTTGGTGGTGGTTGTTTTCGGGGGGGATTTTCTGAGAGCTCAGGTCACACACCCGCTAAGGCGTGAAGTTCTGTCAAAACACTCACAAAAGTACTTTGGGGTTATTCAGGCGGCTCACAGCCCCATGTTCCCCCCGTCTAGACCTCCGGTTTTTACAAGGATTTACTTATTTTTTTTGAGCTGGAGACGAACGACGGCATCCGGATGAAACGTTCATGTCAGCCGCGTTTTAATCGGGTTATTCGGTTGCAGAGACAGAAGTGTATCGTTGCTGTCGTCGTCAAACGTCTTATCTCCATGTTTTACTTTTTTTCGTAAATGCTACTCGATCCTACTCGATCATATACTACAGCAGGCACGTGCACACATAGACATCAAAGGGGGCATGAGCCCGTGCCTTGTTATCCGTCTGTAAAAAATGCCCTCTCCAGACCATGGATGCAGTTTTCACTATGGTGAAAGAAGCGTAAATGGTGACGTGATGCAAATGGTGCCACTATGGTGAAAGAAACACCCCCTTTCCCTGCCATTGAATGCAGCGTCTTATGTTGAATGAATTGTGCTCTGTGTGTAGAAATCCATGCCGTTACGCCACATCTCCAGTATTGACTTGATCAGTGTGGTATCAAGTATCGAAAATAGCCGACCTCCAAGCTCACAATGCGTCGCAGCGTGATGCGTTGTAAGCTTGGAGGTCTGCTATTTTCAATATTTTCACCAAGAGGCCCTTTTAGAAGTGTCAGCCCTCTGCAGCCCTCACTCTCTGCACGTCCCTGTACTACAGCGTCACACAAAAGCATCAACATGCTCTAAATGCAGCGCAAAGTGAAAGGTTCAAAGTGGTTACAAATCGGGACGAATCAGCAGCATAACAACCAATACCGATGTGTCAAAAAAGTGAAATAATGACCCACATATCGGCCAGACAAGGGGGGGGAGTTGACGCAAGACGCAGCCACTTCCACTTTCTTTACAAGGCTCTGGTTTGTGTGTGTACTGGGATTGGAGCAAAGTCAAGAAAAGAAAAGAAAAAGGGTGGACCGAATGATGGCCAGAGAGGCAGAGGAAATAAAGTTGTGGGATTTGATCCCGGGCCAATAGGGATAAATGTGGTCTCTAATAAAGCTCCTGTAACCACATCATCTATATACACTGTTCCTTTCATGAGGGCTGTTTGGCATTTCAACCTGAAACGTCTGCCAGTACCCAGGAAGAATGTGTTCTGCTATCACGCTGCTCCGAAAGGCATTGACGAGGCATCTCTCTCTCTCTCTCTCTCTCTCTCTCTCTCTCTCTCTCTCTCTCTCTCTCTCTCTCTCTCAGGTACCGAGGGAGTGGTGTTCGGTCATTCTGTAGAGACGTCGCACGTCAGAGCAGAGCCGTTCCAGGACCTAAAGTAAGTGTGCATGTGTATGAGTGTGTGCATGCGTGTGCGTGTGTGTGCGTGTGTATGTGTGTGACAGTATTGAGGGGATTGTTGTTGGGTCAGAGTGTGACCGAGGTCAGCTCTCCATCGACAACACACAATCGATGCTAGATGGATGACATAAAGTGAAGTACAGGAGCCCTGCACACTCTAGTACAGCGCTGCACAAACAGTGGGTCTGGACCATATAGGTACAATATAAATAAGAAAGCACCCGGAAGTCTGCCACAAGTACCTTGATTGGGCCAAGGCTATTCACAGGCTTCACAGTTTCCCAGATGTTATGGGGGCTTGGTCTGGACCCATTGTATCATGTTTTTGAGCGGTGGTCAGCCGCTCCTCAGAGTGACTTTGTCCGTTCCTATGTCCCCGTGTCCCTGTGTCCCTCTGTATCATGAGCTGCAATACTGCTGGTGATCAAATGGCTCTGTTGCATCGCAAACACACACACACACACACACACACACACACACACACACACACACACACACACACACACACACACACACACACACACACACACACACACACACACGCGCACACACACACACACACACACACACACACACACACACACACACACACACACACACACACACCACTGCTCACTTCAAACATGGTTTGATTTTCTTTTAAGAATGAGTGAGAGCTAATCTACAACGTCTCGTTAACCGGTCATCAAATTATTGCCACAGGAATGTGACAAGAACAAGAATATCTTCGTGAATTCAAGGTTTCATGGGGTGTGTAAGTGATAGAAAATAAGTCATATTTTTGTAGGGAGAACTACTCCTTGGTTAATGCGTAATGTATTTTTGTATTTATGTACCTTGTGTTGTCCTTGCTTACTGTAAATCGCTCTGGATTAAGAGTGTCTGCTAAATAACTAAATTGATGTATGTTTGGGCCCCGGTCTCAACTGAAGAAGCTTGGGGATCACTGTCCAGAAGAATCTCTGGTGGACTTTCGCCTTGAATGTAACCGCGTCACAGAGTGTAATGTATGAAAGGTATGACGTATCACTTACAAATTCTCATGGCAGAGACCCCTGAACAGTGTTTGAGCTGAGTTTGGTTTATATTGGGGCAACACTCTTCAACCATGTGTGGTCATCCCAGTGGCGCCCACGGCAGTGCCCCCAGGGGCCACCTGACAATTCTCATACAGACCGTTGAAAGGTGGTTGATGCGAACCGGAGAAACACGGTGCCTGGCCTGTGTGCCACCATCCACCGTTGGTCCACTCACACTCTAGGCCTTTCTAATATACCAGATTGTGAAAGTAGCTTTTCTACAAGCGTGCTGTGAGCTTGTGTGGATCGGCTTGGGATTTTGACTTTGCCTCTCGGTGTGCCTTGGGCACTCAAAAAAAAAAGAAAAAGAAAAAGTTGGAAAAGCACCGAGTTAAACTAAGCCATAACCCCAAAAGCCCCTAAGCCATAACCACCTCCATCAAGAAGTGACAGCGAAAAAACCCATAATGAAAGAGCCTGGAAGGTTTGAAGTCCCATTTGGCCCGCACGGTATTCGCGGTTGGATTCGTGGGCAACAATTTGCATGTCATTTCTGAAGTCAGGATGAATTTGCACGGTCGGGGACTGCTATTTTCTTGGGATATGATAAGAGCCCTTCTGAGGACATCACGCTGTCACTGTTGTCACCGTGTCTGCTTAAGAGTGAAGAGAGACTGGCTGGGATTATATTGCGTGGGTGCGTGAGTTCGTGTGCTGTGAGAAAGGTGTTGTATCATGTGTCATCCAATGGCCTTTGTAGGGCCCTTAATGCTAATATGTTAGCCTCATTTTGCTATTGTCACAGAGGATTAGTAAAGAGGGTGAGGGATTAAGTGGCTTTGGTTCATCGAATAAGAGAGAGAGAGAGAGGGGGGGAGTTTGTACATTCACTCTGGGGGGCGCTGGAGTTTTCCTACTCAAAGTGTTCCCATTTAGAGCACGCTGAACGCTGTGGGAGCATTCACTCTCAGAGTACACGGCAGAAAGTAAGCCTTGCCGAGCCGCAAGGCCCTTAGGGCAGGAGGAGCCCATCTCCTGTTTCTGTAGCGTGAGGCAGCTTGATGTACAAGTACTTAGTACACCCCCTGGACATGATGCTAGTACTGTAGGACACAGGGACACAGCGGAAGACCCATGGCTAAAGAGACAGTTTGGAGCACCTTAACATCCACTACAAAACATTCATTTCTTAGGGGCGGCAGTGGCTCAGGGGTAGAGAAACCTTCATTAGAACACAGAGGGTTCCCGAAGGGTTCCCAGTTCAAATCTGGGCTCCCCCAGAGTTAGTGACGAAGAGTTCTTGAGCAAGACTCTGAACCCAGTTGCTCCCGGTGAGCATGTTGGTGCATTGCATGGTTTCCTCTGCCATCTGTGTATGAATGTGCGGGTGAATGTAATGCACAATTGCTGTAAAGTGCTTTGGATAAAAGGCGCTATATAAATGCACCATTTACCATTTTATCTTAGCCTTAGTCTTAGTCTTGCAGCTGAACTAACTAATAGGAGCAGTGAGCTACCACCTTTAGAGGCGTGGGTTAGGGGTTGAGTGTCTTGCTCAAGGACACTTCGACACAACTCAGCTCAGCTCAACTTATATTGTCATATCGCAGGTTTATAGGCGTTAAAAAAAGGGGGTGAAATTCTTTGCTGTGGAAATTCCATGATTGACAGCGTTGAGAAAGGTGGAAATCAGTCATCAGTTCCCATACCCTAGGTCGGGTTTGCGAAGAGGGTGAGGGATTCAGTGGCTTTGGTTCATCGATTAAGAGAGAGAGAGAGAAAGAGAGAGAGAGAGAGCAGTCAATGTGTTCCCATTTAGAGCACGCTGAACGCTGCAGGAGCATTCACTCTCAGAGTACACGGCAGAAAGTAAGCCTTGCCGAGCCACGAGGTCCTCAGGGCAGGAGGAGCCCATCTCCTGTTTCTGTAGCGTGAGGCAGCTTGATGTACAAGTACTTAGTACACCCCCTGGACATGATGCTAGTACTGTATGTCACAGGGACATAGCAGAAGACCGAAGACAGAAGGGACAGTTTGGTCAAGCACCTGAACATCCACTAAAACAGTGGTTCTCAATCTTATTTGGCTGCCGTACCCCCTTACTGCCTTACACTGATTTCTGAAGCCAAGTATCCCCTTCCTCTGACTGCAGAAAAATTGACATCAAAAGTCCAGTTCCAGTACCAATATGTTCAAAATAAAAGCATAATGGCAAATAAACATTGCTATTCAACAGTTTTTAGTTAAGTAATTGATGTCATTTGGTTTAGAAATGTACAGATGAGCAGGTTCACACAAACTCTGTCAATGTTTTATCATTAACCATAACAGTAAGGGACACTTCGACACAACTCAGCACAGCTCAACTTATATTGTCTCATCACAGGTTTATAGGTGTTAAACAAGGGGGTGAAATTCTTTGCTGTGGAAATTCCATGATTGACAGTGTTGAGAAAGGTGGAAATCAGTCATCAGTGCCCATACCCTAGGTGGGGTTTGCGAAAGGGCCATTATGTGTGGAGTTTGCATGTTCTCCCCGTGTCTCCTATAGAGTAGGTACCCTCACAAAAGACAGGCAGTAATCCTGGTCTCTATATACTGCCTCCCCCTGGCCAGCCGGGGCGCCTGATGGAGAGGAAAGGAGCTGGTTGGAATAACGTGTTCCTTCCACGCGCTACGTCCAGCCGGGGAATCTCTCTCCCTGTCAGGTGAAAAGAAGCGGCTTGGAGCCTTGGACTCCTCATGCACAGAAGGAAGCATGAGGTCAGTCCGTTGCTCTCCCCAGGTTGGAAGAGGGAGTGTAGCGTCCAGGATTACATTAGATAATTGGCACTGGGTGAGAAATCGTTTGCAAAATCGTGAGATAAAAATGTAAAGATAAAAAGAAGATTTAAAGATTTAAAAACAGGCCAGGTGTCAATATGGGCAGTGTGAGATATGCAGTACTTAAGGTGCTTGTATATGTTGTAGTAGAAATATTTATAGAGTAACAAATGTGTGTATATACTTGTTTTCCTTCCATTCAATCTCATTGAATGAACGGTCAACCAGCCTTCAAAGTGCACATGCTTCAACTCAACTGTCAATCTAACAGCTGACATCCATGGACTGTGACTTCTACTCCTACTCTGTGTCAGCATATTATCTGTACTAAGTGATGCTATACATGGTCATTGCAACTTTACCAGTCAGCCTTATTATATACTGTATGGTACTTAGTATAGCTGTTTAGATTCTCTCTCCATCTAGGGAGAGCACCTTGGTGTATAAGAGGTGTCCCATATGACACTTCAGGAGGTCTTCTGCCCAACAGGGCAAAGCTCTGGCCGGGAGGCCAGAGCTCTCTGATGCTGTGTATGCTGTTTCTCTGTTGCTGAAATCTTCAATAAATGTTTGACTTCACCCTGACTGGATATTAATATTTTTCTATAACAATGTATAAAATATTCATAAGGTGTTTGATTAAAATAACAGCAGAATCTAATCTAATTTGCGTCAATACATTGAAACAAAACGCGGCCGGCTCTTATCTCCTGAGCCACTCTCCAGGCTCACTTTCAGCCTTAGCTGAAATGACACACTCTGTGGCTTATTTGGTGATTGCAAGCGTTTTGTTGTCTATAGTGTACCTCGTCCTTGGTGCGTGGGTTAATATTTGCCATCCATGGCTCTCTGCTTTGCTAATGCAATTTCCATTTTTGTACATTTATACATAATTCTGCACCCGGGCCGCCTCTAATTCCCTGACAGCCCCCTAATTCCTCTGAGTGGATGTGTACAGTATGAAGAGAGAGAGAGAGAGAGAGAGAGAGAGAGAGAGAGAGAGAGAGAGAGAGAGAGAGAGAGAGATCTGGGCAGAAACATCTTTTCAGATGGTGGTTTGGGGGCCAGAAAACATAATAATTTGGGGGGGACCTTGACATAGAACAAGTTTCAGAACAACTGGTGTAGGAAGATAAGGAGGAATAATAGAAATACAGACTCCGAGAGGGAAGAAATATAGAGTCATATATATATATATATAGGTCAGCGAAGGTTCAGAGCAGAATAAATATAAAATAAAGAAATAAATTGCCTCCTCCTCCTCCTCGGCAAGGAGACAAGGTCGAGAGAACGGGGGGGAGAGAGAGAGAGAGAGAGAGAGAGAGAGGAAAAGCAGCCACCTTTGACCAAGGCCCCCTGGGGAGAGAAGAGAGAGATGTGTACAGTGTAGCTGAAGACAGTGGTTGTGTTGATGCAGAGACAGAGATGCACAGATATGCATGGAACGCGGTGGGTTAGAGGTGGTACATGGGCAGTGCACAAAGTGCATATCTGAGTACTGTGCTTAAGTACATTTTGTTTGAATATTGTGTTGTTCTTGGGAGTTGGCCATACGCTACATTTTCAAGGATATATCGGTATATTGCACATTTTTATGAGGGTTATAGGCTTATTTCCAGGTCGTGTCCGCGGTGGCCGCTGGGTGGCTCGAGGTGGGTGCGGTTTATTTCATGACAAAAATAATGTGTTTTACAGAGTGGGTGGGGTGCTGAGGGGTTTCCCACCGCAACAATGCAAAACTACCTTTGGTTTGGTGAGTTGTGGAGTAGTTCAGTTTATTTTGATTGAAGTTGAGCCCTCGTAGGGGTAGAGACATCCTGGTCTAGTCTTTTAGCCAGCCGCCTGTCAGAACGTCAGTGCAGCTGACGCTCTGGACCAGAGCTATGCAACTACTACTGTAGGAATTTAAGCTACAGTAGGTTGATGGTTTAACTTTTGTTTTCTGAGGAATCTGCATCTATTCTACAGCATTTCTACTCAACTAATACACACACACACACACACACACACACACACACACACACACACACACACACACACACACACACGCACGCATGCACATTCTGCCTTAGACGTTGGAAAAACTGTTTTCGTCCCACTCATATTCACCCGACATCACATTTTGTACATTCGGCTAACAAGCTTATCCCGGTATGTCTTTCAACGACACATGAGCAGGATTAGTCTAAAGTCGACCACCAAAGCTGAGAAATGCGAGTTACATCTTATCTCCGACCAGGCCTGGAATTGGGTTGGCATTGCCACTTGGCATTATGTGGGCATAAAGGCTGTGACGGGTGGAAACCACATATTATGTTCAAAACTGTTAGGTTTCAGGATTCAAATAATACAAAAAAAAGTATCAAAAGTAGCAGATCTACACGCTCAAAACGCGTCGCCCGCGCCACGTTTTGAGCTTGTGGATCTATACCTTTGTGTGACACTGTAGTATGATCAAATAGGGGCGTTGATAAAAAAAAAAAAAAAGAAAAAACAGTTTATATAAGTGGAATTAAATTCATTGGCATTCACAAAAATGGTCAAATCAAAGAGAATATTACTTGGGAACATCAGGGACTACCCAAAAATATATCGGAGCCAGTGTTGATTTTGACATCACATTTTGATTTAGTTGTAGTCATAGTCTTTTGAATAATATTACATTTAGTTCCAGTCATCGGAAAAGTTTTAGTTTTAGTCTAGTTTTAGTCGACTAAATATAAAACAATTTAAATTTACTTAACCTACAGTTGATTCAGTCGACTAAAATGTATATTGGCCTGCCTAGATGGCACTGAAATTGGCTGATTTTACACTCGGTTGCGCTCTGAAAATAGCCGATCTACAAGTGGGGGCGGGGAACGGGGTAATAAGCTGGGGCAGCGGGGGCGGGGCCCTCAAGGCCACTGGGGCCCCAGAGATCACACTGTAACGTTCTGAGGGCCAGAAGGCCACACTGAGGAGGCAGGGAAAGCCTTGAACCTTCAGGGCCTCCCATGAAATGCCACAGCAGGAGATCGTAGATGTCAACGCGGAGACAATTACACAAGTCAGTCTCTTTGACAAGGTCAAGGTCGGCAACAGCTCTATGCTGTTTGATGAGGTGACCTGATGTTGAAATGATGCTACTGTCTATATCGGTGGTGAACGTTGGGCAGATCTGCGACTTTTGATTTTATGTTTTCATTTGAATCCTGAAAAGTAACAGTTTTGGACATATGAGGTTTCTACCCTGGCAGAAAAAATCACACCCAATGTGAAGTGAGCGGTGGTCGTGCTTGCATAACGTCTTCAGACTAGGATATAAGTCTAGGATGTACAGGCTACACACACACACACACAAACACACACATTGCTATGGCAAAACACTGAGGAGTACTGTCTACAGACACACACACAAACACACACACACATTGCTATGGCAAAACACTGAGGAGTACAGGCTACAGACACACACACACACACACACACACACACACACACACACACACACACACACACACACACACACACACACACACACACACACACACACACACACACACACACACACATTGCTATGGCAAAACACTGAGGAGTACAAGCTACAGACACACACACAGCCACTCTATGGAGCGGTTTACCACCGCTCAAAAAAAAAATATATATATTATGTTCATATGGATAAAGTGGATAAAGAGGACATTATTAGGGAGGAGCTGCTGGAATTTAAAAGCTTCCCAAGGACTGCAGGTCAACACAATACCTCTGCCATAAAAGATGTCCTCATAGTGAAAGCACGAAAGAAGAAGTGGATGCCAATCTCAATTTCTATTGTGGCGGGGGTATACACAGATGGAACCACTGGATGGGAGGGGAAGTAGCCTTGAGAGAGCCATGAGACTCTTGCAACGTGTAAGACCTTGCTTTCATTCCCACCTTCTATACTGTTAAAGCACAACTCCGCCCTCAATCACTTATATGCTCATTTTCCTACTTATATTGATCCACAATTACTGTTCATGGGGTCTATTAGGCAGAAATGTCCCTGTTGTCCAGTTTCCCCAGCAGAACCCAGCAGCTCTACTCATAGCAGAGCATGGAGCCTATTAAAGCCTATCACTTTTATACTATTTGTTGTTGTCAAAAGTGTTTTTATTTTTCATGAATTTGTTACTAGTTGTCATTACAAACACATCCTTGCCATCGTTGTCCCACAAAAGCCATCACACTAATGCTAAACAGATGTTTTTTACGTGTTTTGCCAAGTCCCGGAAAAGATGCCCTGTGATTGGCCAGTACAGTCACTTTGATTGGCAGTTGTGCCAAATGCTCACCCCAAAACATAATTTATGAGATTGTGGTGGCTTTTGTGGGACAACCAAGGCATGGATGTGTTCGTAATGACAACTAGTAACACATTCATGAAAAAAGAAATCACTTTTGACTGCAACAAATAGTATAAAAGTGATAGGCTTATAGGCTCCACTCTATGCTATGAGAGCTGCTGGGTTCTGCTGGGGAAACTGGACAACAGGGGCATTTTTGCCTAATAGACCCCATGGACAGTCTTTTTGGATCAATTATAAGTAGGAAAATAAGTGGGTGGAGTTCTCCTTTAAACGGTAAAGCACATCACTCGGCTCATCCATCCAAACCATGCTTCTGTGTTCTGCTGGAGACAATTAACGTAGATGCTGATATTCCTCCGCGGGTCGGTAGAAGAGTACCTCAGACGAGACATGGCTGTTCCTCTTCTTGACCACGTTACATCCCAGAGCTTGATTTACCTTCCACCATGCAAGTTCCATCTGTCTAGCAGTGCCAGGTGTGGTGGAATTCAGATCAATCAATAATCATGAGAAATGAGGAGACAAGACAATGTGGTGGTGTGGTCAAGTTTATATAACATGATATCATGGACAGAAGTACAATTAACACTCTGGTCAGTGGTAAAAGAGTTCTGCACAGAAGAATGGTCAAACACTAGAGTTATACTGTGGCTTCAAGGCCTCTGGAACAAGCTGTACCATAACAAGATAGGCTTTATCAAAACAATAGTTACTGAGGCCTTCTGAAGACCTCTCGACTCCTAACTATCAAGTGTTAGTATCATCATACTGTACAGACCTAGATATTAATATAACTAGACCAGGTCAACCTGGTTGTGCCAGACCCCCTGTCTGTCATCATCATTTATGACATCATGCCTTTTGTAGGCATGTCATCATCATGTCATCATCATATATACCCTTTATATAGAAAAGGGACAGACCGACATTTGCTTATGTAGGCCTACCCATTTCATGGGTCTGGCAATCAATGAATACATGATCTACTCTATAACGTCATACATAATCAATCATGATAAACTCTAATCTACTGCACAGGCCAGACAATCTCTAATAATTCATGGGAAATAACCTTGCGGAATGTAGATATTTGATATTCATTTAATCAGGTATATGAGAATCTAATTACAGCGTGGCATCTACATCTACTCTTTCATCATGATCTCTTCCATCACAGTGGTAATGTCATATTGTCACTCTTGCCCAAATATGGAGGGGCAGCAGCCTGCGCACATTGGTGTTGTCAGGCATGCACGGCAACCGTTTGTGTTGTGGGTGAGGTCAGACCAGAGCTCTGCTCAGCAGGAATAAGATTTGAAAATATGTTTGAATTGCACTTCATTCCACAGCGACCAGAGGATCCAATGTTGTGAGAGACACATAGAGAGTCAGATAGAGGATAAATAAATCGGCCATTACCCAACAGAACCTACAACTCTTTCCCTATCACAGTCCATGAGTCCGTGCAGATTTGATGAAGAACCACCACTCAAGGAAGGAGTGTGGTCTCAACCTTCCCAGACTAAGGTCTGCTGTTCGGATTCTACATACATCAATCAGATCTCAATCGAGCCATGACGACCTCTACTGCAAAATGCCCATAAATGGACAGGTCCCCTCAGAATCCTTCCAGCAAATCACCGGAAATGTAACCAGACAGGAACAAGGAGACACAGACGAACGAATAGATCGCTGTCATCAAAGATTTACCAAGACTTTAACTCAACCAGGAGAAGACAAGACACATCAGCTGACTTATAAGAAAACTCACATCTGTAAGCAGTGTGACAAGAGTTTCAGTTGCTTGAGTAAGCTGAAGATTCACCAGCGTATACACACTGGAGAAAAACCTTTTCACTGTAAAGAGTGTGACAAGAGTTTCAGTCAGCAAGGTTACCTGAAGACACACCAGCATATCCATACCGGAGAAAAACCTTTTCACTGTAAACAGTGTGACAAGAGTTTCAGTCAGTTAGGTCACCTGAAAACTCACCAGCATATATACACACTGGAGAAAAACGTTTTCACTGCAAAGAGTGTGACAAGAGTTTTAGTCGGTTAGGTCACCTGAAGACGCACCAGCATATTCACACAGGTGAAAAACCGTTCTATTGTAAACAGTGTGACAAGAGGTTCAGTCGATTAGATGAGCTCAAGACACACCTGTTATTCCACACTGGAGAAAAACCTTTCATCTGTAAACAATGTGACAAGAGTTTCAGTCAGTTAGGTATTCTGAAGACACACCTGCAAATCCACATTGGAGAAAAACCTTTCATCTGTAAACAATGTTCCAAGACTTTTGGACGGTTATGTACTCTACAGAGTCACCAGCGTATCCACAATGGAGAAAAACCTTTTCACTGTAAACAGTGTGACAAGAGTTTCAGTCAGTTAGGCACTCTGAAGAGACACCACCATATCCACACTGGAAAAAACCATCACCAGCGTATCCACAATGGAGAAAAACCTTTTCACTGTAAACAGTGTGACAAGAGTTTCAGTCAGTTAGGCACTCTGAAGAGACACCACCATATCCACAATGGAGAAAAACCTTTTCACTGTAAACAGTGAAAACCACCCTCTGCACAATGGAGGAACAAACCCAATGTGGTCACACTGAAATATGGCCGTAGGCTGATGAATGCAGGTTTTGCACAGACCCTGTTTTATGCAGCCAGGGCAGCTCAGTGTGAAGTGGGCAGTGTATCTTTTTTAAATATATCTTTTTTTTATATCATTACGCGTCCCACAAAGCTTGACATACGGCACAATCGTACAAACAGATAAAGATTATGTAGCATCGCTCAAAAAACTAGACTGCACTTTTCTTTTTATTTTGTTGTTGTTGCTTGGGAACGATATATTTTGTGGCTGTGCGTGTGTCTGTAACATTTTTCCTCAGCGTTTTGCCACAGCAAAATGGGTGTACGTAGCATCATGTTTGGCTAGTGATGTCATATGTCGTATGTCTGTAGCCTTTTTCCTCCTATACCGGTAGGTCGAGTGTGGACGTACAAGAAGTGGGTTTACGGTGTTTACCTGACAATCACATAGACAAACAGTGCTTTGCAAACTTTTGCATGGTGGGAAACTTGTGAATATTAGTTGGAGTGCTCTCAGCATTCAGTTAGTCCTCCTGTGGTGTAACCAAGGGAGGTTAACAGGAATTGTTGCCAGACCCATGAAATGGGTAGGCCTACATAAGCAAATGTCTGTCCGGGTTTTCTATATAAAGGGTATATATGATGATGACATGATGATGACATGCCTACAAAAGGCATGATGTCATAAATGATGATGACAGACAGGGGGTCTGGCACAACCAGGTTGACCTGGTCTAGTTTTTAATAAAACACATTTTATTTCAGAATGACTTTTATTTGTCACATGCCATGTTTACAGGTCAGTGGATGAAATACATTTGTGTCCATGCTCAGCTTAATGAGCAACAGGCATGAACGTGAGGTTAGACCATAGACTGTAAAAATATATGGACAAAGCGAAGACATTGGTTTCTATGCAGCGCAAATGACACATTTTGGGTCCTTGGCATGGGTGTCGCCATCATAGATTGTAAAGGCACCAGAGGATGCTATTGGCTCGGTCATGTGCAACCGCAAGGATACTTGGGAGAATGTGGTCGGAGCCACCCGAAATACAGCACACGAAGAAGAACACAGCCGGCTGGTATCAGCTTAGTTGGCCACGCCCCCCCCCCCCCCCCCCCCCCCCCCGCAACTTTATCATCAATTTTAACATAAATGGGACCGTATTTTCACAAAATGCATAATTATGATGGTGATTGAAAGGCAATTTCTAAGTATTTGTGAAAATGTTAATTAAGGTTAGAAAAGGAAAGGGGAAAATGAATGGGGTCCAATGGAGAACAATTCTTTTTGCGATCAGCCGGGGGGGAAAACAGCGCAACTAGCGGCCAACCATAGGAAGTTTTAGTTCCGTATTGGAATAATTTTAAATCGGGCAGAACTATGCCCCTGGGTTAGACGTACAAGAGTGGTATTTGAAAATGGTTGTCTTGCAATCTTAGGACATGCCTTACCCCTTATCCCTAAACTATTTTGAAAAAACAACATTTCAAAATACTTAACTCTTTTGCCACCGAAAAACGCTTGTTTCTTTTTTCACGCGGCGACGCCACCATACCGAGCGTTCGTTCTTTCCCTGGCAGAGCCTGTCTGAGCAGAATATGAGGCGTGGCTCGGGTGTCTGCTGTAGCAGCAGCTCCAGTAACGCTAGTCTCAAATCTTGAACACACATAAACAACAATGGAGGCAGGGATCACTTTTCCGGTCATTTTCTATGCCTGGCTGGATCTAGTTTCTCCATTTCTATCCATTTCTATATCTATTCTAACGCTAAACTCTCCACTGTATAGAACTCTATCACTGTATCTCTCTTTAGCCAAAAAAAAAATACATATAGCCCACCTACAATACAAAAATTAGACTGAAAAATGGTGATTACACGCTTCATATATTTTATTCTCTGCTCATTTGTTGTTAAATGGCTGGGAAAGAAACAAAGGAAGTAGATTCATTTTAATGTCACTTTTCTTTTTTTGTATACTCAGGTGCATTCAATAAGAATACATAACATATTCCATTATGCTAGTGGGCATGGAATCAGCACCCCCTAAATCATGGATCTCAACCAGGTCTGAGGACCCCCAGTTGTCATAAAGGACGTTACTTAGGGGTCCCAAGATAAGTGATTGATACTTAGCAACCATTTTTTTTGTACACTGAGGATATTAACAGGGTTGTATTTTTCTTTTTCAAAACAAATATGAAAATCAGTGTTTCAGTGTAAATGTGTGTTGAACCAAAACTCTCAATTCAAAATTACACACAGAACAGGAATGACAAAACTAAAAACTAGAAATGCTGTTCCCAAGAAACAGTGTGGGCTCGCATGTAACACCATATATGTGCACAAAGATATGTATACCCTTTGGCTGCACCTCATTGGCTAAGGGCCCTGCCGTTGTACTGTTTTGAGGAGAACTTGATAGATAATGATAAGATAACATACGGTGTGCTCGCTTTCAGCGAGCCCACAATAACTATAATAAAAAAATACCAAGAAAATACAATGTTTTGGTCTTGAGACCTTTGTCAGGTATACGTTTGGTCCTCTCTTACGAGTCGGTCGCTTTGTAGGTGTGCAACAGTCTTTTTTGGTCAAAGTACAGTTATGAGATGACCTGTCGCTGTCACAAATTCCCGTTAAATTAGCCATTGATTATATTCTGGCCCACCATCTAATGTCTTGGACACAAGCACAACAAAATGAAAATTACACGCTTGAGCAGTGTTGATTGTGTTGACTAAAACTATGACAAAACATTTTTGTTTTTTTCACCGACGAAAAATAAATAATAACTAAATAAAAACTAAGCTGTGATGACTAAAACTAAGTGTAAATATTATTGACATTTTCATCAACAAAATAAAAACTAGACTAAAATGTTAGGGAGGAACTAGTGGAGAAGAGAGTCATTTCATGTTTGGTTTCTCTCAGGTGTTCTGCGACGCGTTGTGAGCTTGTAGATCTGCTATTTTCAGCACACAACCAAGTGTAAAATCAGTCAGTACGATGCCATCAAGGCCTGACAAAATACATTTAAGTTGACTAAATCAACTGTAGATCTAGTCACCTAAAATCTTATGATATTTAGTCGACTAAAATTTGACTAAAACTAATACTTTTCAGGTGACTAAATTATGACTAAAACTAAATAACATTTTATTCAAAAGACTATGACTAAAACTAAATAAAAACTTGCTGTCAAAAACAACACTGCGCTTGAGTCTGTGTGGATATATTGAGTGATAAACTACAAAACATTTTGGAACGCAGCCAGACTGCACTCTGTCGAGGTGCCAACTTGCGCCTTGTGCACTTGTGGCCTTACATGTATGGCCTACTTGTGCGACAGCAGAGCACTCCTTGTTATTTATATATCAGGTCGCACATGTTGGTGACATCACCACGAATACCGGACACTCATTGGCTGTTGTTGATGACCTCACCAGGAATGATGGTCCCTGATTGGCTACGGGCATAAACACAGACAGACACGCGACAGATTGATACGCCACCGAATGCAGTACTTGTGCGCTCTGCTGGTGCAAGTAACAATCTCTCTCACTCTCTCTCTCTCTCTCTCTCTCTCTCTCTGTAACTCTGTCCTCTCATGGTCGACCCTGGCTGTCTCTCCCTCTCATCATGAAAAGTGGAGCGTTTTACAGTGAGAGTAAATGAAACATGTAATGACTGGATCAAGTCTATTTGAAGCTAATGATCTATGCTATAGTTTGAGAGAGAGAGAGAGAGAGAGAGAGAGAGAGAGAGAGAGAGAGAGAGAGAGAGAGAGAGAGAGAGAGAGAGGATGGCACACGCTTAATTATTATCATCTCCACACTGCAGAGTAGAGGGCAAGCAAACCTTTATAACCTGAATGACATTGTCATATGTCATACATTCTGCATATGACTGTAATCTGTGGTGTGTGCATTAGTGTCAGACATTTTTACTAGGCTACCATGTGCTGTATAGCGTTCCTGTTGATTTGGCATCGATTCAGATGCCAGTCAGTAACACTGATGGATGGATGCCTCTGTAGAATGGAGGCATCTCATTTTGATTTCCATTTACAGTAACTTGACACAGAGTGGGAAGGGACCCAAAGACTATTGCCTAAACTTCCACCGTATGCACCTGTGACTTGATTTGTGGACCTTTGTGTTCACAATAACTTTACAAGCTGATCGCTTCACGTTATTGTTTGTGCCCTGGAAGAGGAGATGATGCATCTCAAGGGGTTTATCCTCCAATCAAATTTCAAAATAAACTTTACAAGCTCACGACGCATAACGCATTGCAGCGTGACACATTGTAAACTAGATCAGCTATTTGCACACAATGTTTGCCTCAGAATAGGGACACTACTGTGCAATTCATGAGTAGACTGGTAGTTAAAGACACCATTCCCAAGTTTTGGGTACGTATTCACCGTATTCCTGGCCCTCTCTATGGAGGCTGCCATATTGCCTTTTACAGAGGGCGCTAGAGAGTTTTTCTCCGCGTGCTGCTTCAAAAACATCTTTTCACTAACTTCACTTCCTCCCAAGTAAGGAAGTGACAGGGAATTGTCTGTTGCCAGATCTTGCCAAAGAAATAAGCCCAACAGAAGCAACTAGGCTCAGTTTTACTACTTTACATTTACATTTACATTAATAGCAGATCAGCAAGCTCACAATGAGCTTGTATATTTGCTATTTTGAGGAAATATTGAGGGAAAAAAAAGTATTTTGAATCATTTGAAACATTTTAACAACATAAATCTGTATGGAGGTCCCTGGCACCACATATTTTCAGGTGGGGGTCTGCGACTGTGGACAAATATGTTAATCTGGGGTCCTTGATATGAAAGGATTTGGGAACCACTGGTTTAATTTTTTTTAGAAAGTAAGGCAGCCCAATAAGCAACTACACCATTTTGTTTAAAAGACACAAATTGCTTATTATAAGCAGACATGGCAACACAGGTTAATTCAGAGCCCAGTACGCCAACTACTGACACTTTAATGCAAGGACACAGGAAACCAAAATGATGTTTTTCAGGCCAGCTTTTTCAGCCTCCGCCTCTTTCAGGATATGAACACGAAGCCGGGGGCGGGGCCAGGAATATGGTGAATAGCCTACTCAGAGGCCAGGATTGATTCTCTATAGATTGGCCAAATACAGTAAGTTGTGCCTGGTTTCCTTAACTGGGCAATGACCCCTTTCATAAGGTTGAAGTTGTCCACATGTCATTTTGACATGTTTTATTGAATGTTTAACTTTTAAACACACATTCTATTGTGGAAGTCAAAGGACAGGCGGTTTGGGCTGAAACCTTCCCAAATATGGCAATGTCTGACGTGACACGATTGTTACTGATGTCATAGTACTGCCATCATAGATAACTGATGTCATAGACCTTCCTCCAAGTACTTGTGATGATGCGATCTGACCTCTCCTTGACGTTAATCAGGAAGTAGCCAGTGGAGTAGGTAGCGACAAATCTTGAACAGTTGGGATTGTGTACGTTAGACAACTCCAGTAGATGGCGTGATGGTCAGGCAGAGGAAGTCCTTGGCCCATGGGGAACGCACTCCCCTCCCTAAGAAAGACAAGAAGCACACCGCGTTGCACCGCAGAGAGAAGAATAAAAACAAGGTTGACATTGTCTACGTCATTCTCGTCATCCTCTCCATCATTGGCCTTTACATCTGCCGTCACATTTGGGTGCTCTATTCTCAGCACTTGCTTTCTCTTCGAGTGGTGACCCTTCACCCGTCACCCCGTGTCCTCGATGCCAACAGCACCGGCGCCAAGGTCTCCCCTGAGAGATTCTGGGGCTCGTACAGGCCTCAGGTGTACTTTGGCATGAAAACCAGGAGTCCCAGATCTATCGTCACGGGCCTGATGTGGATGCGTCAGTTCCAGGACACGGACGACGTGAACCTGAGGCATACCTGCGAACAGGGAGACCGCCTACCAAGCTACGGCTGGCTGATGCACGACGGCCTCAGCTTCGGCGTACAGGAGATCCGAGACAGCGACTTCGTCCTGACCACAGAGTTCGTCAAGAGGGGCGGTGGGGACCACGGCGGGGATTGGACCTGGAGGATCACCGCCAATCAAGACATTTCCGTCTCCCAGGCGCCGGTCATTTCTCTGATGTTCTATGCGGCAGCAGACACGCAGGGCTCCCTGGAGGCCCACGTGGAGGGGAGGGACCGCCTGAGCTCCATCACGGGTTTCTCCGAGGAGCTCGGCAACTTCAAGATCACCTTCCGCCAACCTGTCGCCCCCGGGGAGTCTTCCGGTGTCAAATACTCCACTTACAACTACCTTCAGACCGTCTCTCCCGGTTTGGAGAAGTTGACTGATATTGTGAAGGGCAGTCTGAACCGCAGGTTTGTCTACGAAACCCCTTCCGGTGAGGAGAGACAATACTTTGGCCTCAATAAGCCACACCACCGACAGCACATGCCGACACTAGCAGAGACGGCTGACACGCGGAAGGAGAGTGACTTTGTGGTTCACCAGGTGACCGTCCAGACTCCGTTCCAGATGGAAGTCCTGTTTGAGTCCGGGAGCTTCCTCGACCGGCCCAACCAACTGGCGGGCGCCACCGTGACCCAGGAGCTGGAGAAGGGGAAGGCTGCTTTTGATGCCAAGTTTGAGAAGACCTTTGGCCTCGAGAGCAAAGGCTTTGGCCAGGCTCAGGTGAAATTCAGCAAGGCGGCCCTCAGCAACATGCTGGGTGGGATGGGCTACTTCTACGGCCGGTCGTTGGTGAAGTCACCCCACTACAAATACCCTCTTCTGTACCCCGAAGGTGCATTGTTTACTGCCGTACCGTCCCGCTCCTTCTTCCCTCGAGGGTTCCTGTGGGACGAGGGTTTTCACCAGCTGCTGCTGAGCAAGTGGGACCCCAAGGTGATGCGAGAATCCATCTCCCATTGGCTGGACCTCATCAACATTGACGGTTGGATCCCCCGCGAGCAGATCCTGGGAGATGAGGCTCTAAGTAAGGTCCCCGCTGTGTTTGGGACCCAGCACAGTGAGAACGCCAACCCGCCCACCTTCTTCCTGGTTCTCCAGGTGCTCACAGAGCAGGTCTCCTCCAACCCTCATGAAGCGTCATCTCAGGAGACCTTTCTGTTCCTCCGAAGGCTCTACCCGAGGCTCAAAACATGGTACGACTGGTACAACACCACGCAGTCGGGTCCCCTGCGCACCTCGTACCGCTGGCGAGGACGCGACAGTGACACAGATCGCTTCCTCAACCCCAAGACGTTGACATCTGGCCTTGACGATTACCCGCGAGCCTCCCATCCCTCGGCGAACGAGCGCCACGTGGACCTACGCTGCTGGATGGCACTGGCGTCGGGCACCATGGCTAGCATCGCGCGGCTCCTGGGAGAGCCCCACCACGAGTACGAGCGCACCCACCGAGTGCTGAGCGACAACAGCCTCCTCGATGAGCTCCACTGGTCCGAGGAGCTCCGTGCCTTCAGTGACTATGGCAACCACACGGAGGCAGTGTCCTTGCAGAAGGTATACGTACCTCTTGGGCAGCACCAGGAGACTCCCACGGATCGGCTTGTGCGCTCTATCCACCATGCCCCGAGGCCGCAGTACATAAACGCTTTCGGTTACGTCAGCTTGTTCCCCTTCCTGCTGCACGTCCTCGAGCCCGACTCACCCAGGCTAGAGCGCATCCTGAGAGACATGAGGGACCCGGACAAGCTGTGGACTCCCTACGGCCTCCGCTCGCTCTCCCGAGCGGACCCTATGTACATGAAGTGGAACACGGAACACGACGGCCCTTACTGGCGGGGCCCCGTGTGGATCAACATGAACTACCTGGCCGTGAGAGCCCTGCACCACTACGGCAACCTGGAAGGACCACATCGGGAGGACGCAGCCGCCCTTTATCGGGAGCTCAGGACAAGTGTCATCGACAACGTTTACAAACAATACACCAAGACAGGGTATATCTGGGAACAGTACGACGACAGCACCGGCAGAGGCCAAGGAAGCCACCCTTTCACGGGCTGGTCAGCACTGACTGTATTATTGATGGCTGAACAGTACTGATACTTAAATTTACCTCACCTTAACGTCCTTATTCTGGCGTGAACATTTGGCGACCTGCAAGCTCACAACGTGGCTCATTGTGAGCTTAAATAATGGCTATATCGATAGAAAACAGGACTGGGCTTTTAGCCACGTTGAGAGTGAATTGCAGGAAGGTGTTTCACATGCCTTATTAAACAAAGATCACACCCAGTTTGAAGTGAGCGGCGTCTTTGAGACAAAACACTATGATGTGATTGTTGTGGAGTCATAGTTTGTTTTGCAGGACATACGGACAGACGGACGTACATACACACAAAGCCAGATGTAGGAGCGGTTAGCACCACTCAACAAACTGTGTCCAAATGTGAACAGAGACCTTGCGCTCGAAAGAGCTAGGCTGATTTATCTTCTCAAAAAGCAGTATGGACTATCTGTATCCAGATGGAATGTTCTGTTTAAACCTGTAACGTTTGTGTCCGACACACATTTGTGTCAGAATGCAGTTATACCACACACATCTTTATTTATTAACTTTCATAACAGAGCGCACCAGTACTGAGTTTTACTGTATATATGTCGGTGTCTGTGTCTGTTTAAGCCTGTAGCCCAATCAGGGACCAGCATTTCTGTGAACGTCATCATTAACAGCCAATGAGGGACCAGCATTCCTGGTGATGCCAGTGGTGATGTCACTGGTATCGCCAGTGGAGAGCACAAGACGAAAGTTGGCACCTTGGCTGAGTGCAGTTCTAGTTGTAGTTTGTAGAGTTATGACCTGTCGCTGTCACAAGTTCCAGTTGTTAAATTAGTCATTGATTATATTCTGGCTCACCATTAATGACGATCTTACTTGCCGACCGCTGGTATAGAAATTCCACTTCGGGTGCGGCCTTATACGCCAAGCAGTTTGCCAACAAGCTGTGCTTCTTTTTTAGCTAGATATTGTTGTTTTGATTTTTGTTTCCTTTTTTTGTTGTTGATTACATACATTATGTCCACAGTACACTTTGGATATCATACTATTATGTCTGGCTTCTGATCTCCTTTTGACCTTTTCACATCTTGTCACCAAGATGGATATCAAAATTACAGAGAACGAACGAGTGGATCGAGATCAAAACTGGAGTCCAGTCATTTGCAGAACAGCTCTCTCTGTGTTTGCTTTAAATCTACTGCTTCTCATTTTTGTGGAAAAGGAATACCTTCACTTCTTGTTCCCTTTGACACGCGGGGAACGTGATTTAGGCTATGTCTCTGCACCATATTATTCACAGACAGAGCAAATTTTTTGGAGCGGATGTAAAGATGTACATGCCTTCTGCATATATTGACATAGATGTAACCCTATTCCATTGTGTTATACGGCTAGTGAGCATTTGAACATACATCTATAATGATTTCTATATTGATGCATAGATGTAAAATGCCACGCACACAGTGTGAACTGGAGAGATACTCTATGCAAAACAGGAGCCGCTAACAGAGGTTATGATGAGATGAACATTGATTCAAATGATTTCTGACCGCAGGATTCCAAACGGTTGGCGTGAGACAACAGCAGGCTGTCAGCGACACCAATCAACAGCTCTGTCAGAACAGAGAGAGATTTATTTGTAAATTGCTTAATTCAACTCAATAAACACATTAAAAGGTTGCTGAATATCAAGAGTTTAAGGGGGTGAGAGGGGAGGGACAAAACTAAACAAAACATTAAAGAGAGACTATGAAGCCACAAGACACATATTAACACAAACAGACAGACAGCCAGACAGACATTGCAACTAGGGGTGTGTTAAAATTTCGATTTTGCGATATTTCGCGATACTCCCTCTCGGGATAAATATATCGATAGCTGCTGGCAAATATCAATATTTTATTTCACCATGCATGAATTCCCTGCGTTGCCGCAGAGTGCGGTACTGGATGCGGCCTGTCCTGTCTATACATTTTATTTGCACAGGATATTTTAGAGAGGGAGGGGTTATTTTACAAGTTACAGTCAGTGTTTTACTGTTGGGAGGAGGCACTATGCATGCAACTTTTTGTACATCATTTATTAGGCACACAAATCTAATAAAATGTCAGACTATTAATTCCAGATTTTTGCCTTTTATGTTTTTGTTTTTTTTGTAACAGACATTGTGATATTGTTATCGTGTATTGTGATTATCGTTACCGAGGGCCACATATTACCACAGATATTGTATCGTGAGCTATACCCATATCATCCCAGCCCTATAGTTGCAACAAAGGTTACTTGAGGGTTACAGCCAACACTTGGCTCTGTAACAGAAGATAGAAGCAGCTCATCACACACTCGATATCCCTCCTATCTTCTTCTTCCACTTCTGTTCTTCCTCACCGTTACACGCCCTCATCACCACCACCACTACCTCACACGCCCCCCTGGCCACGAGGGAACTCCAGAAGCAAAGACAGAGCATTTGGAAAGGATTTCATCCCGTCTCCCCCCCCCCCACACACACACACACACACACACACACAGACTCTCCAGTCTATCTACGCTTCCTATCTTAGTGTCTTAAAGGGGGTTCGTCTGGGGACAGAGGGGCCGTGGGAGAGGATTTCGCACGCAGGCAGGGGTAACGCAATAGAGGAACTTGGCCTGTAACCTAAAAAGTTCCCTAGATCAAATCCCCGGGCTGAGGAAGGTGTTCTCTCCTCTCCATCCATAATGACGTTGCTGTGGCCGTTGATGGCGTTAAGGGTTTGGGACCGCTGAGGACTTGGGATGGAATCTCCCCAGTGTCTCCCTCTGAAAAAAGTCCTAAAACTGTTTAGCTCTGTCTACTGCGATAACAATTTACACATCCTCCTCACAACAGAACGCTCACCTTGTAACCTCTGTTCTCTGAGTCCAGAGATTGATGTTGATCAAGGAAAGATGGGAGATTAAAGAGGGTTTATTCGTCATCGACAAAATGTGGCCTGTTCCGCAGACTAATAAGGCTATCATCATCAGACAGTGCAAGCGAGCGGCGTGCATCCGAGAGTTGTGTGTTGTCTATACTGTCTCACGTCAGAGAGAGAGATTAAATGAATTTGCTTCGGGGTCGGGCTCGGGCTAATCAATTGAGGACCCTTGACGGACTTGTGATTATTAATTCCACCGACGTTATAGGATAGCCCTGCCTCACCTGTTTCTTGATTGGCTGCCTGGCAGGCATAGTTTTACTGAGGTTAGGATTAAGGTTAGGTTCAGGCATTGTTGCAAAAACGAGAACTGTCAATCACAGCGACTTTTGGCCAATCACAGCAGGGTTTGCCTAGAACTGCAGTGGGATCCAATTTCAATTTCAATTCAAAGGAGCTTTATTGGCATGAGAAAACTTACGTTTACATTGCCAAATGTAGCTATGACGCACGTGGACATTTTATATATATACAGGGTATAAAGCTTTTGTAACAAATAGCAGCATCATTTTTTCTCAAAATGCATTTAAAGGCAGCAGCTCTGTTGTACTGTATGTGCAGTAGGTCTAGATGTCAATCCATGGTTTGTAGTCCTTAGGGTGGTTGTGTTTCGAGACTTCTTTTGTCGCAAATGTATGGATCCATACTCCATACATACATGGCCCGGACTGGGGCCTGGCCCAGGCTCTGCTGTAGTAGGGGGCCAGTGCAGGGCTGTGCTCGGAGCATGTCTATAGTATGCCGATCAGTTTGGTTCTGCCCAAGGCTTCATTCAGGCCACCAGTGAAAGCAGCGATGGTTTTGAGGAGACGTTTGCTGCGGAGAGAAACTAGAGATACAAACACCTCTGAAATTGTTCTCCAGTGACAGAGCGAGTGGTGGTTGTTGCTAGGCAGCAGTTTTGCCAGATGGAAATTGTTCAATTATTGTGCCGTGGAGACTTTAAATTATCATATTTGAGAGAAAACTATCGTCCACAGCCAAGAAAGATGAATCACTGTCAACATACAGTATGTCATTTCACAATTGAAATAGGATATTTATTGTAAGAAACAACCTTGTTAGAAGCTCCTATACGTGACAAAAATGCATCACATGGGTATGCTGGATGGAATCAGACAACTTCTAGGACCTAACACTTTCAGAATAAAAGCCTGAAAGTGGACTGGAAAGACATGACCAGTGTTTTTAATGCCTCCAAGTAGGCTACAGATCTATCGGGTCAAAACTGGATCCCAAATCAGCAGCCAGGGAATATACTGGTAAATTCTAGTAAATTCTGCCTGACATTAGGGTCACTGGTAGGTGGGTTCCCGAACTGTCCACAGCCCTCCTCTGAGGTGCTGTTCACAAAAAAATGTCAGATCTGAAAAAAGCGTTTTCGGGGGTTGAAAACGCAACAAATAGTGAAACCTCTTTCCAGGGTGGAAATCTTTGAAGACGCTCCTCCCCGCGTCTCCATGCGAACAGGAAAAACGGAGGAAACGACAAAACGTGTGGCTCACGTGCAGACTAAGTGCAGCCACGTCTTTACCATGGTGAATGTAAACAAGGAAGTACAATGGCGGCACTCATCTGTCTGTGCTTCACCGCCACCTAGCGACATGGCATGCACTTTACAGCATTTTCAATGCTGATGCGTTTGCATTGTAGACGCTGAATAACAAGTGAGAACACAATGAAATTGTCGATTAAACATGACTTTTTTTTAGCATTTTATCATGAGCTGTTAGTGAGAACCAATTAAGATTTGAACATGGTTGAAGTCATCCTTTAAGGATGGAGCCAATCTTTCTTCCCCTCTTTTTAATTTCCCCCCTCCGCCTCCGTCTCTCGTTCTCTCCTTGGCTGAACCCCCTCATTTGATGCAGTCCATGGAGACGGCGAGATAAAGAGCATGAGAGCAGACCAGGGGCTTTCCATCACTCCGTCCGCTCCCCAAGGCCGCGCTAATATGTGTTAGATATATGTTTTAATGAGGCCACTTCCTATAGCCCTACATTATTCCTAATTTCGGGCCATAAAAGTTTACGAGCTCATAAGATGGACACTGGAAAATGGTTGGCCCCCTCAGCCTCCAACATCCTCTCAACCCTCTCAACACTTGGGTGTCTGTTAAAAGTCCACCTACTGTATACCGCACAAAGTTAAATTATGATTATTTTGGGGGTCGCGGCCTGAAAAGGTTGAGAACCACTAGCCTAGGGTGCTATGTTATGGAAATATTAGAAGTTTGCTTCCTCAAGTTTAGTTGCTGTGGGACAAATGCTATTTACATATGCGTAAGCATCTCTGGCCCTGGCTAGGGGGTCTGACACCTACCTCTGTTGTGCTTACATCCTCAGCATTGAATGAATACTGTATGTAAAAGACCATGCCACACCTATTGTTTGTTGGCCATGGGACCTCCTGGGTTCTAGCTTGAGAGAAGGGTATAAAGACACAAACAAATGAGATGAGGGGGACTTCTGTAGGGAGAGGTGAAGGACTTACCCAGGCCGTGGGCCGTTAGGGCAGACAAGGCTGAAGCCTTGTAATGGTATATGCTGTAAATGCTAACTTGCTATGCCTCTAAATAAAACTGGACATTTCATCTTCATCTTCATCTGGACAATATATTTCTTCCCATAACAGCTGCCTCCCACATCCCCTCCATTCTAGCCACATACTGTGAAAAAATGTTCCAAGCATGGTTCTGAGCCGATGGTGAAATACAGAAACGGCCCGAGCCTGGCCCTTTAACTCATACCTCGCGATCCCCGTAGAGACCGTAGATTTCCCGCTGTACCGCGCTGCCATGCCCGTAGAGCCCGCAAGGTTTAATTAGCTTTAATCATTATGAAAGGATTAAAAGTATTAGCGCAGATTTTCGCTGATTCTGGCACTTTAGGCCCGCCCCCCTAACTGTATCCGGTCATTTCCGGTCTGGACCGGATCCAGCTTTCCGTATCCAGTCTGAGCCTGGGCCATAGTCCCGCCTCCATTGGTTTACTGTGTAACAGAAGTGGAAGCTACTGGGCGATGGAACCCTCTTTTTTCAATCTGATTTTTGCGTTTGGAAACTTTGATCCAGTCTCTACACGCCTGGATTATGATCCCCGCACATATCGTGCGTTTTGTGCGCGAACGTGTCCACGTGTTACCATAGCGCACAGTTGGCTTTTTTCAATGCTTTTTCATGTAAACACTGGCTGATAAGCAGAGATACAGCATGGCAACGGATATGTCTTTTTCAATGGGGTTTTTTGTATTCGAAAGCTTGTCACCGAGTCTACACGTCTACTAGATGAGTCGCGCACAGATTGTGCACGATGCGTGCGCGTGCCCACGTTAAAAGGTAAGGACAATTTGGCAGCTGCTTACTACAGCTATGTTTAAAATGGCAGAGAAAAAGTTAATGCACACACAAATGCAAGCACACACATGCACACATGCACACATACACACACGCACGCACGCACGCACGCACGCACGCACGCACGCACGCACGCACGCACGCACGCACACACACACACACACACACACACACACACACACATACACATGCACACTTACATTCAAAGGAACACAATGGAAACAAGCTCTTAAGCTTTATTGTGTTTTATCCTTTTGACAGACATGTACATTTACCTCAGTAACAACAATACAAAAACTGTGCACAAAGGAAGTGTGTGTGTGCGTGCGTGCGCATGTGTGTGCGTGTGTGTGTCTTTATGTGTTGGCAGTCGGCATTTATGGAGGAGACGCTTCCGGAATCCTGAAACAGTTATTGTTGAGTGAGTCTCCCACGTTTATGCATCTACTATTTTGTTTGTGTTCAAGAATGTCTTGTTAAATGTGAAAGCAAATAAAGATTATTAAATATGCGTGTGTGCCGGTGTGTGCCGGTGTGTGTGTGTGCTCGCGCGTGTGTGTGCGTGTGTGCGTGCGTGTGTGAGAGACAGCTAGAGAGACAGAGAGACAGAGAGACAGAGGGGCAGAGGGGAGTGGGGGAGACAGGGGGAGAGATAATTATATATGCAACAAGTTTGGGACACAAGTCCTTTCCTCCCATATGGTGAACAGATGGCCGTGCTCCCTCGTCTAGCTCACCTACAGGGATGGCCCAAAGTCACACTTAATTACACACAACACTTAAAAGTTATCCTTTTGTTGGCAAAGTGATCCCAGTGCACTTTAGGTAATTTGGAGCTCGCTTTCTCTAAAGTTAGCAGGGAAATCTTAATACATCCTTGATATTACCGTTCGAACTCAGGATTCCTCGGAGCAACCAGATGGAAGGTAACTGGTGAGGGATAGTAAAAAAGAAAAAAAGAAAAAACTGTGCCTAATTAGCTACAACAGCTCACTGAATGAACCTGCCCTCAGCTGTTTTCTTGATTAAAAAGTTGGAGCAAGCGATAAAATCATTAAAATTTAGAACGGGTCACATTCTCTTTGAACTGTGCCTTTGGGAAACAAAGGCAGAAGCGGTAACTCTGCGTCAGTCTCTTTAACAAGGGCTTTCGTTACAGCGGTGGAAAGAATAAAACAGCCGGCATCTGTTCATAGAAATAGTTGATAATGAATTTCTTTCTTCCTTTGGTAAACTTGACAAACCGCGGGAGCACTTTGGGAGAATAGAGAGATTTCTTTTTGACTTGCATTGTGAGGCTGAGTAAGTGTGTAATCTTTGGAAGCAAATTGAGCCCACGCATGAAAACTTCCCGTCGGCACATGTACAGAAAGTACTGCACCGTAAGTGCAGTGCATTTCCACCAAACCGGTTAATAATGGCCTTTCGATGGAACCCACCGATTCCGCTCCCTTCTTGCTGAACCTTTCACGTTCAGACTTTAAAAACCTCTCTTTTTGTCTGTACAGAAGCAGGCCCTCATTGATCAGACCCACGGAAATCGTTGGGAACAAGCTTCAGAGGAGAGGGCGAAATGAGCTACAAGCATGCACAGTTGTGGGAACGATCCATAATCTGTCTGTCTTTGTGCGCGCGCGTGTCTATCAGACTTCTTTCCTCTCTCAACCACCATTAGCAGTAGTTGCTGCAGGAGTCCCTATTCTGGGGTGAACATTCGAAAATAGTAAGCTCACAATGCGTCGCGATCACGACGCGTTCTGAGCTTGTAGATCGGCTAGCCAAGGTATAGAATAGGGCTGAAGTGGTTTATGTGTGTTTTATAATATTGTAATTTGTAATCTGGAAAGTAACTAGTAACTAAAGTTTTCAAATAATTGTAGTGGAGTAAAAGTATAATATTTGGATCCGAGATGTACAGTAGAGTAGAAATAAAAGTATTGGAAATACTCATGTAAAGTACAAATGACTCAAAAATGTACTTAAGTAGGCCTATGTTACTTAGTAAATGTACTACACCACTGCACACAGTACATTGTGTGCAGTGCATGCGTTATTTCATGCGTGCGTGCGTGTTAACTGATGGATTCCCAGATTGGTATTAGCTGACGTGCGGGGAATAAACCTGGACCCAAGCTGTTCCAGCGACGAGGCCTTTTGCATCTTTACTTTGCTCCGCTTTATCTGCTATTATCAGCCGGTGTCGTTCTGTACATATCTGCAGGCGCAGAGCTGACAAAACACGTTAATAGTCAGACGCCCCTCCGCGTTCCCATACATCTGTTCAGTGTGTGTGTGTGTGTGTGTGTGTGTGTGTGTGTGTGTGTGTGTGTGTGTGTGTGTGTGTGTGTGTGTGTGTGTGTGTGTAGGTGTGTGTGTGTGTGTGTGTGTGTGTGTGTGTGTGAGAGAGAGAGAGAGTGTTGGGGTGCAGAGGGGGTTGCCTGCATGCAAAGAAAGATAGACGGTTTTTAATATAAGATTTTGCGACAAGTGCCAAAATTTTCCACTTTGACTGAAGACTATTAGTAATGGCCAGAGGCTGTTTTACGGTAGTTTGTGACGGCTGGGACCAACGCAGATTAAATCACATTAAAATCACACTCACACACACACTCACACATGCACACGCACTCACACACAGTGGCAACGCGCACACACGCACATTTTTATTACTATACTTTCATAGCTTCTCGTTACATACTGTAGGTTGTAATTGTATTATGTGTTTTGATAACCACAATGTTTAGGACTTTATTTCTTTTGTTATAACATTTAATACCACAATTGTCTCCCAGAACAAAGACCCCTTTAAAGCTAAATCCCTCACCTAGAATTGTCTGTCTGTCTGTCTGTCTGTCTGTCTGTCTGTCTGTCTGTCTGTCTGTCTGTCTGTCTGTCTGTCTGTCTGTCTGTTTGTCTGTCTGTCTGTCTGTCTGTCCAATTAACAATTACGCAATTTAGGCGTTTACTGTACAGTAGCAGACGTTCCTATCCAGAGGGACATGTGATAAACTAGGTAATTAATCACCTACGTAAATGGAACGCAGGGAGAACAGCGTAGTTCCTCAAGAGACGGGGATATCAGGTAAACAATGAACCTACTGTAGCATCTGTCTAATCAACAGGCTACTGTATCTGAATAGCATATTCTGTGCATTGAAACTGTATGTGAACAATGAATCGAGCATGTGTCCAAGTAACATGCTGTCTAAATCACGCTCTTAACATTAACAACAAAAAGACATGAGAATGAGTGACCAACAAATGTCTGCATGAAGTAGTAGTCAGTAGTAATAACTCTTGTTATTGTAATCCTGTAGTTCTTGCATACAGTATAGTTGTCCTCCTGAGACATTGTGGATTGACAGTATTTCATATTTAAAAAAACTAAAAAATACACAGTCATCTCCCAGTATCTGTCAGTGAAGATGTGCTGTCATTATTCCCGTGGTTTTCTCCCTCTGACTGTTTCTCTGTTATTGTTTGAGAGCTGCGGGAACTCTTTTCATTCAGTTCCCCAATTGAAAATAGCAGGCTGTTTTGTCACAAAGAAAGAAACTAAAAGGTTGGCAAGGAAAACATTAGTTAGGTTTATTTATTTGTGTTCTCCGACACATTTTATAACTGCACTTTTCATATAGCAAATAAATGAACAGGCTGGCTTTGTATTACCTTTTTTATTACAGTTTCATCAGAATCCATCTGCGGCAAACACACAAACAATAATACTAATATTGCAAAAATGACAGACGAGGCGAAGTTACCGTGTTGGTATTCATGAAACATGCATTTTTTTCTATCGCTGTTTTGTTTATCTCCTCATTTCCTTCTTGACAAAACAAATCACCTTGAGTGTAGAAAGTGTTACATTGCCATTTTCTGTGTTGCTCTTCAGACTTTGTGTTAAACCACTCAAGTCCTATTTATTTAATTTCCACAATATTGGAAAATAGCGAACGATAGACGATTTACAAGCTCGCAACTACAGCACATTTGAAAAGGTTTGAATATTTTCAAACTCTTGAAAATCATATAGTCGGGTTGAGTACTTCGTCCATCACTGATAATAACATGCCCAAGATAAGGTGAAAATGCCCACTTTGGGCACAATTTTTATTTTGCCATAAAATATGCAATGTTTTTATGTGATTTTATGCTGTGAAATTGCAGGAAGTATGCAGAAATATGCGATTATGTGGCCTTTTGGAAATATAATACATAGTGCATTGAGTTGTGAATTGTGTGGAGTGTGGAAAACAAATATAGAATAATTATCCACACATTGTCAATGCTCTGACAGTGAGATGTATTAAAGAATGGTGTTTGTCAGGTACAGTACCTCCATTCTGCTCCAAACCTTGTATTCTTAATATGTTTCACTGTGAGCACTGAGAACAGCACGTATTTTATCTTTTTCTCTCTTACCGATTTGGAGCCTACTTAACATCCTGTTCAAATACTTTCTTGGAGGTGTTTTAGCTCCTCTAATGTCTCACACACACACACGCACGCACGCACGCACGCACGCACGCACGCACGCACGCACGCACACTGTTTAACTGAAGCCGTCATGCATTGGCATTTTAACATTTGCACAGAAGTACTTTAACACAAGGCTAGCTTTAATACCGTTGACACATTAATTCAGAACAGCTTACAAGGAGGATGGAGAGAGGGAGATTTTTTATTATAATTCTGCCAGGGAACTGCAGTTTCAGCTTCACCCAGCTGATGACTGCTCAGATGACACTTGGACACGTACTGTGGGTGAGTCGTGGTTCTTTGGTGGTGGTTGTAGATTACTGCAGTGGTTCTCAAAGTATAGGGGTCCCCAGCAAATTGAGTTAACACATTCACCACCATCGACGACGTAAGTCGTCAAAGTGCTTTTCCGGTGGTTTACCCCATAGACTGCTCTCTCCCGCTCTTCACCGTTCCGTCTATTCTAGACCAATGTTATGAAATTCTGAAAAATCAATGTATCTCGGATTCCCTTCCCAGTTTGCGTTCTTGGTCAAAACAAGCCCTTTTCTATGGACCATAACTAAAGCACGGAAGATCACTGTTATTTGGAGAAAGAAAAGGCGATCGTCTGCCCCTCCCGACAGCTTGTGTTTGCATCTGGTCACGGTCGATGTAATACTATAGCATGCAATCAGTTTAACCACTTTAAGGCTATTTTAGAAGCGATCTACACGCTTACAGCGCATGGCACTTTTACACATTGCGAGCTTGAAGAATGCTCTTTTTTAGGTTGAAAAATCTTGGGAAATTGGGGAAACAGTGGGGGAAAATAATCCACTACTATTCCGTATTTTTCTAGTTCTTAACTTCCTCCCTGTAACAAAAGTGTGCGAGTGACTGAGGGGTGGGGGATGTAGTGTGGGGGGGTGTGGTGTAGGTGGCGGGGCTGCTGCAGTCAATCTGAGTGGAGTGAAGCTGCTCTTTTCTCTCCTGATTAAATGATCAGCTATCATCACGTCTGAGGCACAACGGCGTGAAATTGGTTGACATTTCCCCCCCTCCCTCCTCGCACAGCCATTGGCCAAATCCTGGCTTACACATTTCATGGTGAAGATGACAGTAAGAGTCCCCCCACCACACACACACACACGCACACGCACACACCACACACCAAGTCGTTTCTGAGGTACTCAAGGAGGTCTTGTCTGGGAACACACACACACACACACACACACACACACACACACACACACACACACACACACACACACACACACACACACACACACACACACACACACACACACACACACACACAAAGCTCACAGATGTCCCCATAGGTCAAGTTTGTGTGGCTTCACTTTCCTTGCGGTGAATGTCGTTCCCCACGTGGGTAGATATAGCAGCAAAGATGCCCGTGGACGGCCGCACGGCAGCACATACTCACTCACATACTCGTTATCAGACCAGATTTTTCCGAAGTACAACATTTACACTTGAAAAGTCATAACCTCATCTTGACATTCTTGTATGGGCACACACACACACACACACGCACGCACGCACGCACGCACGCACGCACGCACGCACGCACGCACGCACGCACGCACGCACGCACACGCACACGCACACGCACACGCACACACACACACACACACACACACGCACGTGTACAAACACAACAGTGGCTCAGGCGTTAGGGTGGCTGTCTCGTCGGGATGTGAGGGTTCTCGGTTCAATCCCCAGCAGCTTGTCTAAAGTGTCCATGAGCAAATCACTGAACCCCCAACCGCTCCATGTGAGCGGGATTGGTGCCTTGCCTGGTTTCCTCCATCCCTAGCGTGAATGGGTGAGCGTTTTTTGGAGAAAAGCGCTATATAAATGCTCCATTTACCATCCGCACACACGCACGTGTGTGTGCGCACAAATACACACACACACACGCACGCACGCACACGCACGCACGCACACACACGCACGCACAGGTGCGCGTGCGTCCCTGCGCTCGTGTTCCACAAAAACAGTTCTCTAATGTACCCTGACTCCCTTGTAACACCTCAGTAGCTCAGCTGAGACTTTTATAACTTTTTAAAACAGCCCAAGGCTTTTTTCTTTCTCTCTTTCCTCTCTTTTCTTAGATTCTCTCCATCCTTTCTTCTTTTTTTTACACCTGCAGGATTCATGGAGCGGTTTAAATCCCACGCCATCCTCCCCAGATAGATAGACAGACAGACAGACAGACAGACAGACAGACAGACAGACAGACAGACAGACAGACAGACAGACAGACAGACAGACAGACAGACAGACAGACAGGCACGCTGCAGAAGTCGGGAGGCCTTCGAAATGTCATATTTCAACATTCTGCACCGTGTCGCCTTCCTAAAAGTCAAACACCACCCCTCACCCCATCCCACCCCGCTCACCCCTCCTCCCTCCCTCCCTCCCTCTCAATGCATCACAAAAAGAAAACTCCCAAACTTTGAAACCCCAGCATCCGTATTGTGGGGAAAGCTTTAGAATAAAATAGCAGATCAAAAAGATCACAATGCGCCGCAGCACAAAGACCAAGTAGGCACAAAGTGTACAATATTACCAGTAAGCAACATAGCATGTCTTGGCCATCTGGCCAAAGGGATTTGTTTCCCCTGGCATCACAGTGATTATATATTGGCATTCACAGATATGGGCTTAATATTGATGACATCAGGGATCTCCATATATGGGCATAAAAGTGATTTGGTTCCCCTGGCATCACAGGGATCTCCATATCTCCATATATGGGCATAAAAGGGATTTGGTTCCCATGGCATCACGGCGATCTCCATATATGGGCATAAAATGGATTTTGTTCCTATGACATCACAGTGATATCAGAGCGTGATGTCTTAGATACTTCCCCACCACCATTGGGATTGTTGGGACTGTAGGTGCTGCATGGATGCAGGGACACAGGGAAATGACAGAGGCAGTTAGCGTGAAAGGTTAAGGGGTTTGCGTCCCAAATGGCAAGGCGCAGATACGATGACAGGGCCCTCAGTGTCTCTAAAGAGGGAAAGGGCAAAGTGAATGTCAAAGCGGTCCCTCGGGAAACATAAATCACACAGTGAAAAATCCTGCCTAATACACATTTACAGCACTTTCCTGGAGATGGAACTTTTTTCTACTTTTATTCCTGCTCCAGTCACCAAAATGTGTGTGTAAAGGTGAAGGTTCAACATTTTTTTAAATTACTGTTTTACTTCATTTGTTTATTTGGTCGGTACATTGCACATTGGTGAAGACTAAGACGTGGTGTAAACACGTGATTACCATTGTCTTCATTCAATGTTGGTACTCCATATATGGAGATAGCCAACACAGCTTACCAAGTCTGACCCTGACTCCATATTTGGACCGGGACGATCTTTAGCCCCATATATGGAGCCGGCAAAGTTATCTAGCACTGACATCAGTTATCTAGTGCTGACATCACAGCTGACTTATCGTGACATCAGTGTGATGTCACAGGCACACAGCCAAGCACTATATAAAGGGTGACACCATTACCTCCAAGAGACCAAGACACTTGTTGAAGGAAGAAGTAAAGGCCTTCAAACTGAGCATTTCATTTATGACCAGTTTTCTGATCATTTTTGCATCTTGAACAATGTCGACTCCGGCTAAAATGCGACTCATGCGGGACTTTAAAAGAATCCAAGAAGAACCCCCGGCGGGCGTGAGCGCATCGCCGTCAGAGAATGACATCATGCTTTGGAACGCCGTTATATTCGGACCCGCGGGGACGCCCTTTGAAGAAGGAACGTTCAATCTCTTGATGGCGTTCTCCGAGGACTACCCGGTCAATCCTCCCAAGGTCAAGTTTGTCTCGAAGATGTTCCACCCTAACGTCTACGCAGATGGAGGCATATGTCTGGACATCCTTCAGAACCGCTGGAGCCCCACCTACGGTGTCTCGTCCATACTCATCTCCGTCCAGTCCTTGTTGGACGAACCCAACCCCAACAGTCCGGCCAACCCCGAGGCGGCGACGCTCTATAACGAGAACCGGAGGGAGTACGAGAAGAGGGTGTCTGCCACCATCGAGGAGAACTGGGCGGACGCCACGCCTGAGCTGGACGAACACGCCTAACTTCGTGTCCCCTCGTCGACTAGAAGAACTGAGAGAGCCTTGCCGCGTTGGATTTGTTGCCATACACTTTCAATTAATGACATGGGCACCTGCTCAGGAGGTGATACTAAGGAATCCAGAACTCATATACTACATGCCTTTTGAGCTGGCAGTTCCTGTCTGCCATCTATGGTAAAGGCCAACATATAAAATATGGATAAATGGGCTAAAATGATTTGATGCTATATTAAAGAGGTGGAGCCATAGTTTTGTACTTTTTCTGTTTTTCATGTGTCTAGGAGGTTGACAGTACTTCATTAGACCCCCTGGTGTGGTTGTTGTGGGGAATTATGTATTCTCTTTGTATTTTTTTTTCTTTCCCTGGAGGCTGCCACCTTGTGGGTCAAAAGTGCCGGTCCAAAAACACAGATACAATTACATCATAGAATCAACCCCTCCCCTTTTACCATTCACCCAACACTTTGGGTGCGGCTAACTTCAGCTGGGTCACCACCCACCATGACAACCGGGCATACTTAATGAACTGGTGGGTGTGGCCACACATACAAACCTATTTTTTGAAGCGGTGAAAGCCGCTTCCAAGGATTGGCTTTGTGTGTCCCCATGTCCATATATGGTAATTTCAGTCCAGAATGAACAGGTTTTATCTGTCCGTAAATGTGTGTCCCCCATGTCCATATATGGTCATTTCAGTTTAGAATGAACAGGTTTTATCTGTCCCGTACGTGTGTAATGTCCATCCCGGTCTGATGATTGGATGATTAAAAATGTCCAATGAGACCATAGTTTGAGGATTGGTCAAGCTTCACATGACAATCCAGCCCTCCAGATAAAATCATTCATTCATTCAGAATTCAGAATTCTGTAGCTCTAGACAGTTTTATACTCAGATTCACCGCTTCACTTCGAACCGAGGTTTGATTTTTTCTTTCTGTACACTTTTTTGGAGAAAAAAAATCTTCCTCCTGGTATAATCATAACTAGCCTACAGCCCCTTGGTGTGAAGCAGACAGACTGTGATGTTGCTCTCTCTGGAACTGCCCCCCTCCCCCTCACTCCATCTCTGCTTGCAGGCAGTTGGGACTGGGAGTGCGCTGCTTGTTGACGCCCATTTGTGATGTAAATCGCATCACAGGACAGCCGCCTACAGGCCAAAATTTGGGAAAATATTTTAAACATTTGGGGATTATGAGAAGTAGAGATACATCTGAAGGTGATAAAGTTGATGTTGGGCAAGGTACATGCGTTATTGATTTTTGTATTATGTTTTTTAGACAATTGAACAACTGCTGAACGTGGAGTTACAGATGGAAACACACACACAAACACATTATTTTTTGGGGCGATTCAAATTAAGGTTATAATAATCATGTTTTAGAGGGGGGAAAAATCATGGCACCCCATCTTCAAGCGTCCCGTCCTACAAACAGACAAAGACAGATCTAGGAGCGCTAGCACCGCTCAAATAACTTGACTGCACTCGGTCGAGGTGCTAACTTGCGACTTGTGCACTCTTAGCCAAATATGGCCTACTTGTGTGCCAGCTGAGTGCACAAGTTGATGAGTGGGAAAAATCCAATAACTACCTGCAAAAACAAATGCTTCATAGACAGAACCTCTATACCAGGGGTGTGCAACTTTGATGTTGGAGAGGGCCACTATATTTCCACTCTCACTCCAGGGCACAATGCATATTGTTACTGTCAAGCAAAAACCTCTTGTCTCCAGTATAAGAGTAGTAAAAATAGCCGATCTACAAACGTGTCGCGTTTTGAGCTTGTAGATCAGCTATTTTTACTTCTTTTGAACTGGAATTCTGAATTATCTTTTGTTATTTTTGGATTTGAATCCTGAAATGTAACATTTTGATTTAATTTCAAATACATTTAGTTATAGCTACTTACGTTAACTTCATGAACTTAAATACAAAAACATTGGACATAAATAATAATAATAATAACTAGACATACTGTTCCTACGAAACAGTGTGGGCTCGCATGTAACACCATAGGCCTTTGGCTGCACCTCATTGGCTAAGGGCCCTGCCTTTGTACTGTTGGTACAAAGGCCAGAACTTGACTGATAGATTACGTCATTTTAATATGTAGCGGAAATGTAAAATGACACAAATCCTAGCCCGCTTGATGAAATTAACTCATTGTGGGCTCGCCGAAGGTGAGAACACTATGTTATCATCATTATTTATAGAGTGAGTTCCGCCCCATATTTCTGCCGCAGACAGTTGGCACTTTCCGCCGCAGACAGTAGAAAGGCAGAGCCACTAGCCAACGAGGTGGCATGATTGTATTTGAGTTCCGTCGCAGACAGTATAAAGGCCAATAAGGTGTAATTGAGGTGTGGAAAATATGGGAGTGGTGTTAGCTGGGGTATTGGTTGAGCTTCACATGACAATTAACACGTCAACTTTGGGGGAAATATATATTGAGTTATGCCGTATATTTTTGCCACATATTCCTAATATGTTGATTAATATCATTAAATTATATGTTTATATTTGATATGAATTATTTCACATTCATTCATTATTTCACATTCATATCATTTATTGTTTGATTTCTGTGTTCTCTCTATATGTCAAAGCTACTACTATTAAACATTAATGTGATTTTTTGTGTATTTTTCTTTTCTATAATTGTAGGCTCGCTGAAAGCGAGCACATGTTTATTATCTTCATTTTATATGTATGAGTCAAGTTCTCCTCAAAATGACATAATCTATCAGTCAAGTTCTCCTCAAAATGAAGTAATCTATCAGTCAAGTTCTCCTTAACTCTTTTACTGCTACTGTTTACTGGCCTGCTCTATTCCCATGCCACCATTATAAGCTACTATTTTCACCAGTCTTTCTAGCTCTACTGAGAATTATCAAAAAGACAAAAAAATGTCACCCAGTATCTCAAATAAAGTGCAACTCGTGCACTTTCACCAGAAGTTAACAAGGGGTTTCAGCTATGTTCGGTTGTTGCGCTATATTAGTTTTAAAACTGTCTGGTCTTCCCCAGAGGAGCAAAAAAAAAAAAAAAAACAGAAACCTGAGAAATTGGCCCTTTTGTGAATGACACTTATTCAAGCATTTCTCTCTCTTGAACCTTTTATTTTTTGGCTTCTGTGACATCATACATGTATAACGTATTGTTGTCAGTCAAATCAAAACAAAAAAATATATAAAAAATGATTTTCTTTGGGGTTTTTATAAAGAAATAACGTTTAGTGTGAAAATCTATGTAGTTGTTTACAGTAGACTGTAGATCAGGGGTATTCAACAAAATTGTCCAGGGGGCCACATTGACAGAAACCCAAGGGGCCGGGGGCCGCACTAACGTAACCTTTTGTGAACATTCGATCAAGAAAGCAAAGGTCCCATGACAGTCCCCCATCCGCACCTCCACTCCCCAAGTGTGGAAGAAAGTCGAAGCAGCGTGTTGAAATAAAAGTCCCAAACTTTGTCACAGGGTGGGGAAGAGTGTCAGCTAGGGGTACTTTCTGTTAAGTACTTTTCTCGTCCACCTACATCTGTGGCCTGATTGCCTAATTAATGATTCTCTTTAATCTACCTCTGTGGCATTGAAAGTGTTATGAAATCATAATATTTATCAGCTTACAGCAGCCATATTTCGGTGTGACCACATTGTTTATTTTTTCCTCTGTTGTGCTGATGGTGGTTTTCACTGTTTACAGTGAAAAGGTTTTTCTTCAGTGTGGATACGCTGGTGACTCCTCAGGTGAGCTAACTGACTGAAGTTCTTGTCACACTCTTTACAGTGAAAAGGTTTTTCTCCAGTGTGTATACGCTGGTGTATCTTCAGGTCACCTAACCGACTAAAACTCTTGTCACACTCTTTACAGATGAATGGTTTTTCTCCAGTGTGGATACGCTGGTGGATCTCCAGGTTACCAAACTGACTGAAACTCTTGTCACACTCTTTACAGATGAATGGTTTTTCTCCAGTGTGGATACGCTGGTGGGTCTTCAGGTGACCAAACTGACTGAAACTCGTGTCACACTCTTTACAGATGAATGGTTTTTCCCCAGTGTGTATATGCAGGTGACTCTTCAAGATACCTAAATGACTGAAACTCTTGCCACACTCTTTACAGTGAAAAGGTTTTTCTCCAGTGTGGATACGCATGTGACACTTCAGGTGACCAAACCGACTGAAACTCTTGTCACACTCTTTACAGGGGAAAGGTTTTTCCCCAGTGTGTATATGCAGGTGACTCTTCAAGATACCTAAATGACTGAAACTCTTGCCACACTCTTTACAGTGAAAAGGTTTTTCTCCAGTGTGGATACGCATGTGACTCCTCAGTTGACCAAACCGACTGAAACTCTTGTCACACTCTTTACAGTGGAAAGGTTTTTCTCCTGTGTGGATTGACAGGTGTCTCTTCAGATCACCTAAATTACTGAAACTCTTGTCGCACTGTTTACATATATGAGTTTTCCTCCGCGTATAAGTCAGCTGATGTGTCTTTACTTCTCCTGGTTGAGTATTGGTAATCTTTTGATGACTGCAATATATTGGTTCGTCTGTGTCTCCTTGTTCCGGGCTGGTTACAGTTCTGGTGATTTGCTGGAAGGATTCTGAGGAGGGGATCTGTCCATTTATGGGCATTTGGCGGTAGAGGTCGTCATGGCTTGATTGAGATCTGAAGAATGTACAATCAGAACAGCAGCCCTTATTCTGGGAAGATTGACACCACATTCCTTCCTGGAGTGGCGGTTCATCATCAAATCCGCGTCTATACATGGACTGTGATAGGGACAGAGTCTTAGGTTCCGTTGGGTAATGAGTATTCTTATCTATGGCACTGAGCAAGAACACAACTCATCCTCTGGTCTAGACTGTGGAATAAAGTGAAATTCAAAAATATTCTCACATATTATACGATGCTCTGGTCTGACCTCACTCACAACACAAACGGTTGCTATGCATGCCTGACAACACCGATGTGTTCAGGCTGCCGCCGCCCCTCCATATTTGGAGAGAGGGCGAGCTTTCGCTGCGGGATATTTGGTCAAGAGTGACATCATCAATATGACATCACCACAATGATAGAAAAGAACATGATGGAAGAGATCCACGTAGATGCCATGCCGTAATTAGACCCAGTTTATTTATTGTGGGCTCGCCTGAAAGGCGAGAATACTATGTTATTATGTAGAAGAGACGTCAAAGGAGAGCGGTGTCTCGTTCTTTGAATGCTTGTTGAAGTTACATAAAGGTTCTCAATTCCCATACTGAATTACTTTTTTCCCCCTTAGTTGAAGCTGCACTATGTAACTTTCCTCTTCTACCCTGGATTCTTCTTTTTGTTTTTTACCATTGATCTAATAGAGCAGTGTTTCTCAAATGGGGGTACGTGTACCCTTAGGGGTACGCCAGGGGTACTGCAGGGAGTGCATGAGAAAAAACTAGAAAATGGCATTTAGTATTTTTTTTGTTATGGTTAATCATAAAACATTGACAGACTTTGTTTGAAACTGCTCACCTGTAAATTGAACCAAACCAAATTAGATCAATAACTTGACGAGTACAACTGTTATTGAATAGAACACACTCAGTTATTTGCCATATTGCCGTTTTATTTTGAACGTATATTTGCATTGGAACTGGGGTTTAATGTGACATGTTCTAGTCAGCTGAAGGGCAGCCAAAAAAGTTAGAGAAGCAGGCAGGCTCTATTAAATAGAGCCTGCCTGCTTGCTCAGGGGATGAAACCTTAACCATCAGGTAAAAAAATTCAGGACCTTGTACCTACTGTCATTTATTAGAAGAGAGTTTAGTTATCTGCTTATGTAGCATTAGCTAACGGTCATGCCCTTTTGACACGTTTAACACAATTTCATTTCCAGCTGTGGAAATCTGTGGTTTGATTAAATAACTTTAAAATACGCTCACTAATCCTTGAAAAGTTTAAGGAGAACTGAACTCAGCTGTTGAGGGGGGAAAAAAGAAAGACAAATAAAATTAAAGGCGTTGAAACATTATGCTAATCCATTATCACAATCACTTCCAAAAAAGTATATTAGCTTGGCAGAGCTAGGCGCAGCAATATAGGACTTATTGTAAATGGCATATTATTTTGCTGAATTCATAAAGTCAAAATGTCAAGGTAATCAGAGATAGCTTGGCTACGCCTGGTTAGCACCATCCCACCAGAGAGCCTTGTGTCATAAGCAATCATCTGGTTGTAATTTCATTTGACTTTAAAATCAGGGAACTTTAGCATTAATTAATGAGGGCCTCTGTTCCTAAAAAAACGCAATGTATTTACTTTGTGGAAAACCATGAATAATTCAATGAAATAAAAACGAATTAAAACGTGTATTGCCTAACTAAAGTGAAAGAGCTAAAACAATGACAGAAAGTTTGTTGAAATCCAACATTTCAAAGTTTATATTCTTTGATGTAATATATCAAAGGACATATTATATTAACTCATTCTCAGCTTGTTTTTAAACTTTCTGCTGTGTTTCTGTGCTGTTTCAACCTGTTCTATAGCAGTGGCTCTCAGCCTTTTAAGGCCATGACCCCCCAAAATGATCATATTTGATTTGGGGACCCCCTCAAAATAATCACATTTGAACTGGGGACCCCCACTCTAATAAGCACTTGGAATGTTCCACACATTCCACAGATAAATATTGTGATAATAGTAGATCACAACGCCTTGTGTTGCGAGGCATTTTGTAAGCTTGTAGATCTGCTTCTTATATTATTTGACAATTTGGCCTATGTTTGACAAGTTCCTATAGTAGATTACTTTTGATGCAGTTATGGTATCTTTCTTTGTTTCTTTTTGAGGTATTAAATGGTATTAATTGTCCTTAAATTGACTTCTGTCAGAAAACTTGTCAGATCCGATAGATCAGGGGTAGGCAACCTTAGGCACGGGTGCCAACATTGGCACAGGTGAGGATGATCACTGGCACACTGGCATTAGTGTGTGAGAGAGGATTTTTGGTTTAAAATAACATATCTTTAAAAATGTAATTAAATTAAGTCCCCTCAAATCTGTATGCAAATTGCATCATGCACATAATTCTACATTCATTTAAAATCTGAATTCTGACTGGGTAGGGAGTCTGGGAGATATAGGTGGTTATTGCTCTGAGTATAATGATCATTAGAATATCCTGAAATAAAAAATAAAATAAAAATAAATAAAAAATAAAAATCTGTTGGAAATATTATGTTTGATGTGGTCTCAAAATTGAGTTAAGTTGATATGGCACACTGACTTTTAAGAAAATAAAAACATGGCACGTCATAGTAAAAAATCACACCCGTGTGAACTGAGCGGTGGTTCCCCCCCCCCCCCCGTGTGTGTGTGTGTGTGTGTGTGTGTGTGTGTGTGTGGCCTGGACAACAGCACCCCTCCCTTAACATGTGTGGTCAGAAAAGGTACTACACAGGCTTGAGGCTACATACAGACCCACCCACCCACATACAAACAAACTAACTAACAAACAAACATACCTACACACACGGCCACGCTATGGAGACGGTGTGACCACCGCTCAAAAGGTTGATCCATACATAGGGCTGTAGTAACTGTCCATGGTGCTGGAGTTCTCCCTAGAGCTACAGTAGCTGTCCATGGTGCTGGAGTTCTCCCTAGAGCTGCAGTAACTGTCTGTGGTGCTGAAGTTCTTTTCATAGAGCTGCAGTAGCTGTCTGTGGTGCTGCAGTTCTTCCTCATGCTGGCTTCTGATCTTAGACTCACAACAATTAAAGCTATGCATAACACACAATATTAACAGACTTTTGAGATTTTTACGTGATTCCTAAGCCAATCATTGTATAACCAGCAGTGGTTCCCTATGGAGACACCAAGAGCTTGCTTTGTTCCCTATGGAGACTCAAAGAGCCTGCTTTGTTCCCTATGGAGACTCAAAGAGCCTGCTTTGTTCCCTATGTAGACTCAAAGAGCCTGCTTTGTTCCCTATGGAGACACAAAGAGTCTCCTCACATTATTGGCTTAGGACAAAAACCATACCCATGAATTCAAGTCTCCATGGGGGTGAGTAATTGAGAGAAACAAGTCATTTTGGGGGTGAACTATCCCTTTAAATATACATGTCAATTATTCTCTGTCCCCAAAGAATATCCCTAAAGGAGATTAACAGTCCCTCTATTGTTGCCCTCATTCAGTATTCCAGGATGTATAAATATGTATGTCTGATCCTTCAGAATCTGGCTAATCCAACGTGTAGTAATCTCAACATGTATTCACAGAGAACAAAGGGAAGAGAACTGCCAAACGCACCATGGCAATATCATGACAAGCCATTCACTTTCTCATTGTTGGGCCCGCGTGCTGCATGTGTTTGGGGCTTGTTTTGTATTATATGTGTCCCTGCGACTGCATAGTATGTTCTCATCAGCCAATGCATGCAGGCACTAATTGCAGTGATGTATGTATTGTTTTACAAATAAATACATAAATAAAAGTTGTATGTTCTATAGGTCATATATCAGGACAATATAGATGTTTTCATTTAAAATACCAATATCAGAGTTCAGATGTCAATACAGATGCTGTATTTCATCACTGTCAGGCAAAAAATGTACATCTTTTGGTTTAGTTTTTCCACCAGTTAATGCGTTGTCATGTTATATGACCATACTCTGCAAATGCAACAAAAATAGCCAATCTACGGGCTCACAACATCGGGATCTACAAGCTCACAGCGCGGCACCGAGTGCCGTGCTGCAAGCTTGTAGATCTGCTATTTTTGAAAAATCGTGAACATTTGTGCGGAGTCTGAATATTTCAAATCCTTCTAAGGTTTTTTGAAAAACCTGTTTCTATCTCAGTGGTTCTCAAACTTTTTCATGTGAAGGACCCCCAAAATGATATGTATTTGGCCACGGACCCCCATCTCAAAATATTTAGTTCCAGGGACCCCCCAGAACCAAAATTTGAGTTACACATGTTCGCTTACAAAATACATATATTCAAAGATTTGCACAAATTTTCATGACTTTTCAAAAATAGCAGATCTACAAGCTCGCAGCGCGGCACTCGGTGCCGCGCTGTGAGCTTGTATATCTGCTATTTTTCAATAGTTAAAGTATAAAATAATTAAGGCCCCTACCTCCACCTTGGGCCCTAGTAACCCCCCCCCCCCCCCCCCCCCCCCTTGTGACGCCCCTGTAGAAGTAATAAAGAGAATCTGCCACAAAGTGAATAGAGATTTCGTGTGGAATTTCGCCTTGAACTTGTTGCTTCAGGATCTACAATAGAATAGAATAGAACCTTTAAAGCAATCCTAGATGCCAAGAGAACCAACGCTTATTTTTTGCACATGAATCGATACAAATCAAAAGCCTACAGCTTTGTTTGTTTTCTCCTCTCCAGCCTATACCTCCTTTCTACGCAGCGTATGCAAATGAGAGCTCACCTCCCTGACGCGTTTCTTCCATCCTGAAATGAATTATAAGATAAAGAAAGAAAATGAAAAAGAAAAATGCAAAAGAAAACATTTCAAGTTGATGCATTCCCGTTCGGCTTCTTATCTTGTCAGGTCAGACAAATATGGCCGGCGTATAAAAATGGCCTTGTGTTTACTGAAGGTCACGACACATCCATGAGAATGGATTGGGGGGGGGGGGGGGGGGGGGGTTGAGTGGGGGGGAGGTGATGGGGTTGAGCGAGAGACGGGGGGTGGGGGAAGCTGAAACAAGAGAGATGACATGAGAGAGGATAATGCAGTGCGGGAGAGACAACTGGAAGGAGGGGAGAGAGAGAGAGATAGAGAGAGAGAGAAAGAGAATACTCAGATAATAATGAAATGCAGAGATTGTAGTAGCAACAGAGTCCACTATCTGCCCCACGAAAACGTGTGTGTGTGTGTGTGTGTGTGTGTGTGTGTGTGTGTGTGTGTGTGTGTGTGTGTGTGTGTGTGTGTGTGCGTGTGTGTGTGCGTGTGCGTGTGTGTGCGCGCGTGTGCGTGTGTGTGTGTGTGTGTGTGCGTGCGTGTGCGTGTGTGTGCGTGCATGCGTGTGTGTGTGTGTGTGTGTGTGTGTGTGTGTGTGTGTGTGTGTGTGTGTGTGTGTGTGTGCGTGTGTGTGTGCGTGTGTGTGCGCGCGTGTGCGTGTGTGTGTGCATGCGTGTGTGGGTGTGGGTGTGTGTTATTGTCCAAGATATCTGGCCTTACAACCCAGATAACTTCAGTTAAAAGATTAAAAAAAAAAAAAAAAAACGGTTCACTATAGTTGTCATAACAGGATCTGGCCTATAGAACAATGTAGTGAACAATAGTGTGTTGCCTATTGCAACCACACTAACTAAACTTATTTTTTAGGGTGCTCCAAGGCAGGGACGGATTAACCCCCACGAGGGTCCTGGGGCCGATACGTTTTTAGGGCTCCCCATCTCCAGCTGTATGGTTCCACCTCATATATATAGTCTCAATAGAATATAGCCTCTCAAAAAGTACCGCCCCCTTCTCGAGGGGGCCCAATTGGAAAAGAGCCCCCTGTGACATAAGCAAGAGGCCAATTTCAAAAGAGTACCGTTCAGACACGCCCATTCAGAAAATCACTGAAATGAAAGGCAAGGCTTAAAGTTAATGAATGTTTTTTTTGGGGGGAGGGGGGGGGGGGAGGGGGGGGGGGGGGGGTGCTGGAAGAGACACTGGGAAGACCAAAATACTAGAACAAAATGAAAAATGTGAAATTCATGGTGGGCCCCTTTAATCTTAATCGAGGCAAAAGTTTTCAGTAATGTGTGATATTGATGTGAAGTCATTACCGCCCGGCCCTATCTCTTCCCGGACATCCCTGTATGCTTGTATTCCACACTGGTGGAAGGGGACTATAGTGGTACTGTAGTGCCAGACAGTGAAGGACAGGCCATGACAAAGTTAACGGCTGTGAGAGCAGAGAGAGAGAGGGATGGAGAGGCTGTGAGTGAGTGTGAGGGGAGCAGAGGGAGTGGAGAGAGAGTGTGTTAGAGGACGGCGTGCGTCTGCATCTGCCCATCAGAGCCGCTCACCCCGAGGCAACGTCACCGTAATTGCCTCGCTTGTCAGACTAGCAGAAAATCGTCACCAGAGGCGTTTCTAACATTGCCTAAAGATGACAGGCGTGGTAGCCCCTGTAGGGGGGGTCCGGGGGGCTGTCGCCCCCTACTCCCCCACCCCACCCTAGAAGAACATGTTCAGAGTTTAATGAAGCACTGGGAGTATGAGGAAAGTAGATAATCATGGCTAGAATTTGTGGAGCGAACTAGAGCACCAAACTCTGACATCACTGGTAAATGGTAAATGGTGCATTTATATAGCGCCTTTATCCAAGACATTTTACAGAGGGTTGTATTGTATTCATTACATTCACCCATTCACACACACACATTCATAAACCGATGGGGTTCAGTGTCGTGGAGGACAGTTCAACAGGACAATAACTTTGGGGGAGCTCAGGATTGAACTGGGATCCTTCCGGTTGCGGACACTCTACCCCTGAGCCACCTATAGATGCCATTAGAGGGCACTATCACCCTGGGTCACAGAGAAACAGCACACACAGGTACACACACTCACACACGCGTGTGTGTGTGCGTGTGTGTGTGTGTGTGTGTGTGTGTGTGTGTGTGTGTGTGTGTGTGTGTGTGTGTGTGTGTGTGTGTGTGTGTGTGTGTGTGTGTGTGTGTGTCTCCCAGCATCTCTCCTTTACAGCTCTCTCCTGTCCAGGTGAAGAGTGTCACCCATAAACATGAGGAGAGAGACTGCCCTTCTGTTCCATTTCACACTCTGTTTCTCTCCTCCCTCACCCCCGCTCAGGGGTGTAAAGTAACTCAGTACATTTACTCAAGCACTGCACTTAAGTACAATTTGGCATTATTACTTTATTTTCCATTTTCAGTCGTTTTACTTCTACTGCACTACAAATATTGTGCTTTTACTGCACTACAATTATTTGGAAGCTTTAGTTACGTTGCAGATTTTGATTATTATTACAAAACATGTAACCACGACACCCCGATACGTATACTTTGGCTATTTGAAAATAGTCGATCTACAAGCTCACAGTGAGTCGCAATGCAACTTGTAGATCAGCTATAATGATTTTCACACATTAAAAAAGGGTGAAATGGGACATTCTGTGTAATTAGTACTATTGCTTTTGGTACTTACATTTACAGTACTAGTAACCAGCGGCGGCTCCAGAGAATTGTGACTGGGGGGGCTATGGGGGAGCTGGCTTTTTTAGAGCAGGGGAGAATTAATTTTGGCAACAAACAATAATGAATAGAACTAATATGACAAACGTGATTCACTCGCACCTAGGTTATGGATAACTGAACAGATCAGATCACTGGCAGTTTCCAGCTCCAAATCTGAGGACTGTAGGTGATCGGATAGGATTTTTGTGAGGCTGAAGATGCTTTCCAGCATAAAAAGTATGATTTTATAGTATTATATATAAACTTTATTACAGGCTCAGGGCCCACATGGTAAAGACAACACATTACAAAGATAAGAAAATAAAATAAAAGAGTACATTCACCAAGCCCACACCGGAGCTACAAGAGGCACTCATACTGTTTCAATGTTCACCGAGCCCCACCGGAGCTAAAGAGGCACTCATGCCAGTGTCCTCTAATGGAGGACGTGTACCTGACAGAGCTTCTGCCGGGGTCTGTCATCTGACCAATTAATCCATTCAATGAGCGATCCAGCCTGCAAATGAACTTGTAAGTCAGGTTCCTCAACAGAGCCATGAAAGTGGGAAGTCCCAACGTAACAAAGAGCTCACTGGCTCTTGTGCTCCTGGGTTTCTTCAACAGTATACGAAGGCAGTCATTGTAGGCTACTTGCAGCTTCCGTAAGCTCTCTCTCTTATACTTCACCCACAGAGGGGCTGTATATAGAGGGGTGCAGTAAGCTCTAAACAGGTTTACTTTAACATCAGTAGTACAATGGTGAAATTTACGAACCAACATGTTTGCTTGTACATAAAGCATTCTCCTCTGTCTTGACATATCCTCATCATCCTCTAGGGTGTCTGTAATAATATGCCCAAGATATTTTGTACTTTTTGACACACACATTGTTTGACCAGACAGGTAAAAGGCAGGCAACTTGATTTCTAAGTCATCCTTTGTTCTACAGATCAAGACCATGCTCTTCTTAGCATTATACTTAATATCAAAGTCAATCCCATAATTAGTGCAGATATTGAGCAGCAGTTGGAACCCACTGCTACTCGGGGAAAGTATAGTTAGATCGTCAGCGTACATAAAATGATTTATAAGGGTTTCTCCGATCATACAACCTGTACTGCACCACATGAGTATTCCCACTCAGGCCTGCTCCAGTTTTTTGCACCCTGATGTGTGGCAGCACACTCTGGTCTTTCTGTTTATTTCTTTATTTCGTTTGCAGATCAATAGTTGTAACTCAGGGTGTAAAAAGTGTTCATTATATTTACGGTGGCAATCGGCACACAGCAGAGAACACCTCTCTCCTCGACTCCATTACTGTCTGAGAAATTCAGCTTGAAAACCACACCACGTCTGTACTGTACCATAGACTGTAAAAAGGTATGGACAGCGTCACGCCATTGGTTTCTACAGACCACACATGAAGCCTATCAGCAATTGTTCTTTCTACATCCGCTCCAGAAATGAACAAATTAAATGAATGCTATTGGCTGGAGGGCAGGACTTCACTCTGTATAATCAGTAGAAAGCCTAGTAGAAACATAGCCTACTTTATCATTAATTTGAAAATGAATGCAACCATAATTTAGTAAACGTATACCATGATGACTTTAAAAAAGACTGACAGTTCAGGTCCGAATGTGAGTCAGATCCTATCCACAAGTTTCCCCGGGAGTTTACTGGAGACTATCAGGACCAAACTTCCGGGTTTAACAGCAGACATACAAGCTCACGTCGCGTCGCAGATGCAACCCGTTGTGAGCTTGTAATTCGGCGGCGGAAGCTCGGTGCAGACGTCTGTGCAATGCACTATGGGGCGTAGGAAACTCGTGGTTAGGTGAGACATGACGTTTGACACCATCTAAATGTCTCAATAGAAGAGCAGGGAGACAAAATACAACCACTCCCAGTCTGTACTGTAAGTTAAAAACTCATTCACCGCGACCACCCGAGCAACCCAAGAAAATCCAATCGCTGTCTTTCACTTCTTGTCTTCCCTTGCCTTTTAACGTGGGCACTAGAGTTTCCATCGTGTCGTGATCGGACACGTGCGGGTAGTTCACAGCTTCAAAACAAACCCGGTGAAAATCCGTCCATCCCGTTCTCTATCTGCAAGCCGTGTTGTATATAACAGAAAGCAAACGGCCCCTATCCACCTGTTTCCGCGAGAATTTACTGTAGCATTATTTGCGGGACACTTCCGGTTAACAGAAGACATACAAGCTCACGTCGCGTCGCAGATGCAACCGTTGTGAGCTTGTAGATCAATCTCGGCTGCGGCGCCGGAAGCTGCCTGCACATTCTGCGCAATAGGTCCGTCCCATAATGGGTCCGTGTTGAAACCGTTCGCGGAGGTTTAGTTCCGGCCAATTTTAGTTCCGCTGAGATCAAACATTATTTTTTTAATTAAGGCTTATTCAATTCTCAGGTTTCTTGGGCCTGGTGGAGAAGGAGTTAAACAGGTTTTTTTTGGGGGCAGAGAATGGATTAAATTGTGTTAACATACTCTACCATATTCGACAAAATTATGTTTTATTCACAATAACAAAGTGACATAATACTGCCACTTCAATTTACTTGGGACACAAATGGAAGACGGGATCATCACGCACACGTTAAAGTGCCACATTGCGCCGGGCGGAAAATATGGCCCTGAGGGATTTTACAGTGTGCACTCATTATTTGGGCGTATAACCTTTTCACCTCTGACCCTGCACAGATGACCTATGCTTCGTCTGTCTTTGTTGTTCCCCTGCTAGATATCGATCGTGACCCTTTCTGTCATGTTTTACCAGAGTGACGACCTTGGAGAGATGCACCGCCTCTCGCTCAGTGGTGTAAAGAAAAATACGTACATTTACTCAAGTACTAATTTTACTTCTACTCCATAACATCTCAAAGGCAAATATTATATTTTTACTTCACTACAATTATGTTGATTCCTGAAATGTTTTTGATGTCAAGACCCCTTTAACCACTTTTCATTTGACATTTGAACATAGCAATGTGTTGCATCGCAAGGTTGTAAATCGGCTATTTTCAAAAGATTGTTTGAAAACATGAAATAGGACATTATGTCTTTAAGTGCATTTTTTTTCCAATACCTTTGTACTTTTACTACTACTACTTAAGTAAAATTTGAATTCTGGATTACTTGTAACAGAGTATTTCTATATTGCAGTATTGCTACTTTTACTCAAGTAAAACATGTGAGTATACTTCTTCCACCACCGCCTCTTGCTCCACATCTCCAGGGGTCAAGTCTCCACCTTCTATCACGGAGCATCATTCAACTTTACAATTCCCAGCTGCTGACGTTTCCTTGAGCTGTTCAGAGCTGGGGTTCTTTCTCTCGCGTAGCTTCTCTCTCATTCGTGCTGCACATTAAAAAGGTCCCCAGTTTTGCAAACACTGTTTTTTTTTTTTTTGTCAATAGGGACGTTTAGACCAGGGGTTCTCGGGACAGTCCTGTAAATATCGTTTTAAATGGTAGCTTATGTATTTATATATCGCCTTTATCCAAGGCGCTTTACAGAGATTGTGCATTACATTCACCCATTCACACACCGATGGCGGAGGAAACCAAGCAAGGCACCAACCTGCTCACCGGGAGCAAATACAGTAGGGGTTCAGAGTCTTGCTCAAGGACTCTTCGACACTAACTCTGGGGGAGCCCGGGATCGAACTGGGAAACCTCCGTGTTCTAAGATGGCAACTCTACCCCCGAGCCACTCCCGCCCCCGCCCCTGATTGACATTGTTACTAATACTTTATAACACCATACATTTATGCCATATTACAGTGCAGAAATAGGCTATTGTATGTCAAGAGGAAAACTTGAGAGAATATCCTACTAATAAACAACCAAATATCTGTCTGTCCGATGTCTGTCTGATATACACGCATGCTTACATCACTGATACTAAACAGTGCCCACATTTGGAGATAACTGACATCACTGATACCGCCGCCAAAGTAACAGCCACATGCTGAAACAGTGCCCACATTTGGAGATGACTGAAATAACACTGATACGTCTGGGTTCTCCAACATTACTTCTGATACTCCTACATTCAATCCCTCATATACTGTGCTCACCCCATAACCCAAACTGCACATAATTCAGGGCACATATGTTTGAACGGGCAAGGACTAGTAAGTAGTAACTTTAAACGTGACGTTTAAGCACTTGAATGCCAGCATCCCTGGGTGGAACGTTTGCCAAAAGTTGCAGATTTCATGTAGATAGAAAAAGTAAAGTGCAACTGAGACATTATGTGAAGTCATTACTTTGCGGAAGGTACTTTGACCAATCAGTGATATGTATAGCTGACCTAAACTATCACTGTGGCACGCACTCCTCATTTGGGTGTGTCAGCAGTTTTCTGCTGATTGTGTGCAAGTTGGTTGTAGGAAGAATGTGTTTTATAACTGCATACTGTTACAACTGCCTGCGTAACCTGGCTACTATATCTCTTACTGTTGTGCATATGAGAATATCAAACTCGTATTGTACGAAGCAACGTAAGATAGGCCTTATCCTGTCGAGTGTGATAGTTCGATGATGCATTTCGTATTACTTAAAAGTTCTAAGCACCTCTTATCAGTTTGTTCTTCCTTTTTTATTGAGAATGAGAACACTTTCCATTCCCACGATATATATATATATTTTTTTTCTTTAGATTATGCAGAGTCAAGAGAACTAACATATACTAACGCAATGCTACAAGAGTCAAATAATGCTGGCTTTGTACAGTATTATTCTGCAACGCTGCAATAAAAGTGATTATACTCTAAGTATATTAAATCACTTGGTTCATTGCAATATGGTTTTCTTTTCACAAGTATTTACTGTAAGATAAAAGGAGAGGAAGGACACATCTCCAACAGGGTCTAAAGGCCTGTCCATAGTATCTCCGAAATGTTCGGTGAGTTGTGTTTTCCGACGTGCAAATTTCCGAACTCTCATTCGGTCTAATGCTTTTCAGTAGTCACAAGGGACATCATTTTATGGTCGAAAAGGACCCTTTTGACCAAAATCTATGGTTTTGGTCAAAGTATGGACAGGCCCTAATACTTGTGCAGGGTTTCTCAAAGTGGTTGACGGGACGCAAGTCTAGTGGTAGCTCAGAACCATAGACTATTAAAAAAAAAGATGGACAAAGCTACGCCCATAACTCTACAGAGCGTAAATGAAGCCTGTTTAGCGAGTGTGTGCATGCCGCCATCTTTCTACATCCTGTCCTGAAAATGGAAATGGTACCCGGATTCTATTGGTTGGGAAAGAGCAGCTGGTGTGGGTCAATACGTGCTATTGGTTGGGAGCTTGTCAATCAAGCTAGCCACGCCCCTCCTACGGCATACACTATTTTATCAAACCTAGGTCTGAGATGCTAAATGTCATCAAATGGTGGTCCTTGAAAACCACTGCCGTAGATGAAAAAAGTAAATTACAGGGATGGCCTGAGACAACAGTCACTGCTTCAGTGCAGATGACAGCCATGATTAGCGACAAACAAACACTACGTCCCTCTCCTTCTTGGAGGAAAGAGTTAACGGACTAAGAACAAATCGGCCACGCAGTAAAAGACGCAGTGTTCTCTCTGGGTTGTTGGGTTGTCACTTTTCATCGGGACCTCTCTTAGTTTTAGCGTCAGCCGTAACGATTCTGCTGCAGTGTGTCAAACAAGCACTGATGTCGTGGAAACATTAGCGTTAGAGGTCTTTGCCTTATTGCTTTCCGTTTGTCCCGATCTGATGAGTTCACTAACGGGGATGCTGACCTTGTTCTTGCGTTCCGGCTGTAGGGATGTTAAGAGCAGCCCGGATCAACACGCTCTGTCCCACAGCTCAATTCAGTGTTCAGCAGCTTGTATTTATACAGCGTGTTTCGACCTGACAGCGCACTTGTCTTTCACTGATGCGTTACAGCATTCACTGCCTTGTAACAGAATTAATAGGCTACTGAGGTACAATAAGATACATTATGTGTGTGTATATATATGGCCACTCTACCCCTGAGCTACTGCCGCCCCGTTGAATGATGGCTCATGCATACTTCAGGGAGGAGTGAGCAGCTATCACGGCGGTGTGGTTTTCTAAGGTCAGAAAACTACAACATTACGCCGTTAACCGCTGTGAAGAGGCTTCACCGCAAACCCCGGCGCATCTCCTCCGCTTTTACTTTCTGACATCACCTGAAATGGTGATAGCTTATCACCTAAAAAAGTCACCTGGAATATGCATGAGCCTTAACCCTCTAAGGCCCACGGTTGTAATATTACAACGTTTGTATTTTATCCAAAAAAAGGTTTAAATCATTTTATTTTAGCTCCCCCTACCACCTAAACACCACCATTGGATTCTATTGTTTAGTATTACAATGCCATTGGCCACAATATTTGCATATAAATACCCCCCACAGGGGCTGACATTCACACCCGCCACACCCGCTGAAATTCCAGAGTTTTGACGAACAACATCTCACTTTTTCATGGAAGCTATACCTCACAAAAACATAAGTAAAATGCCTGTACTATTTTTTTTGGTGATCATTAGAATGTCTAGAACATGTACATATGTTATTATTGTGAAAAATATCCCCCATATGTAAATTAGAGCATGATTTATGATTTTTGATTTATGGCTAAATCTTACAAAAACATTTTTTTGAAAAAAACATTACATTTTCCTCTGATTAAGACTCCTACAACACCATCTGATTTTTTTCAATTTTGTATTTCAAGTATTTCTTAATGCGGGCCTTAGAGGGTTAAGAGTGAATGTTTAATCAGGTGACCATGTCCCCAGCCATCATGGATTATTTGTTCATCAGAGTCTCTTTTCCAGGTGTTTCGTTCAGGTGGACAGGGTTAGGGTTAGTTTTTGGGGATATGTTTACGCATATCTGTGTGCTTAGGATTAGGGTTAAGGTTAGGGTTAGGTATGTTTTTTGTGAATTTAAATGTTTGGGTTTAGGCGACACACCAATGAAAGAGGGAGTCCCGTGACTGGGATGGACTTTTTAATAAGATGATTGGCTTAATTGGCTTTTCACTGACTGGCCCCTGTTCCAGGCCAGGCGTTCACTGATTCAGGTTGTTTGGAATGATCAGTAACTTTGCTCTGCAGATTTATGTATTGTTCTCTTCCTCTCCATATGGGATCAACCAGCCTTCTGTAGACTGGTAGCTGGTGTATGGTAAGGTTATTACTGTTTAAGAAAGAAAGAGGCCGCACAGCTCTTCAGCCATGATGCAAAACTTTAATATGAACCAAAGTTCATGTTGGTCAGCACCTCACCAACTTAGGTGTGCGCTTCTCCCGTTGTGTTTTGCTAAGGTTATTACTGTTGACTAAAACTACACTAAAAACTAAAACTAGGTGTGAGAAAAACAAGAAAATATATTGTTTTAGTTCAATGAAATAACAACTTGACTTTAGAAAAGAAGGAGACATAACTCAAACAGTATTGTGTAATTACAAAACTAACTAGAAGCAGTGCTCTTCTGATCAGAGGTCTCCACCAGGCCAGGCGTCCTGGTGGTGCTATAATAGGCCAATGTAAAAATCGTGGCATGTGTTCTTCGCCAATCTTAGACCTTTCATGGCAGTCAGAATGTGTTTTACATAAGCTGTCCTCCTGGTGGCGCTATAAAAGGCAAATGTGAAAAATGCATGGCAAAGGTTTATCCTTAGCCTCTAGGGAGTGCACATACAAAGTTTTGCACTTATCGGTGGAGTTAAAGGTAATAACACAAATTGCCCTGTTATATATAGAAATTTGTAGTGGCATTTCTTAGGCCTAGTGGGAACGTGCGCACCCAATTTCACCAAGATTGCACGCTGTATTCCTGATTTGAGGCATTTTGTTCAAAACGGAGCAATCCTGCAAACTTTGGAAGCCAATTGTAGCCAATCAGGATGGAATATGGAAAATCGGACAGATCCATGTTGTTCACATGACTGTAGAAGTACTGTCTACCGATTTGTAGGATTTGTGGACAAAAACTCTAAGAGTAGTGTACAAAAATGTGTTTTGCAAACACATTATATAACAAACTGGATGGACGCACGGACGGACGCACGGACGCACGCACGGACACACGCACGGACGGACGGACGGACGGACGGACGGACGGACTGCCGGAGGCGAAAACATACTCTCCCCCATGCCTTCGGCTCGTGGAGACAATAAAAATCAAACAATATAATACAGAAAAATGTCTTTTTAGATTCCGTCCTTTTTCTAAATTGGCTGAATAATAAAACAAACTGGTGCTAACTCTGACGGTTTATCATGGATGGTTAGGCTCAGGGTGCCTACAGCACGTTCCCATGAACCGTGCTCACAGTTCAAGGAAGGTCAATGTCAGCTGTAAGTCTCTGCGCGCGGGGCAGATGGATGGTGATGTAATAATAGGTGACATACAGTGGTAGTAAGCATTCACCATGATCTATGGAGCCTCCGTATAGCAGCCGACGGGTCAGTGGAGGGTTGATGGCAGGTGGTGGACTGTCTATTTACTCCTGGAACCACTTGATCCATTAGCTATTACAGAATAGCAGATGTATTCAAGCTCACAGCGTGGCACCGAGATCTTTGAATATATCTAAAAGCATTTAAAAAAAGCATTTGTAACTTGAATACTGTATTTGCTTCTGGGGGGTGGGAGGGGGGGTTGTCCCTGGAAAAACATATTTTGAGATGGGGGTCCACAGCCAAATACATGTGATGTTGACATTGACAGTAAAAAGTTTGAGATCCACTGATTTAGAAGAAGGATTTAGAAGACATTCATAGTCAAAATATTCTAATTTGCAAGATTTTTTCAAAAATAGCAGATCTACAAGCTTGCAGTGCGGCACTCACAGCCAATAATGTGATGACCAGCAGTGGTTCCCTATGGAGACACAAAGAGCCTCCTCAAATGATTGGCTTAGGACTGCAACAACAAAATATCCATGAATTCAAGTCTCCATAGGGTGAGCAATCGATGGGAAAAAATACATTTTGGGGGTGAACTATCCCTTTAAATGCAGTTTTTTGTTAGTAGCCTATCTGTAAACTTTATAAAAGTATTTATGTGTTTGGATACTTTATGGCTTGTCCACCACTGGTTGATGGTGACCCCCAGCTGCTGTCCTGGTGTTAAATGAATGGTCTCTGTGGTGGTGTGAGAGGTAATGGTCTCTGTGGTGGTGTGAGAGGTAATCAGGGCCGGTTCTAGGGTTCAGGTGGCCCTAAGCAAGATTATTTTAGGTGGCCCCCCACTGACGGACGCGCGCACTTATTAACTGTCTTTGAATCGCCAAAACCAAAGTTATAAATAATAATGTCTTCTTCTATCTAGTAGAACATGTGGTGTCTGTTGTTAGCACTCAAGCATGTATCTACTAACTACACATAGGGTTGCCAACTCCCAGAGATTGCGGGCGGCCAAAAATATTTGGGGTTTTGAGGGGCGGTCAAAACCCCAGAAATGCATAGAAATCTGCATTTTGGCACAGATCAGACAGTTCTACCTATAACACACAATAAAGTTTACAATGGAGGTAAAACATTATTAGATCATTCTCTCTGGTTAAAAGCTATTAAAACAGAAACATGTAGGCCTATGCTCTAATGAAAAACATTTCAAAACCAAGATATAACTATTATAATACATTATCTATTTCTAGACACTGTTTAATTTGTCCAAAAACATGAGTGTAATGTTATAACAAGAAAAAACAACAATTGATTTGAATCAGATTCATACAAAACATCACACACCTTCATCCTGTGTTCTTTTGGTCTCAAATTGCAACTTGTAGGCCTATTCAACTCTACAGTATGTGGCATATTTTCAGTTCTGTCGTCTTGTGTGAGATCTAAATTTTATTGCGCATTAAAATAATAAGTAGCATTTGGATAGGGTAGGAGTGGGCAACTTAGATGATGGAGAGGGCCACTATATTTCACAATCACTCCAGAGGGCCACAATGCATATTGTAAAAAAAATTGATCTACAAGCATTGCGGTGATCCATTATTTTCAAATTGTTTTAAATTGGAATCCTGTATTCTTTTTAGCTATTTTTTTTTTACTGGAATCCTGAAAAGTAACATTATTATTTAATTTCAAATACATTTATATGTTCGTATGTTAACCTTATGAAATGCAAATACATTGACAAAAAAGACTATAGCACTGGTCATTATGCTACTACTATAGACTGAAGTAATTAAAGTGGGTAACAGCTGAAATCAATAATATATCAGTATTCCGATATTAACCTGTGGGTCTTGGCCACATGTCGAGAGGGCCACTTCACACTCACTCCACAATGTATATAGTGAAAAATAGCTGTTCTACAAGCTCAAAACGCGTTGCAGTCTTCTCCCTGTGATGTGGCCCCCTTATGGTTGTGGCCCTAAGCGACCGCTTATGTTGCCTATGCCAGGAACCGGCCCTGGAGGTAATGGTCTCTGAAAGACTGGACCCTCTGCTCTGTGGAGCAGGTGTTGTTGACCGCAGGACGGAGAAGGGTCAGCCATGATGTTTCCTGCCCTCTCCGTCACCAGGACGAAGCTGGGTGCTGTTTTATGGAGTGTGACACCGGTGTGTGTGTGTGTGTGTGTGTGTGTGTGTGTGTGTGTGTGTGTGTGTGTGTGTGTGTGTGTGTGTGTGTGTGTGTGTGTGTGTGTGTGTGTGTGTGTGTGCGTGCGTGCGCGCGTGCGTGCGCGCGTGCGTGCGTGCGTGCGCGCGCAAACGTGTGCGTGCGTGTGTGCGTGTGTGTGATGGACGATGTGCAACAGTGTGTACTATGCACTGCAGAGGTGGAAGAAGTACTCATTGTTAGAGGAGGATGACTTTTATTTATTGATTACTCACACCGTGGAGACTTTCAATAATATTTGTTGGGTATTTGTCGCATTCTTAAGACAACAAATTACAATACATTTACCACCATTGATTCTGCATGTCAGTGGGGGTAAATTTACTATAGCCTAATCCAATTTATGTCTTAGGAAAGTGATAAATACAAAAATATATATTATTGAAATCAAGTCTCCATGGCGTGAGTAATCAATAAATAAAAGTAATTTATATATCCTTTAAATATTGTATTACACTGTAGTACAATATTTAGAGGAGTAGTTCACCCCCAAAATGAGTAACTATAGTATATATTTGCTGTCTCGCAAAAACCTCCATATTTTTTTTTTACTTTCACTGTTTTTTAAATGAATGTGTTATCTAATCATACTACAGCATCACCCAAAAGTATCAAAAGTAGCAGATCTGCAAGCTCGAAATGTGGCGCAAAGTGACACATTTTGAGCTTGGAGGTCTGATTCTTAATACTGTAGATCCTCAGTATCAGTTAGACTTTTCCACGGTTTCAACCTGAACAGAGACGATATACAAATGACTCTTTTAGTAAAAGTTAAATAATAATAACAATCTTTTTAATGGCCTGTAAAAAATGTCACTTGAGTAAAAGTCCACCCACCCAGCAAAAGTATTGGCATCAAAATATACTTACAGTGCCAAAGTAAAAGTAATGAAATCCTCCAAATAGTACGTCCTCCCGGTGGGGGCTCCTCACCGGCTGGTGAGTCAGTAGGATACATACAAGTACAGTACTTGAGTAGCCTACATGTAATTTGTTACTTTCTGGTTCTATGATTCGATTGTGAAATTCAATGGATAACCAGTGATGTGCTGGCACTGCGCAACTGATAACGTGCTGTCAGAAGAACGTATTGATTCTTGTGTCTGACTGCTTTTGCAAGCAAGCATATTGCTGTCAGACGGAAACCTTGTTTGTCCATATTTCTACTCTTCATGTGTTCTTTTGGTTTTCTTTTGTAAATTAATGCCATACTTCATCAGACAAGTCTTGCACATAAATGGTGAAAATAGCCAAACAAGTTCACAATGTGTTACATCGATTTGTGAGTGTTGTTTGCTTGTAGATTGTTTTAGATTTTTCAACTATACAGGACATGTTCTTTCTGATTGATAAAAAAAAAGGACAGATTTGGGACATACAGTACAAGGTTTCCACCTGACATCAACCAGATGTATGGATGTGCATGGCACTCATCTTTGTTGACACCAAGGCTGAACATCAAACCATCAGCATGGTTACTGTATGTGTCAGCATGTCACACATGACATAAACAACAGATGGAACACACCAACCGACACGGTGAAATAGCACTGGTTGACGCAACGCCATTCAGTACATCGGTTACTGAATGGAGATATAATTTTCTCATTATGTTGTACGTATGTACAGTATTGTGTGTATTTTATAAAACGTTAAATGTTTGAAATAAAAAAAATAACCGAACTCTCTCTTTCACTTGTGTGTGCGCACTCTTCTGTGTTGGGAATGGAATGGATCGGTTCAAAGTGGATCGCATGACATCAGACTCTGTTTCATCCACGACGTTATCACCGCTTTCCCATTAAAAAGTTGAACTTTTCCAAGTTATTGGAAGCGCTCCACAGAAGGAGCAGCTCAGCGCTTTTCATAAGGCTTTTGTGTTTGCTTTGAGAGGAGCGCTTCCCTTAAGGTTTAAATGTTAAAAAAGGTGGTGGAAGTTAGAAGGAAAATGCTGGCTGTACAGTTTACTGGAGGTCCATTTATTACTGTTCACTCTTCACACTTAGACTAGCTGAATAGCAACTGGACCTAATCATAATACAGCTCAGCATGTTCCACATACCAGTGGTTCATGTCAAGGTAGCCCAAATTATTTTGGCTGTCGAAACTAAGCCTAGCCTGACACTCGGCCTGAATTTACATTTCGTTTCACGCCATTATTAAGTCTGAAAGCCTTCCATTTACAGTCGTTTCTGGGATGGGTGTTGCCAAAGAGGCAGTCTTCTGCGATTGGTTCACCACCTCACAACAGTAGCAAAGCAGACAACGTGGTTGTTATTGGTGTTATGTGGCTGGCTAACCTGTTGCTACTTGCTAACCAAAGAAACAGGCAGAAAAGGAGCGCTACCGCCGCTACGAACTAGTAACTGAACACTGCAACTGAGCAACTTTCATTGAAATGAATAGCTGGGGGCGAGGGCCATCTGAAAACATTATGTGCCAACCCCATACAAGATTTGCATTATTAAAACATTTTCAAAAATATTTCAGGACTATTATTATTTTTTATATCAGATCATACGACACGTTGTGAGATTGTAGATCGGATATCTTTTGGCAAAGATATTTGGTGCTCCACTGTGTGGTTGTTTTGGAAGTGGAGGGACGTGTAGGCGGCGAATTTGTGCGTGATGGAAAATGAATGTTATATTAAAATATTACAAACACATGCTGAGATTTTGTGCTTTTTAAAAGCTATAATAAGCATGCTAGAAAGATGTCATAAATGTATTTCCTGCAATATTTAACCCGCGGTTTATCCACTATTAATTAATAATTATCATACAGTGTTTGATTGACCCAAATCCACCCAAACTGCGGCTAAAACCACGATATGCACATCTCTAGTATACAGTACGTTTCTTCCAGAGGCGCTTGAATTCTCTAGAACAACAAGTTCACGTCGCTCTGCGTGTACTAGGGGTGTAACGATACATTTTAACAACGATACGATACGCATCACCCATCACGATACATGGTTAACGATACGATACATGGACGATATTGGTTCATTCATGGCGATACGATTCGATTCAATGCTTTAAAATCGATATAGTAACTATTTAGCAAAGCAATGAAATCTGTGTAAAATATGTAAAAAATCCATTATTATGGAAGTAAACTCTGTGATTATCTAGCAAATACACAGACATTATATTTCAACACATATGGACAAACCCACCTTGACATGAACACAGAGATTACACACATTTATCGATAGACCAAGAGTAGCTATATGGAATGGAAAAGTAATTAGACCCCTCTTTTTCATTTTCCCTCTTAAAATTGCCACATACAAGGCACAAATACTTAGTGTCCATGCAATCAATTATTTGCATTGCAAAACGATTCGATACCGATTACCACATTTTAAAACGATACGATACGATACAAAGCCAAAACGGTACGATATTTTGCTTTTGCAAACAATATAGTAGATCATTGCAAATTAAAATCGATTTTTCAATTCAGTTACTATATCGTTACACCCCTAGCGTATACAGTATGTGTGCGTGTGCTCCTGATAGATACTATAGATAACCAACGTTTTTCCTCCCCCTCCCCCCAGGTTGGAGTCCCCCACGCGCTCCCTGACCCTGGAGGCCCCGCGGGGCGTGGAGGTGAACGCCGGGGTGGGAGACTTCAAGGCCTCCTGTCGAAAGGACCTCCTGCTGCACTCTTCAGAAGGAGAGGTGAGGGCTGGGTGCACGTGAGGGTGTGTGTATGTGCGTGTGTGTGTCTCTGTGCGTGCATATGTGCGTGCGTGCGTGTGTGTGTGTGTCTGTGTGTGTGCGTGCGTGCGTGCATGTGTGTCAGACACACTTCCATGGGTGGTGAAAGGGAGATCCTAAAGGGAAGGGGAAAACATTTACATTTGGCTATTTTTGCGTACAACACTTGTTGGCAACTAAGGGCTGATGCATACTTCACTTTTAAAGGGGTCATGACATAAAAATAAAAAAAAAAAAAAAAAAATATATATATATATATATATATATATATATATATATATATATGTATATATATATATAACGAAAAAACTTTGCATGGATGCACCTGGGACGTATCCTCGGTGATGTAGCCCAAGCCCATCGGGGTTTCGGGTCTCGACTTGCGTCCCCATTTTTATTTTTTAATTTTTTTGACTTTTTTCATGTTTCCTGACCTCAATTACACCCCAAAAAAATTAGCATTCAACATTCAGTGGTTTTTCTATAATCTCTAGTTTTTTGAAAAATAAGGCTCAGAAAAGGGAGTTAATTTTCCTCTGGACGTACGCATCATCATCCAGGGGAGGAGGTGGTTGTAGGTGAGGGTGAACGCAACAACTGAACTGGAAAATGGTGCATTGGAACGATACAAACACAGTATATTTCAAAAACTACAGATTACAGAAAAGAAACACTGAATGTTGAATGTCAAAAAAGCCAAAAAAATAGAAAATATTTTTATGTTTTTCATGTCATTAAGGCCAAATTTGTTTCGGTGGGGTTCGGGGAGTTACAACATCTGGGCAGCACCGAACAGCCGAATGAATGACGGTAGGGCCTACCCGCTCTACCGAACATCTGAACGACGGCATAGTGTAATTTAGACAGAACTGAACTGAAATAAATTCGGCTCTAAAAATGGAGTATGTATCGGCCCTAAGACTTACAACTGAGCCTGTGAGTGTTTGGCTATAGTGTAATACTGTATCCACCTGTTTCCGTGAGAATTTACTGTAGAATTATTTGTGGGACACTTCCGGAGAACAGCAAACATACAAGCTCATGTCGCGTCGCAGATGCAGCCGCTTGTAGATCACTCTTGGCTGCGGCGCTGGAACTTCCGCACTCATTCTGCGCAATGCATGATGGGATGTTGGAAAGTTGTGGATAGTTCTGGCCAAACAGTTTGATGGGTTGAAATAGCCTTTCCAGTCAAGCACAAATCAAGATAAAGCACATGGAATATGACGCTGATAAATATCACTCTGCTATTGATACAAACAGGAGAAATGTAACACATGATGCACAGATGCTAATCTGCTTAGTCTGCTAATCTGCAGCAGTGTGTTGCTTTGCTATCGCTATTGCAATCTTCAGCGTGTAAGGAAATAGTGGTAAAGACACCCGATTGTGGAATATTACTTACTGTATTGGTCGAATATTGCTGCTATGTGCATGTGTGCGTGTGTGTGTGCGTGTGTCAGCGGAGCATGTGACAAAAATAGCAGCAAGTTTAAAAGAGACAACAAACGTTTTAGTCGTGTGTGTGTGTGTGTGTGTGTGTGTGTGTGTGTGTGTGTGTGTGTGTGTGTGTGTGTGTGTGTGTGTGTGTGGACACTGCTCCACAGTGTTTGGCGCGCTTCATTAAAGTATCTTATTAGGCTAACGAGCGTCATCAATCCAGGTGACCTTGTCCTCCACTCCTCTCCTCTCCTCTCCTCTCCTCTCCTCTCCTCTCTTCTTCTGTTTGGTAGAAGTGACTTCATTAAAGCTGGTTTGATGAGGTTGCCTGGCACATAGCGTGTGTGTGTGTGTGTGTGTGTGTGTGTGCGCGCGTGCCTACGTGAGTGTGTACGTGCATGCGTGTGTCATTGTTAGTTTGCCATCTCACTGTCAAGCTTTTTTTCATAAGGTCTTCCACGTAACTTGAGCACCGAAGCAGGCTTTGTCATTATCTGTGTGTGTGTGTGTGTGTGTGTGTGTGTGTGTGTGTGTGTGTGTGTGTGTGTGTGTGTGTGTCTGTGTGTGTGTGTGTGTGTGTGTGTGTGTGTGTGTGTGTGTGTGTGTGTGTGTGTGTGTGTGTGTGTGCTGCCATGTTGTGGGATCACTGGAGCATAGTGTGTCATTAACTCGGTAATTAACAGAAGAATGGGCTTCTCTCGCAGCAACAGTCACTCTCATTGTCAGTGGTGCACACGCAAATGTGCACACACACACACACACACACACACACACACACACACACACACACACACACACACACACACACACACACACACACACACACACACACACACAGTACCAGATAATAGAGTTCTGTGAAAACAACAAGAAAGTTTGACATTAGGTTCTCCTTTGTAATTTTCTCGCCAACCTCTCCCCAAGAAACGTATTATGATTGTGATATAGACCTAGAAGGAAACATAAGCTGCCAAACAGCCATAAAAGGCATGCACATCCTGAGCCATGTAGGCTGGGTGCTGGACTAAAGTTAATCAACAATAAAAGAAAGAAAAGGTCTGCACACCAAATCTGCTCAATAAAAGAAAGAAAAAGTCCGCACACCAAATTTGCTGTTCCCAATATATATAATAACCTCAGGTCTGAAGAAGAGCCATTAGGCTCGAAACGTCACCTAAGTAAAAACCATATATTGGGAACAGCAAATTTGGTGTGCGGACTTTTTCTTTCTTTTATTGTGATATAGACCTAATCAATGTAAAAATGAAAACAATTGGATTGCTTACCTCTTTAAGCTGTAAGCCTATACGGACGCAATTATCCATGTGTTTCCATTACGCCTTGCATCGCAAGGCGTTGTGTCTGCTATTTTCACTACTTTTGTGCAACACTTTTGTGTGATCAAGTAGAGCTTTGATTTGCCAAAATACCTACAGTACACATCTGAAACTTGGAGATACAAGCTGGTTTCTGCCCGACAATGATGATATCCTTTTATGGCTGCCGTCACATCACCAGTGGTGTAAAGTAACTAAGTACATTTACTTAACTACTGTACTTAAGTACAATTTGTGAGGTATTTGTACTTTATACTTTACTTTATTTCCCATTTCCCATTACTTTTACTTCTACTCCAATACATCTCGGATCCAAATATTGTACTTTTACTCCACTACAATTAATTGAGTTACTAGTTACTTTGCAAATGATTATATTATAAAACATACATTAATCCACTTCAGCCCTATTTTATACCTGGGCTATTTGAAAATAGCCGATTTTGTACTTTAACCTTTTTTACTTTAAGTACTTTATGATGCTAATGCTTTCATACTTTTATTCAAGTACATTTTGAATTCCGGACTTTTACTTGTAACAGAATACATTTACATTGCAATATTGATACTTTTACTTAAGTAAAGAATGTGAGTACTTTTTCCATCACTGCACATTACAAGACTACAGATTACATCAATGCCTTACAGCACGGGTCTCAAACTCGATTTACCATGGGGCCGCTGGAGGCAGAGTCTGGCTGAGGCTGGGCCGCAAAAGTAGTGAAGTGAAAAGTAGTGAAAACAGCAGATCTACAAGCACACAATGCCTCGCACCGCGAGGCATTGTGTGCTTGTAGATCGGCTGTTTTCACTAGTTTAAATCATTTTTAAAATGATAAATACAAAACAAACGGTTTTAGACATACAAGGTTTCCACCCGACAACGACGAAATATAACTCATGTAATTGGCCCACTGGCTTGTCACTTGTCATGATCTGAAATGGCAAATCTTTGAGTAGCAGCAGCACTATAGAGAGAGATCTCTCTCTATAGCGCGCAATGAGGGCCTCTCCAACTCTTTTTCCCGGGCTGAATCAGGGGCCCAGCATGTCCCTGGGCCGCACTAACATTAAACTTTCATATTAAGGTGGGGGCCACAAAATATCGTCTCGCGGGCCGCAAATGGCCCCCGGGCCGCCAGTTTGAGACCCCTGCCTTACAGTATATATGGAGCAATTATATAGTCCATTGGTTCTAGTGGAGGGCTGGTCGTGACCCTTGTAGATCGGCTGTTTCCGGCTCTCTAAGAATGATAAAATAACCGGGCATTTAGAACAGGACCCTGCTTACCAGGGACGTGCTGGCCATTGGGAAAAGCGGGACAACTCCCGAAGGGCCGGTTCGTTAGGAAAAAAATTAAAATAAAATGTTGGCCTTTGTTCCATTTTGGGGGCTGGGCGGCCAACAAAGTAAATCGTCACTGTCAGACAGAAACCTCGTATCTCCAAGTTTCAAATTTGTAATTTTTTTCGCAAAGCAAAGCAAAGCCCTATAGACCCTACATCATACAAGGAGGCTGTCGCACAAAAGTAGTGAAAACAGCAGATCTACAAGCACACAACGCCTCGCGGTGCGAGGCGTTGTGTGCTTGTAGATCGGCTATTTTCACTAGTTTAAATCATTTTTAAAATGATAAATACAAAACAAACGGTTTTGGACATACAAGGTTTCCACCCGACAACGACGAAATATAACTCATGTAATTGGCCCACTGGCTTGTCACTTTGTCACAAATCTTTGAGTAGCAGCAGCGCTATAGAGAGAGATCTCTTTCTATCTCTCGCAATGAGGGCCTCTTCAACTCTTTTTTTCCCGGGCTGAATCAGGGGCCCAGCACGTCCCTGCTGCTTACAGTGCAGGAGTGCACGGCGCGAGGCGCACACTCCACCTCCCATATAAGCAGCAATAACACTTTGAGTGGAACTTGAAACAGCACTGGCTCATTATTCTCAGCATTCCCCCCGAGGTAGTTATACGCACCCAACAGGATGAGAGCCATAAAATAAAATAAAAACTGTGTAGTCGGTATAGCATTATACAACATTGACATAATTCCTGGACTGGAAAAGTGGCACTGCGTGCTGATGAAGCCGCTCGAGTGGCGATAAACATCCGCGGCGACGAGGTGTCCACGCGTTAAGCCATTCAGGCCTAGAATTATTGAATGCTTTAACTATTGAAAAATAGCAGATATACAAGTTCACAACGCGGCACCGAGTGCCGCGCTGTGAGCTTGTATATCTGTCTTTGAATATATCAATATATCTTTTTAAAAGCGAACATTTGTAACTCAAATATTTGCTTCTTTGTGGTCCCTGGAACAACATATTTTGAGATCGGGGTTCCGCAGCCAAATACATGCATGTCATTTTGGGGGTTCTTGACACGAAAAAATCTGAGAACCACTGATTTAGGAGAGGGATTTAGAAGACATAATAGAATGGGGTCAAACATATATATATATATATCAGACCTCAAAGATTCAAAGCTGTGCTGTGAGCTTGTATATCTGCTATTTGAAAAAGAAAACAGAAAAAAAAAAAAAACATTGAATAATGGTAAAAGTGGTTCAAATGTAAAGTGACCCAGATTTGCGTTCAGGTCTAAACACGTTAATGAGGGTGTTGTTGCTGCATGGCTCTGAAGAGGGCTTTTGTAAGGTAGATCAGGGGTCTTCAAAACGTGTTTTCCAGGTCAAGGACACCTCAGAATCAGATGAGAGAGAGAAAGAGAGAAGAAGCAGTGGTGTAACAATGTGTTGCAGATGACATTGTTTCATAGATAGATGGCTTTGTTGATTTGTTTGACAGCACTTGTTTGTTTGTTTACCTGTTATCTTCTCTGTTCATTTGGATTCACGTTAATATGATATACTGTAGCAAAGCATAAATGCAAACATTTACCATATATATATATATATATATATATATATATATATATATATATATATATTAGGACAAAGAGGAGAGACTCCTGCACATCCAAACAAAAGGCCCATATGAGGTGCAAGTCGTAGTCAGCATGCATAAACTATAGAAAAAGTTGAAAACCTTCCATAAGAAGGGACTGCATCACTCCAGGGAACTGCGATGGACAACTGCTTAATTAATGATTTTTATTAGCATATATATATTAGGGTGGATCTTAAATTACCTTTTTTAGATTTTCTTGAGTCTCACCCCCCAATTATGTTCCAATGTACAAAAAAATGCTTTGGTTAAAATTTGGTTGAATTTCAAGCATATTTAGAGGTAGCTCAATCAAGTCAAAGATTGTACATTTTATTGGTCAAAATCGAATTGCACTGCAGGCACATTTAAGTTATACATTACACATTATTCTTATACTAAGCACAGAAATTATATTTTTTAAGCTTACAAATCTAAACACAAATCTGATTACATGTTTGTCATATGTCAAACCAGAATGAATGTATTGTAGGAAATAGCAAAGCAAAGAATGACAATTGCTATTTTTCATTTAACGTGCACAATGACATGTCTTTATTGCACACTCTTCAATCATACTCACAACACACAACAAGTACACAGCCCCACTTCCTTGTTTACCCCCAAAAACCCCGAAAGTCACTGCAGTATAGCAATTCAGTAGTTACTGATCAATTAAAGTTTGTTTACGGCTATCGGGATACTTGTGCCGATGGTTCTGCACAATTTGCAGCAAGTATTGGAGTTGGGACTCATCTTTAGTAATGAGACCACAATATTCTTGTATTAGGTCAACCCCACGCTCTGCATGATCATTGACAACATTCATTGCCTTCACTACAGCCAGATCTTCTTGGTAGTCTACCCTGGGCTCCCACTCATCGGGATCAACGTCAAGGAAGTCATCTGGGAGATCCATCATTTTGAAAAGCACTTCAATGTTCTTCCTTGCAATTGTTCCAAGGTCAACAGTAATTCTCAGTTCATGATCTTCATTTCCATCTTTCATGGCTCTCACCATCAGCCTCTTCGTTTGCGCGCTCACTTGACTGTCAAACAATGCAAGTCCGACAATCTCTGGAGCAAAATACCATAAGTGATTGGAACACTTTTGAGAAGCAGCTTTAGACACCTTAGCATTTATTGATGAATATTCCAGCAACGATTTTAACAGCTGCCAAGTAATTTAGTGGAGCGCTGACAGCAACAGGTGCCATCATCCATGCCTTCACATAATTGCAAACTGCAAAAATGCACAAATCCATGCATGCTTTTTCTTCCCTGAAGGTCAGTTTGAATTGGCCATGAAACATCCAGATCTTCATACAATAAATAACCTTTGCCATCCAACGGGCATGATGGGTAGCTCCTGGAGCTCTGAACCGGATACCTCGAGCAGCGAGGTATCCGGTTCATCAATAAATGCTGAGGTGTCTAAAGCTGCTTCTCAAAAGTTTTCCAATCACTTATGGTGAACAGGGGCATATGAAGAGAATTACTGTTGACCTTGGAACAATTGCAAGGAAGAACATTGAAGATTTTTTCCAAGGTGCTTTGAGTGGGAGCCCAGGGAGGACTACCAAGAAGCTCTGGCTGTAGTGAAGGCGATGAATGTTGTTAATGATCATGCAGAGTGTGGGGTTGACCTAATACAAGAATATTGTGGTCTCATTACTAAAGATGAGTCCCAACTCCAATACTTGCTGCAAATTGTGCAGGACTATCGGCACAAGTATCCCGATAGCCGTAAACAAACTTTAATTGATCAGTAACTACTGAATTGCTATACTGCAGTGACTTTCGGGGGTTTTGGGGGTAAACAAGGAAGTGGGGCTGTGTACTTGTTGTGTGTTGTGAGTATGATTGAAGAGTGTGCAATAAAGACATGTCATTGTGCACGTTAAATGAAAAATAGCAAATTGTCATTCTTTGCTTTGCTATTACCTACAATACATTAATTCTGGTTTGACATATGACAAACATGTAATCAGATTTGTGTTTAGATTTGTAAGCTTAAAAAATATCATTTCTGTGCTTAGTATAAGAATAATGTGTAATGTATAACTTAAATGTGCCTGCAGTGCAATTCGATTTTGACCAATAAAATGTACAATCTTTGACTTGATTGAGCTACCTCTAAATATGCTTGAAATTCAACCAAATTTAACCAAAGCAGTTTTTTGTACATTGGAACATAATTGGGGGGTGAGACTCAAGAAAATCAGAAAAAGGTCATTTAAGATCCACCCTAATATATATATATCATATGAATCATATGAATGTATTGATACTTTAAGTAAGTGAAACGATTTGAGTATTTTTTTCACCACCACTGCGCTTCACATGAGAAATGCAGACGCTGGTGTGTCAGGTGGGGCGGTTGACAATGTCAAAGCTATCTGTAACAGACGGCGTGCCAGCTTGGACACTATAGATGCATCTTTATTGCCGTTCGGACCGCATTGCAGTCACAGGCGATTTAAAACGTAAAGGGGCATGAAGCCCTGATGGGCCAATGTTGTCATTTGTTTTCCTGTTACAGGTTAGAGAAAAACTGCAGAGGGGTGAAAACATGGCAGGCTGCAACAAGCGACACAGCTGCATGTTGTATCAGAATTAAGAACGGGTGCGTTAATGTGCCCACAGCCATGTGTGTGCCAGTGTGCATATAGACAGTATAGACAACAGTAATGCTTTCACATTGGCACACGTACAGTAAATCTTAAACGTAATCGATTACTAGGTAATAGCTGCAGCTATGATTTGCACACATCATGGTTTACTATAGGATAGTGGTTCTCAACCTGTGGGTTGTGTCCCCCAGGGGGGGTCCCCAGATGATTAACTTAATGTGCTACATTGTTTTCTCACTCTACAGTAAACAAACCAACATAAAGTATAAGCGTATAGAGGGTTTATGCAAGTTTCTAAAGTGACAATTTAAGGACTTTATAATACCTAGTCTAAAATGACAAATTAAACATTGGTCAAATTGTCAAATATTAGAGGCGTTGTGAACATGTGATCGGCTATTTTCACAATAGAACCGTGTTATACAAAATGTAATGCCTCAACGCTTAGTGCTCGTCAGGGTGGGGGATCACCAGTTCATATATGATTATTTTGGGTGTCGCTGCCTGAAAAGGTTGAGAGCCCTGTATTATAGTGCATGCAGTTATATTTTGGACACACCAACTTATTTGTGTATCCCAACCCAGCACGGTCAGGACCTGGACCAATCAGTGACGTCTCGATTGGGGCCAGATCAAGTCAAACCATGACTAGTCAGATCTGGCCTAGAATATCACCTGATTTCAACCAACATAAATCCCGCCCACGAAAACGGACATCCTGGATTAATCAGAGAGGGTCCGAGACAGGCCAGATAAATATCATAACTCAGATATGTCCCAGAATATAAACTTACATGCTCATATTTTAACTAACATTAAAAACAATAACAATAATCCATAAGTCCATATGACATCCTGGTAATGACGTCAAGATCATCCCCATATGGGCTGTGATCTGGCCTAGTTCTGAACGTCACCGGAGTCACCGGAGGACGTTATCATAACGTCATCATGACGTCATTTGGCTTGCAGGGAAAGGTCAAATTAGACTTCATGATATTGTGGGATAATTAAACATTTATCTCAAGAACAGATACACAATCAGTGTAAAGATCACTTATACTATTATGCCTATCTCATTTGGCTGACCAGTTGAAACACTTTTAAACCATTTTTTTCAGCCAAATTTCTGTTTGTAGATATCATACTCTGGCTTTCTAGTTTATCCACTCGAAGAACTAATCAAAACTAAACTGAAATAGCAAAAAAAAAAAGGCAAAACAAAAATGTTCAACTATAATAACCTTGGTATGTGCAGCGTGAGTCCGTTTCAGGGAGTCAAAGTTCATTTAACGGTTTGGTCCCGGGTTCCTCTGGGTATTATGTAAAAGTGTCCTTAATGCTGCCTTGCATGACTGCCTCCGCTATAGTGAGTGAGTGTAAAGCAATCTGCATTGGGAAGCGCTTTGGACGAAGACACTATAGAAATGCAGAGCACTGCAGACACTTTGGTCCCAAATTAGTGACTGACTGCTAGATTGTCTCACTATAGTGACTGGATTGCTGCTGTGAATCAGTACAGCCCCTAGAGGGTGCTCTTATTTTAAATCCAAGGGTTTCCAATCTGTCATTCAGCCTTTCCATCCTCTTCAGTTGCATCCCTCTCTCTCTCTCTCTCTCTCTCTCTCGCTTCTAAAAGGGCATTTTGGTGAAAATAATATTGTAAATAGCAGACCTCCAAGCTCACGATGTGTTGCGCTGCGATGCGTTGTGAGCTTGGAGGTCGGCTATTTTCGGTACTTGATGCCACACTAAACTAAGCATAAAAAAGGCAATACTGGAGAGCTGATGTGCTGTATGGATTGATATTCTATAGAGGTGAATTGATATGCTTTTCTACACGGAGAGGGCAAATCTTTCAACATAAGATGCTGCTTTCAAGTTCAGGAGAGAGAAGGCAATTCTCTTGAATGCTGCCTTCAGGCATGGCATGGACAAGAGGGCATTCTTTCACCATAGTAAAAACTGCATTCATTTCATGATCTCTATGTGTACACATGCCTGCTCTCTCCTCTCCTCTAGGATCCTCTTCCCCTCCTCTTCCCTCCCTCAGTACCTCCTTGTTACCTTGTCTCCCGTCTCCTCTCCCCTCTAACCCTTTGCATTACTCCTCGCCTCTCTTTAGATCTCTTCTCACACTTTTAACTCTTCCCTTCTCCTCCCCACTCTTGCTTATGTTACTCTCTCTCTCTCTCTCTCTCTCTCTCTCTCTCTCTCTCTCTCTCTCTCTCTCTCTCTCTCTCTCTCGTAGCTCACAGCCTTTCTAATTAACTCTGCCCTGTCTCGGTCAATACATCACCGCGGCTGTCATGCTGCAAGGAGGAGAAACTGTCTTTTTCCCCCCGCTCCTTTCCCCCTCCTTTCTGTTTGTCTCCTTTCTCCTTTGTTCTCTCGTTCTTTGTTTCAACTTCCTCTCTTCTCGGCTTGTGTTGACGCGTTATCGTTCCATTTTACCCTCCCTTTGTTTCTCACTGACTTTATGTTTCTCCGCTTCGATATCTCGAGCCTCTCCCTGTCAACCAGACGCCTCCTTACTCACTATCATTAAACTATCAGCAAACACTTTCACTCCCATATTGTCGCTGTCGGGCAGAAACTTTGTATGTCAAAAAATAAAGAAAAGAAAAACTTTTCAGGAAAGGTTCCAATGTAGATATCGTTTCTGTTGGGCCTATCTCCATGTTCTATAAAAGAAAGAGAAAAGAAGAAAACTGTATAAAATAGTTTTTTGTGACCAATGCATTATCATTGCTGTTGCTGTTGGGCAGAAACCTCTTATCTCTATATTCAAACTGTTTTGTATTTTTTGAACCGTGCAAACCGCTCCTATAAGTGGCTGTGCGTGTGTCCGCAGCCTTTTTCCTCAGCGTTTTGCCATAGTAAAATGTGTTTGCGTAGCATCATGTTTGTCTAGTGATGTCATATGTCGTATGTCTGTAGCCTTTTTCCTCAGCGTTTTGCCATAGCAAAATGAGTGTGTGTAGCATAGGCTGTACATCCTAGACTTAAATCCTAGTCTGAAGATGTTATGCAAGCACGACCACCGCTCACTTCACATTGGGTGTGATTTTTTCATAAATGAATGCCCTGCTTGATCATACACAACATGATCAAAAGTATCAGCTCGGAAAGTGGTACGAAGCAACACGTTTTGAGCTTGTAGATCTGCTACTTTTGCTGTTTTTTGGATTTGAATCCTGGAAAGGAAACAGGTTTGGACCTTGGTTTCCACCTGAAAGAGACAATATCCAATGCATGTATTTTATTTAGTCACAAGCTAATAATGTTGTATTGGTTTAAATATTTCAACATGATGTCCCTACTCTGGGCATGTCATAGTGGGAAATGTAGAGGAAAAAAGTGGTGCAACAAAGTGAGGAGTGACAATAACGGTGGTGCATTGTCCAGAGTCCATTATGTAAGGGATCAATAGTCATCAAGCGATCATCAACAGTGTGGGTTTTACGCCTTAAGCCTCAGGTCAAAAGCCAGCTCTCCACACACTAAATAGTGTTCAAATGTTGGGTGGACATTTTCCCAGCGTATTGACCTTGGTCTGTAGAAGATGCTCCATTATCGTGAGCCAATTCGCCTTGAAACAGCTGTTATGTGTCTCTGTGTCCCTTTGGATTGGTTCTAAACCTGTCAGGACAAAGACCCAAGAGCAGTGGCGAATGGAAACCTGACCAGGGGATTCATATAACAGCAGCCCCCATTATGTCAGTTAAATGGTGCATTTATATATTCTTTATCCAAGGCGCTTTACAACGATTGAATTGCATTGTCCCACTCACACACACATTCAGTGTTCGAGTTATACTCCCAGAGCTATGGGGGCCCTACATGGGGGGGGGGGGGGGTCATGCACGCGCGCGCACGTCTCGAAAAATTGGCGGTTTTTCGCGGTTTTGATCGCGTTTTTATCGCATTTTATTCGGGTTTCCGCAGGTTTTTTTTTGCTAAACAATCGGGAACGGCACACTACACTTTCCCTTTGCCCCTTTCCACATGCACCAGCCAGCAAGATAGTCAGACAGCAAGGTAGGAGAGATTACAAAACAGCAGCATTACAAGTCTATCCGTGACACGCAAGGCAGCTGGCTAACGCAACTCAGCCCTTATCGCCACTAAAGCAGCAACGTGGCTCCATATCGCACAACACAAGTTACAACTGACAGTGCAAGAATGTTTATTTACCTGTTCGCTGTTGCCGCAGTCCCGTTTGACGCTTTTTCTTTTTCTTTTTCTCATATCCAGAAAGATAAACGTGCATTGTCAAAGCGAAAGTAAACACACACTAGCCTCTGAAAGGGGGGCGGGGCGGAAACTCCCAAAGAGTTCTTCTGGAGTCAAGAAATGTTGTCTGCTTTTTCTTTTTGGCCAATGGGACAACGGCAAAGAGCCGTGAGAGCCAATCAGGGACACGAGTAAGTCTGGCTATGCGAGGTTTATCAGAGATGTCTCATTCAGGCTAAGATGGCAGTAGCCTCTGCCTAAAACCGCCACTGATGAGAGCCAGAGAGCGCAGGGGAGGGAAAAAAAAAAAAAAAAAAAACACTTGGGAAAAAAAGAGACCCCATATGGGTTTTTGACTATGGGGTCCCAGACTTTATCTATGGGGGCTAAGCCCCCATTGGCCCCCACATAACTCGAACCCTGCACACATTCATACACCGATGGCAGAGGAAACCATGCAAGGCACCAACCTGCTCATCGGGAGCAATTAGGGGTTCAGCGTATTACCGTATTTTCCGGACTATAAGGCGCACTTAAAAGCCTTTAATTTTCTCAAAAAACTACAGTGCGCCTTATAGTCCAGTGCGCCTTATATATGGATCATTCATTGACATTGACATTCCCTTTAGCACAGCTCCATCTGTTTGATGCATAACACAATGGTAGCTTCTATTATGTGCGCCTTATAGTCAGGTGCGCCTTATATATGAAAACAGTTTGAAAATAGACCATTCATTGACAGTGCGCCTTATAGTCAGGTGCGCCTTATAGTCCAGAAAATACTGTACTCAAGGACACTTCAACACTAACTCTAGGGGGAGCCTGGGATCGAACTGTTCCCAAGCGGCCGTTCTACCTCCTGAGCCACTCCCTGAAGAATGAAAGAAGGATAGAAATGCAAACTAAAGTGTGCATCATGATCGTTGATGGGACCAGTGCATTACATGCCGTTTTGCACTCAGTTACACTGAATATATAAGACGAGACACACGTTGTAGAAGATGCTGTGGCAAGGTGCAATAACACAGTAATAATGTAAAGTAATACAATTTAATGTACAGATGAGACAGCCGACTTCTTCACACCGGAACGTACCTGTAAATAAAGTTTTTAAAACTAAACGTAACAACAAGAAAATGAAAACATCGACAAAGATTTAAGGGAGAGACTTAGATTTTGCCTACCCTATTTGAAAAGTAACTAAAGTTTAAGAACAAAACGAAAAAATAACAGATTGAAACATTGGCTTAACAAAACCAAGTCCATAGACAAGGGTACAAGGAATAGACATACTGTAAAAGAAACACGACAGGCAATAAAAATCATTAAGGAAATGTAAAATAAATAGTACATAACTTAACCCACAGGCAACACAGGCAACACACACAGGCATTTTAGCCAGTGCACCCTTATAGTCTTGCCATCTGGGTCAATATGGTTAACAGGTATCTTTATCATGTTATCAAACAAATATCTTACAAATGGGTATATCTCATCTTTTATCTTTTAATCCAATATGTCCAGATGCAGGATTTACACATTTGAACATCTGGCCACAAAAAAAATATATGTATGTTTTATGTATAGGCCTATGGCACTTCTCGCAGGGATCTCCCGAAGTGCTTTACATCAAGGGTCTTCAACAGGGGGTCTGGGACCCCTAGGGGGTCCTCCAGATCTTTGTGTGATAGAAACCTCTCCTTTATATTAACCACTTGCCAAAAATTGCAGATCGGCTATTTTAGGGGTTTGGCGTAGAGGGGGAAAAGGGTAGACTATGTACAGAGTTAAAGGTCAAGTTTATTAAGTATTGACGGTTCAAGTGGTTCAATATCTGAAAACACAAATTGACATGAATTTAAAATACACTGATGATTGTGATGTCAAAACGATGAAACTACAGTACATGGAATCAATGAAAGGGTTGGGATCCCTGCTTCATCTCTTTCAACTAAGGGGTCCTTGGCCTGAAAACGTTGAAGACCCCTGCTTTACATAATACACACACACACACACACACACACACACACACACACACACACACACACACGTGCGCACGCACACAATTGCACACGTATGCAGTGCACAAATACACACAGCATCTAGAACACAGAGCCTATCAATTCAGCAGATAACTTCTTACCAGCTCTATAACCCTCCTCTCAGTACTGTCAAGATAGCTTTTTCACTTCAGCAGTATAAACCTCCTCCTCTGGCCACAGCACACAACAACAACAGCCCAGGTCCTTTCCCAGGCGTTATCACTCATGTTACCTCTCATCAATTGCTACCAAGTACAGTACAGCATAACAAAACACATACAGGACCTGCTGCTTTCGGGAGACCGGTTTGTGGTCATTTGTCATGGAAGGCAACCAGCCACTTAATCTCTCCGAGGTTCATCAGGTTGCAGTCACAGCTATATGTCTTGTGTAACTAAGTAAGAGGGTGCAGCCAGGTGTCTCTCCTGCAAAATAAACGCACAGCCACCCTCGCTTCTAAGCAGTGGTGTTACAAGACTACTGAAGTACGATCTGTACTTTATACAGATCCTTCTTGAAAAATTAGAATATTGTGTAAAAAAACATTGCAGATGCCCTAGCACCCCAAACCATAACTGACTTCAAAAACATCCCACTGGACTTCAAGCAACTCTGACTTCAGAAGGTTGACATTTCTATTATAAATCCTTCTTATGAGTGGTCTCGTGTAATATTGTAGTATATTGAAATATGGACTTTTGATGTTCATGAGCTGTATGCCATAAAGAATTTAACAACAAAAGGTTTGGAATAATTCACTGAATGTCCAATGCATCTATCTAGATTATATGAAAGTTTCAAGAAGTACTTTTTACACAATATTCAAATTTTTCGAGAAGGATCTGTATGTTTTATTACTTTTGCCAGCAAAGCGCGCAAGTACTGCGTTCGGCTGCGTGTGTAGGTATATAGCCGTGGATGGCCTACTTGTGCACAGGGAGCAAGTTGGCACCTCGACAGAGTGCAGTTCTAGTTCATATCTTATGTTTGACCGTTACATATCTACATGTAACCTCTAATAAAGCCAGATACATTCCAAAACAATTAACATACAGAAGTGTAATATGTAAACCTTTATACAAAAGAAGTTGAATCCATTCTCGTCAGTCTCTTTATTGTCATAAGCACTACTGTCTCTTGAGGCGCTACCAGTCCTGTGCACAGTGGCTTCGGCTCTGGATCTCAAACCCAATAAGCGGTTGTGATGCGCGCGGGGGGGGGGGGGGGGGGGGGGCGCCGACACTGAGCTGATGGTCATTTGTTGACTGCCTGGAGGTCAGATGTTGGGATATAAAGTCTCTGCGTTGTCTTCATGCTGCCGGTCAAGGCGTTTGTCCACACAGTGAACCAGGATGCTGAGGGGAACCCAGAAGACCAGGGACAACACCACCACCGAGCCCACTATGTTATCGGCCATGAACTTCCTGAATGCGTTTATGTCCAGCTTGACGATGAAATCCCACAGCCTCTCGATTATGTCCAGCACTTGCTTCACGCACGTTCCGTCGCCGTCACAGAAGCCCACGGTGCAGTACTTGCCCTTGCGCAGGAATTTGCCACCGTTGGGTTGAATCAGGGGAGTGCACGTGCCATCTTTGCCCCTGCAGCACAGTTTGCAAGAGTCCTCGATCGTGTTGCACGCGCAGGACGTGAGGTTCTGTGTGGCCTCACAATAGGGGATGCATTCTCCACCGCGACACCGTCCGTTGTCAACACAGACAACGTCGTCGGCGGCATTGTCAGGAGGCGGACACGTGCTGCTGGTGCCTGTGCATTTGGACATGTTCTTACACGTATTGATGGGTTCCTGGCACCCTTTCCCTGCCTTCTCAAACATGCAGCTCTCACAGCAGACACTGTTCCTGTCACTGCACTGTTTGTCAGGTTTTAGCCTGCAGTCGGTCGTGCAGCATTCGTCCTCGTTCTGCCCCGGGTCACATTCCTCACCCTTCTCAACCCGCCAATTCCCACAGACCTCGCTGTTCCTTTCCTGGAAGCACGGTGGATCCTTGATTAGAACGCTTTGCAGAACGTTCCCTATAGACCTCCTACTGCAAGGAGAGAACTGCTTGTTGTTGCTGTGGTCTCCACTCACTGCGTATTGGTACATGACAAAACGTCCGCCGCGGTCGTCATCAGGGGAACACTCGGTGCCGTCTGGATCGTGGTCCGCCCCAAAGTTGTGGCCCAGTTCATGGGTGATCACCAAGTCAACTTCCTTTGACAAGAGGGCATTCCGACTTCTGGTGGTGGTCAAGCCAGTGTTAAACAGCGATTTGGTGCAGACTCCGCTAACTTGCTCATTTTGCTCCGCCACATAGGCCAACCCCAGGACTCCATCCTCAAAGTCCTGATGGGTGAGCAGATGCGCCAGGCACACGTCGGAGACGCCAACGTCTTTGCTGAATTGCGGGAGAAGCTCCATGGAGTTCCAGAACTCCTTCTCCATGTTATAGTGGACCCAGCCTGTTTCAGCGTCCGGGGGAGGCCTGCTGGGATCCTCGTGGATGATGATGTGTCTAATCTGGACTCCATATCCTTTGCGTTCGCCGCTCCAGGTGGTACTCCTGAATATGTCATCCACCCGTTCAATCATCTCGATCATGTAGTAGAGAGTGAGGCTCTTTTTCCTGTGACCCATTTGTTGAAAGAATCTGTAGTCTGCCACCAGCAGAAGGGGACAGGTGTTCCTCTGACCGTGGGTTTGTGGTTTCTGTCCGTGTGTCGGTGTCTCGTTCTCCCCCGCGCCTCCATCCCCGTCCGGGTCATGAGCATCATCTGCGCGGATATCGGCGTACATGCTGGAAGGCGTGGCGCGTCTCACGTTCTTGATGTCCTCGGAGCGATAGACCAGCAAGCGGCCGTCCGGGCTGGACTCTGTGAACCTCCACAGAGGTTCTACGTTGTACTCGGCTTCCTCCGTCTGGATGCGGGCTGAGAACTCCTCGCCGGCTATGTGTGCCTTCACGCGTGAACGTTCCTCTCCCACGACGTGTCCGACAAAGTAGTTCTGTAGGCGGCCATGGTAGCTCTCCTCTCTCCCGTCTTTGTCGACAAAAACGGCCTTAAAGTTGTCCGTGAACAGGTCCACCATGTTAGCGGTCAGGTACAGTTTGAAATGTCGCCGCAGGGCTGTGAACGTGACCAGCTGTTCCGTTCCGCTCTTCCCAACAGGGTGTAGCTCAATTCCAGATGCGGGCAGAACCTCATAATCGGAGAGTATGGCGTTAAGAGCCTGGGTCTCTTTCAGATTCTCCCCCGTAATGCTGGACCTAATAGCACATTGGACCCAACAAGGAGCCAGAAAGGCAAAAAGCCAAAAATACCTCATCACAGACATGACAATCATGGACAAAAAACTCAGTCAGAAAACAGAGTTGCCGTGGATGGTATAATTATCGGTTGAGGAGACACTGGGAAATGTCCAGGAAAAGAACCAAAACACAGACCTTCAATGGTTCACAGGATGACAGTGCTTATAGCTACAGTATAGCTATAGCTGGTAACCACCGCCAGCAGTCTGTTTACCAAAAACTGGCTGCCAAAGTACCATGCATTGATATCTAGAGGAGCTATAGCCCAGCAGGGGAAATTAAATGGTTACGACATTGTTAGGCAATGGCTTTACGCCCATAAATGCAGGTCTCCCGTGCCTGCACAAATCAACATTGTTAAGCAACTGCTACGTCCCAGTGCTAAGGGGGCCTGGATTATGCCCACATATGGAGTTTGATCAACGAGAAAGAGACACAGACAAAGACACAGGAATGTGTAGAGGGAGAGCCTATTTCACCCATGTAAGTGATGTGCATGGCTGAGTCTGTCAGGGCCCAGACAATGAATTAGTAAAGTAAGTAATATAAGTGTGCAACACTCTCTCTCAAGTATAAAAATCAAACCTCGGTTCGAAGTGAAGCGGTGAACTCTTATTCTATGTGTTCTAGAGTCGTGATCTATACATCTATACAGTTATGGACTCTGTGATCTATTCATTCTTTATTATATATTCTGAATTCTACATTCTTTATATATTCTGAATTAATATATAAAGAATGGAGGGCCAAATTATCATGTGAAGCTTGACCAATCCTCAAAGTATCCATTCATCAGACCGGGAGGGACACTACACACATATTCTGGACGTACAGGACAGATAAAACCTGTTCATTCTGAACTGAAATGGCCATATATGGACATGGGACTTTTTGAAAAAGCCTATTCATTCTGGACTGATATTCAGGAACGTACGGGACAGAAAAAACCTATTCATTCTGGACTGGAGTGACCATATATGGACATGAGGTGACATACATTGTGTTTGCCAGACCCATGAAATGGGTAGGCCTACATAAGCAAATGTCGGTCTGTCCCTTTTCTATATAAAGGGTATATATGATGATGACATGATGATGACATGCCTACAAAAGGCATGATGTCATAAATGATGATGACAGACAGGGGGTCTGGCACAACCAGGTTGACCTGGTCTAGTTTTGTAAAACCCTGTTCATTCTGGACTGAGATCACCATATATGCATGGGCGTGGGACACACAAAGCCACTCATAGGAAGCGGTTTTCACCGCTTCAAAAATAGGGCCTTCATTTTTTAACATCTCTGCTCTGACATCACGCTCTGACATCACTGTGCTGTCAGGGGAACCACACTAACAGAATCCCCTTTATGCCCATAGATGGCTATTCCCTGATGTCATCAATATTATTCATAGGGAATGCCACATCGGCCACATACCACACTAATAGAATCCAGATAGGGCCAAGACAGATGGCCAGGACAGCCCATATCTGTGTGGCTGGTTCTACAGACAGGGATCTCCATGTATGGGCATAAAAGGGATTGTATGTATGATGTCAGATGGCATAGATGTCATAGGACTTTCATATAACGAATAACTGAGTAAGCATGTTTGTGCTCTCACAGCATATCTCCATATACAGTACATGGATCTCCATATATATATATATATATATATGGAGATGGATACCTGGGGTCGCCATATATAGGTAACTGGTCCGATATACATCACTGGCCAGATGGCAAAGACACGGCGCGTCGCCCTGAGGCGTCTTACTAGTATAGTTCCTTCTTCATAGTCCATTTGTCAGCATCACAATAGCAGGATGCTTTCAACACCAGCCTGCATGAAGAAAGAGACCTTGGTGGAGGTTGAAATGCCAGACTGCCAGCCTCTGAGGAGTTTGTTGCAGGCGTTCCAAGCTTGTCCCTTTCTGGCAAGAAAGTCCTTTCTGCTGTCAGCCACATATGAACCAAGATATTAATCTGTGCTCCACTCTTAAGATGTCATGTCAATACTGTCAATACTGTCTATACTGACGGACGGACGGACGGGCAGACGGATGGACAGACAGACAGTAAGGCAGCCAGCCAGCCAAACAAACAGAGAAGAGGTCGAGCAAACACAGAGATTGACAGACAGATGGTCTAACATCAGATGTATCCATCTGTGTGCGTGCATGTGCGTGAAAGCGTCCTGCTGCTGTCCATTCACAAACACTGTCATATCAGTGACTACTGCACCCCAGGCTATAAAATAGCAAAGTATATACTGTATATATATTTAATGGTAGTAAACTATTTTATGGTTGCGGTACTAACTGACGTAATGTCTGAAAAGCCCTGCACTTCACAGCCACTTTGTTTTTACGAGTTTGTTCGTTTTGGTCCAGGTAACATCGGGACTCAGCGGGGGAGGGAAGAGGAAGCAAGCCAGGCTTGTTACCAGAAAGCAGGGGTGGACAATAAGGTACTCAACCCCCAGTAACAGGGGCGTCACAAGGGGGGGGGGGGGAAGGGGGACTGAGTTACTAGGGCCCAAGAGGGGCCTTAATTATTTTATTCTTTAGCTAATGAAAAATAGCAGCTATACAAGCTGACAGCGCGGCACCAAGTGTCGCACTGCGAGCTTGTAGATCTGCTATTTTTGAAAAAGTCGTGAAAATGTGTGCAAATCTTTGAATATATATGTATTTTTGAAGCGAACATTTGTAACTCAAATTTTGCTTCTGGGGGGTCCCTGGAAATAAATATTTTGTGATGGGGGGGGGGGGGTCCGTGGCCAAATATCATTTTGGGGGTCCTTCACATGAATAAGTTTGAGCACCATTGACATAGAAATAGGTTTTTCAAAAAACCTTAGTAGGATTTGAAATATTCAAAGACATTCTCACGATTAAAAATAAAATAAAAATAGCAGATCTACAAGCTCGCAGCGTGGCACTTTTCAATAGTTAAAGTACCCAGGGCCGAGAATTTGGTGCGACACCCCTGGCCAGGCTTGTTACCAGAAACTCCAGGCAAAATATAAATACTCCTGGTAAAATATAAATCATAACGACAACGACGAGTTAACGAACTGGAGTACTTCCTTTAAAAAAAAAAAAAAAAAAAAAAAAAAATAGTATTCAAAATATTTTACAGATGTTTTCACACAATATCAATTCAATACTCATATGATAACTTAGGCTCTGTTCCATTTCATGTAGCACAGTGGTTATCAAACCTTTTATTCCTATAGGACCCTCATAACACTGAGAGTGTACAAATGGAACCAAATGGACCCTTACGAGTCCATTTGGTTCCATCCTCGCACCTGCAATGGTGCGAGGCGTTGTGTGCTTGTGGATTGGCTATTTTCACTATTTGCAAAAGGGGAAATCTCGCTTTTGCGAACGCCCATCATTTCGACCGGAGGGTTAGCGATTCACTCCACAAAGGTTAAGGTTAGTGTGAGGGTTAGAGTCGGGTGTAGAAAAGATGACATGTAGTAACAGCGACACGCTCCCTTTGCAAAATACAAAATGAACGGTTTTGGACATACAAGGTTTCCACCCGACAACAACGATATATACTTGGCAAAAAAAAAATAATAATACTCTGAGTCCATCCGGACTGCTATCTTAACTAAGCAAAAAAACATCATTTTAAATCGAATTAAATTAAATCGACGCAGAAAACGAACAGCTTATCCAAATGGCTTTTTCCCTTACAAGCTGCATGCCTCCTGCGACCGCTGACACCGTCAGATGAACCGAGGAGGAGAGAAAGAGGGGATGAGGGGAGGATGAGAGGAGGGGTGGGGGTTAGAAAATAGATGTTTCTGTCGATTCTGCAAGGGGGGAAAATAAAAGGCACGCGGGACGGCGGAGGCTTAAAGCCAAATCAATGTTGTCAGCATCTGGCACTTAAGGAGGAGGGCCATTAAAGTTTAAAAAGTTTGGAAAGCAATGCTGGAATTAAGGCCAAATGGGTTAGAGGGAGAGGAGCGAGGCCTTCCATTAGAATCACGGCCAACGAGAGCTGACAGATCCTCTCAGGATTCCTAGCTCTCTCTCTCTCCTTTCCTTCTCTCTGTTCTCTCTCTCTCTCTCTCTCTCTCTCTCTCTCTCTCTCTCTCTCTCTCTCTCTCTCTCTCTCTCTTTCACATTCATCAACTCCTTTCTCATTGATTCATTGTTCCTCTTTCTTTCTCATCTGGGTCTTTCATGTTCTCTCTTTCTTTCTTTCTCTCCCTCATTTGTTTGTTCATTCTGAACCCCTCGCGACCTCTCAGCTCCCCTGTGCTCTCTCTCCTTCTCTCTCTCTCTCTCTCTCTCTCTCTCTCTCTCTCTCTCTCTCTCTCTCTCTCTCTATGCATTCATGACTGCTTGATGAAAGGAAAAAGTGTCACGCCCCACTTGCTCTTGTCTTCTGGGCTTTCAGCTTGATAGACATCTTGTGTCAAGATGGAACATGAGACCTCCATTTGTATAAAGTGTGTCTGTCTGTCTGTCTGCTGTCACAGACACTTGAACAACAGCGTGATGAGTAGGGATAGAGCTCGAAAGGGTAGCCGATAACCTGCTTATCAACATGCGGCCAATTCTTTGCCATCTGGCCAGTGATGTCTATCGGACCAGTTACCCATATATGGAGACCCCTGTGGCCTCCATATATGGGCATTCTTATATGAAGTCCTGGTAGATATGGGCTTAATATTGATGACAACAGACATGGGCATAAAAGGGATTCTGTTAGTGTGCAATCACAGTGAAGCCAGAGTGTGATGTCAGAGCGGCAAACCCATTCTGTTAAGAGTGGTTCCCCTGACATCACAGTGATGTCAGAGGATGATGTCAGAGCGACAAACCCATAGACCTGTGATGTCACAGTGATGTGTCAGGGGAACCACAGTGTCAGGCGTGACCAGGGGCGCAGGAGGCATTTTAAAAGTGAAGGGGACACATCTGGGAGGTATGTGCGCGCACATAGCGCGCGCGAAAAATTTTGGGGTATCCCCCCCACTTTTGGTGATATCCCCCCCACTTTTGCCCCGAGGAGGGGGGGACATATCCCCTCCACTTGAGCTGAATTACACAGTTGTTTTACGCAGATTTCAAGGCATTTTTAAAATGAAATACACATGAATTCATTAAGTCTATATTAGATCTTTTTATTGAACCACAGTAACAAGAGGAAACGTAACTTAAAATGTGTTGACAAACGAAATTGCATTTCCATTATGCATCTGTTCAAAGGTACTTCCATTGTTGCTTGATTTAAAGAACGACGTTATCGTTTTTTGGTTTTTTGACCGTTTCATTTTGACTGAGAATGATGTGAGACTAGCCTACACACACCAGCAGCAGGTCCAGCACCTGCAATGACCTGCCTGCTTGTCACTATCGCGTTGCATTAATTAAACTCATTCAGAACAGCTGAGCTGAGCTGACTGCACTGTGACTGCACTGGTGGGACTGTGCCTCTAGAGGGCAGTAATACGCCTTGAAATGAGAACTACTCAGTGTGTACAGTATAATCGATCATATTTGCGGCTTTTTCTTGGACCTGAACACTGGAGGGGATATCCCCCCCACCCAAAAAAAGTGGAGGTGTTAATCCCCCCCGTCCCCCCCTACCCCCTGCGCGCATGGGCGTGACCTACAGAGATACTCGGACAAGATGTGCCGGTTTTCATATAACTGCGACCTACAGTCACAATAATACATATTTTTTCTTTCTCTATAATTATGGCTCCTTCAGCATACATTCATTGTGCAACAATATGAACCATCCAGCCTTCTAGCTCAAGCTCTGTGATTTGAAAACATTTCTTCTTCTAAATCATGAATAGGCCTGTAGTTATGTTTCATCTGATGGCTGCCAGTCAGACCAACTGTTTTCATCCACAATAGACTTTATGCTCTATAATGCATAGTTTACTCGCAGATAAGTGCAGTGCTTCTAGATAGAGATGGACCGATTGCAAAATTATTGGCCGATACCGATCCGCCGGTTTTATGAAGGTCTGACCCGCCAAAACCGATTTTCCCGATACCGATTTCTTTAGCTAAGAACTAGAAAAGTCACAGACAATATCCAGTCTAATATGACCGTCTGGACTAGGCAGGAGGAAAGCAGGTGACACATGCTTTTTTTCTCCTTTTTGGAGACGACATTGACACGGGATTATGGAATATATCCTTACATTGCAAAGGTAACCAGCACCATCTGTATTCTGTATGCTGCCACCAAGTATACTGGCTGCTACTTGCTAATGTTTACTTTAGTCACAGGACCAGAGCATCATGCTGTGCAGTGCCATAGACACAATTGGCATGAAACCGATATTTATGTCAGTGACCTGCCGGTCACCGATTCGGCCGGTTTTATATGATACCTGCCGATTTTTGATATTGGCCGATACCGATGTCCATCCCTACTTCCAGACATTGTGGAGGAGTCGTATGAGAAATGTGACCTGCTGTGGCATGCAGATGTCTAGAAATGCATAACAGTAGGATACCTGATTTTCAACTTTTCCTTTTCTATGATGTATGAAGAAAGCTTTTACAGTCTGCCACCGAGGGCCCAGCCATCCAGATGTGAACAGAGTGAACATGTGTTTGGGCGTGCGTGCGTGCGTGCGCAAATGCCTCCTTTCCATGCCATACCTGAAGGCAGCATTCAAGAGAATTGCCTTGTCCAAACTCTCCTGAACTTCAATGCAGAATCGTATGCTAACAATTGCCCTCACTGTGTAGAAATCCATATATGCTATATGCAACATCTTTTATATGCTTAAGTGTACTGTGGTATCAGTATACCGAAGCTTGGAGGTCTGCTATTTTCACCAAAAGGCCCTTTTAGAAATGTCAGCCCCTCTCTAACATTCTCTGATGTAATTTAAGGTGCTAGAGTGAAAACTAACTACATTTTAGGGGTTCCATGGATGAAAGAAGTATATATGGTTGGCCTGAGCGCAAAGGGTTTGAGAGGAAAGACCATTGGGTGACCTAAATCAGACAGGTTCAAACTGCCGATTATATTTTGGGACATTTTGTGAGAAACGTTGACATTTTATGCCTGAGGGTGGCACAGAAGGAAAGGTCATGGAATTCTCAAATGTAATCGTCAAGTTTCATGGCAATCTGCTTTTTTATTTTCAGAGATATCCTGTGTGGAATTGGACGTTTTGGCCTAAGGGGGGTACTATAGGAAAGGCCAAGGGGTCACCACAATCACTATGGTTCATTCTCCAGTAGGGACGTGCTGGCCATTGGGAATAGCGGGACAACTCCCGAACGGCCGGTTCATTCTCGGCCGGTCCAGGCCGGGCCTTTAGGAAAAAAAATTAAACTGTTTGCACAAAAGTAAAAATTAAACTGTTTTGCACAAAAGTAGTGAAAACAGCCGATCTACAAGCACACAACGCCTCGCGGTGCGAGGCGTTGTGTGCTTGCAGATCTGCTGTTTTAGTTTAAATCATTTTTTAAATGATAAATACAAAACAAACGGTTTTGGACATACAAGGTTTCCACCCAACAACAACGAAATATAGGCCTAATTCATGTAAATGGCCCACTGGCTTGTCACTTGTCATGATCTGAAATGGCAAATCTTTGAGTAGGAGCAGCGCTATAGAGAGAGATCTCTCTATAGCGTGCAATGAGGGCCTCTACAACTCTTTTTCCTAGGCTGAATCAGGGGCCCAGCACGTCCCTGTTCTCCAGAGAGCATGATGCCAACATCATGAGCGATCAATGTTGCCAGCCTTAGAGCCTCGCTAGGGGCAAAATATGTTTTGCTGGTGACCAGGGGTGTAGCACCAAGCTCACAGCTTGCGAGCTTGTAGAGCTTGTACAAGCAGCGAGCTTGTAGATCTGCCATCTCAAAATATTTAGTTCCAGGGACCCCCCAGAAGCAAAATTTGAGTTACAAAACGCAGCACTTGGTGCCGCGTTGTGAACTTGTATCTGCTATTTTTCAATAGCTAAAGTATAAAATAATTAGGGCTCAACATATAGATGGATAAAGTGGTTACAATGATTGTCATGTATTAACTATTTTAGCTGTGGACCCCCGAATCCCCCAAGGACCCCCATGGGGGTCACTGCACTGGACTCTTTACATCGGGGCTAGATTTGTACTACTGTAACTCCAAATATTTCTTCAACATGTGATTCCATGACCAACAGTTTTGCTGTATTCAGTAATGTAATTTCCACTGTGGCAGCTGGAAGCGGAGCAGGAGCACACATACTTAAAGGAGCTATAGTCAACTTTTTCTTGAAAAACGGATGCTAAAATAAAAATAATGTTTCGAAAATATTTTATAAAAAAAAAATAAGCTTCACATGTGTTTCTATTCAAAAATTACCACAAAAAGCGTAAAATAATGATAAAATAATCATTTTGGCCATTGTCAGACCGACACTTTGTTTACATTCTAGTCTATAGACTAGGATGTAAACAAAGTGTCGGCCCTACAATGAAAAAGTTGACTATAGCTCCTTTAACTGTATGAACATGATGGTTAGTGAAAACAACACATACTTAACTGTATGAACATGATGGTTAGTGAAAACAACACATACTTAACTGTATGAACATGATGGTTTGTGAAAACAACACACATACTTAACTGTATGAACATGATGGTTTGTGAAAACAACACACATACTTAACTGTATGAACATGATGGTTAGTGAAAACAACACATACTTAACTGTATGAACATGATGGTTTGTGAAAACAACACACATACTTAACTGTATGAACATGATGGTTAGTGAAAACAACACACATACTTAACTGTATGAACATGATGGTTAGTGAAAACAACACATACTTAACTGTATGAACATGATGGTTAGTGAAAACAACACATACTTAACTGTATGAACATGATGGTTAGTGAAAACAACACATACTTAACAGTATGAACATGATGGTTAGTGAAAACAACACACATACTTAACAGTATGAACATGATGGTTAGTGAAAACAACACATACTTAACTGTATGAACATGATGGTTAGTGAAAACAACACATACTTAACAGTATGAACATGATGGTTAGTGAAAACAACACATACTTAACTGTATGAACATGATGGTTAGTGAAAACAACACATACTTAACTGTATGAACATGATGGTTAGTGAAAACAACACATACTTAACTGTATGAACATGATGGTTAATGAAAACAACACATACTTCACTGTATGAACATGATGGTTAGTGAAAACAACACATACTTAACAGCATGAACATGATGGTTAGTGAAAACAACACATACTTCACTGTATGAACATGATGGTTAGTGAAAACAACACATACTTAACTGTATGAACATGATGGTTAGTGAAAACAACACATACTTAACTGTATGAACATGATGGTTAGTGAAAACAACACATACTTAACTGTATGAACATGATGGTTAGTGAAAACAACACATACTTAACTGTATGAACATGATGGTTAGTGAAAACAACACACATACTTCACTGTATGAACATGATGGTTAGTGAAAGCAACACACATACTTAACTGTATGAACATGATGGTTAGTGAAAACAACACATAATTAACAGTATGAACATGATGGTTAGTGAAAACAACACACATACTTAACTGTATGAAAATGATGGTTAGTGAAAACAACACACATACTTAACTGTATGAACATGATGGTTAGTGAAAGCAACACACATACTTAACTGTATGAACATGATGGTTAGTGAAAACAACAACAGCAGAAAGCTCTCCAGTGACTAGCGTTCCCTCTTCCGCCTGCAGCTGCTGTCAGTAGCAGGTTGAAGAAGGTACTTAATAAACGCCAGTTGTTCCTGTGGAACCAACAGTCAGGGGTGTCACACCAACTTCTGGGCCCTGGGTACAAGGATTCACTGCGGGCCCCCCATGAATGTTCTTCATAGGGGGAGGGGGTTTAACCCATTTAGACTGGGAATGCATTATTATGCGTTGTTTTGTGTGCGGCACCGAGTGCCGCGCTGCGAGCTTTTACATCTGTCTATTTCAAATCCTTCCAAGGTTTTTTGAAAAACCTCAGTGGTGCTCAAACTTTTTCATGTGAAGGACCCCCATCTCAAAATATTTCGTTCCAGGGACCCCGCAGAAGCAACATTTGAGTTACAAATGTTCGCTTAAAAAATGCACATATTCAAAGATTTGCACACATTTTCACAACTTTTCGAAAATAGCAGATCTGCTATAATTGAGGCCCATCCACCTTGGGCCCTAGTAAGTCAGTCACCCCCCCCCCCCCCCCCCCCCCAGTTCCTGTGGAACCAACAGTAACATAACTGTGATTATTTCCAAGGCTGTTCCCACGTGGGAACGTGTGTAACTTTTAAAACCTGCATGTTTTGCAGCAATACCCTTCAAAAAAAAATGTTGGATTCCCATTCTCCCGATTTATCCATTGTACGATTCCCATTTCCCCTTATGCTGTATTGTAGCCCCATTTCACTACCGACCCCGATTGGTTGGTCTTAACTCTTTTACTGCCACATAATTGAACAAAAAGCTCAATCCACTGCCAGCTAAATTGAGAATTGTCGCTCATCTTTGAAGGCCTACTGGAGAAATCTGGTTTTGACTATAAAGACAACAATTATATGGCAACGAAGAATAGAATGTCTACTTTGCAACAGAAAAAGATTTCGAGTTTTTATCTTGTTCTGTTCATTAGCTAGAAGCTGCAGAATGTGGCCTAAAAACAGCTCTTTGAGAACATAAAGCTGAGAAAAATGCATTTTTGTGAAGAATACATTTTCAGGCAGAAATCTCTCTTTAGCCTTTTATTGTTGGCTTCAGTAACATCACACCTATGATCAGTGGTTGTTTACAAACAAATTCAAAAAAATAAAAACAAGAAAAAGTGTCTTTTTACACACTTTTAGTGTGTAAGAGAAGTAAGAGCAGTAGTAAGAGCAGTGCAGAACATTGACACAGTGACATGAGCTTCAGCCTGAATCCTGCTTCAGCTTTCAGGGTTCTCTTTATCTCACTGTGACACTACTGTGACACTACATGTCTACAGTACAGAGTGTATATGTGTGTGTGCGTGCGTGCGTGCGTGCGTGTGTGTCATTCAGCCTGCACAGGGCCTGGGGCTCCATTCTGTTTCACTCCAGCCAGGCTCCTCCGGAAGGGCTCCACCGGGTCTGCTGAACTCGTACACGAGCCCATGGTCGATCTGTAAATTATACAAATACATAATTACTATAAAATACATGAAAAATAGTACACCTTCAAGCTCACAACGCGTCACAGCAGAATGCGTGGAGGTTGGGGGCCTACTATTTTCATCAAAAGGCCGTTTTAGAAATGTCAACCCCTGCCTCTCTAACATTCTATGCACTTCCTGCTTACCACACAAATATATATATATATATATATATATATATATATATATATATATATAGTAATTATGTAAAAACAGCATTCATGGTCTGGAGAGGGCACTTTTTACAGATGGATAAAAGGGCAGGGGCTCAAGCCCCCTTTGATGTCTATGTGAGCATGTGCATGGTGCTAAGTCTGATTTACAGAAAAAAGTTTGTTTTTCCACGATGTGGAAATGAAGAAGTAGGCTCATCATCATCGTCGACTCATCATCTAAAATCATAGCCAGGAAAATATCAAATAGTTTATATCTAAACAAATCAATTTACAATTTTGACATTTAGCAAATGACTTACAATAAGTTCATATATAACATAAAATGCAGTTATAGTAAATAGTTACCATGCATTTACTGTCACAGTGAAATTCCCTTTATACCCTGTATACCTATATAAAATGTCACAATGCAACATAGCTCTGTTTACACAAAGCTGTACTCCCTCCAACTGTATATATGTTCCCCATTTTCAACAGTTTTTATTTGTAACACTTGCTTTGGCAATGTAAACGTATGTTTTCTCATGCCAATAAAGCTCCTTTGAATTGAACTGAAAAGCTACATCATCAGCTACTGATGATGATGATGATGATGATGATGATGACGATAAAAAGAAACCTCTCCCTCTCTCTCACACACACAGGCATCGTACGCACGCACACACAAACTAAGCCAATAAATCCTAAATTCCCATCAAACTAGACCAGGTCAACCTGGTTGTGCCAGACCCCCTGTCTGTCATCATCATTTATGACATCATGCCTTTTGTAGGCATGTCATCATCATGTCATCATCATATATACCCTTTATATAGAAAACCCGGACAGACCGACATTTGCTTATGTAGGCCTACCCATTTCATGGGTCTGGCAATAATCCTAGTAGGCTGTGCAGTGCACGTACACTACACGCGGTACGTGCACGCGCGTGATAGGAACTCCACGTGTGTCCTGAGTAGCGACAAAAACAAACCAAGCACGTGGATCCTAACTGCTTGGATCAAGTTACTGATCCGGTCCGGATACGGAAACATTTCTTGCATGTATGTGTACGTGTAAATAGCCGGATGCAGTAGGCGGGCTCTAGACCGGATCCCAATGTCGGAGTGGCAACACGTCGCAATGGAAAACCGTTACCCTATCTCACTGATCACTGACCATCCCCCCATCCCAGGCTTCCAGTTCCACACGGATGCTCTGTTATCACACAGTATACAACTATATACAGTATACAACTATACAATACATACATGCACTGGATTGGAAGTCTTACTTTGGACAGTAGAATCGTGGCCTCTGTTCTCCGAGGGGTCTCTACGCGGAAGCCATTCTTCATTGGCCAAATCGCCCAGTTCGTCTGTCTCTTCGCGGCGGTGGCGGCGGTACATGGGTCTCTGCTGCTGCGGCGATGTGAGCCCCCGGGCGGGGGGATCCATCCTACACGGGGGTCGAGCTCCGTCGGGATCGGTTTCCACAATATCACGAGGCTCTTGATCCACTTCTGGACCCCGGTTCTTCGCGACTGGCACCATCTTCAATCTTTTTATCTTCAATACCAACGGCTACAGTGATCTTTTTCTCTTCTTCTTCATCATCATGATCATCATCACGACCACCACCACCATTCGTGGGCGCTGCCTGGTCCTGAGTCACCAACGCGGGTAGGTTTGTAATCCTAATTCTAACAAAGTTTGTTTCTATCCGTGGATCTGCTCTGCTGCTGGCTGCTGCTCCGGCCAGGGGGGGAGGGTCGCACTTCGGCGGAATGATACCAGCAAGTTGAGGCTGAGTTGGCCTAATACATCTCAATATTCTAGTACTGCTAAATACTACTACCTACTACAATTACTATACTACTAATACTATAAAACAACTGATTTCCGACAAAATGATCGCTTTTACCAACGTTTCTCTCTCTCTTTCTCTACTAACAGCCCGATGCATAAAACAATATAGTCCCTCAACTAAGGCTGCTAGCAGCTAGCAGTGGCGTCAGTTCAGAACAAGCTAAGGTATGGCAACATGACTGGTGTCTGGTGAAGACACCAGTCATGTTGCCATACCTTAGCAACAGGCACGATGAAAAGTACATTTTTATTATTTCCCCCTGTCAAGGTATGGCAGCTGCATACCCCTGCCATACCCAATTGACGCCCTGGCAGCTAGGCAGGCGCAGAGTCGCTCTGGGCAGGCGGAGCCAGGACAGTCTGTTTACTTTTTTTTTTTATGAACGGTTTCCGGCTGTCCTCAAAACGACCGACGACCAATTATGCATTCAAAAGTTGCGCAAGGACGTCTTTTATCATAATCCATAAAAAACATCAAACGAACGAACGGCCGTATTGGCCCTACTCGACCTCAAGAATTGGGGCGAACAGGAACGTTCAAAGCAGTATAAGAGTTAAGGATAGTGTAGACCAGTGTTTCCCAAATAACAGAGGAGGGGCCCACACATTTGATTTTAAATTAATGTATACATTTAAATTGTCAATTACCACGTGGCCAAGTTCCCTCAAGGGCCCCTGAGAGCCAAGGGCCCCTGGAACGGCCCCACCGGCCCAATGGTTAATCCAGCCCTGCCCAGGACCCAAACTAGTGAAAATAGCCGATCTATAACAACGTGATCTCACAACGTGATCTCAAAACGTACATTTGGAGAAAAAAAGAAATTTGCTCTCTGTAAAGGACACTTTGACACTAACTCTTAGGGAGCCTGGGATCTGGGCCCGAGATCTGAGTCGGGGATCTTCTGGGCATCTCTCGATCTGGGCCTCTCTCTACCTCCTGAGCCCCTGCCTGCCTCCCCATACTACTATTGGTTCTACTGGTTGGACACTGGCTGCTACATGGTTGCTGCCACCCGTATACAGAGCAGAAGATGGATATCCCATCTGAGGGGGGTAAACGATAAGATGCTATAGCAGAGTCCCCAAAAGAGAGCTGTTTCTCATGACAGATGACGAACGACATTAGTGCTGGCATCATGATTCAGAGTGATCTAGTGCAGTCGTTCTCCACAGTCAGATCCTGGGAGGCCCAGCCGCAGTTAATCAGTTAGTCAACCCAGCTCCTGTAGACATGGATCACTGCTAGTTTATCATGCTTTGGTTCTCAACTAAAGTGGTTGGAACCCAAACTCTGTTATACTATATAGCTCCTCCTCGTTTATTCGTTTGTCTCTAATTAGGCCGATGATGAAACCAAAACCCTTCGTAGCCTCGAGAGTCTCACCGTTGAAACGGTGAGCTAATGAATTTTGGGTCCCAGACTGGGGGAAGAAAAAAAAGAATCTATCGAGGTTTGGGATACTTGAACCACGGAACACACGGGTGAAAATGAACGGTGCATAACTGCAAAACTAAGGTGACAAGCCAGCGTTTGCTAGTTCTGCTAATCCATAACATGTCATCTAATGCAAGGGTCTTCGACAGGGGGTCCTCAGAGTTACTACAGGGGGTCCTCCAAATATTTGTGGGATTGAAACTTTTTTTCTCCCTTTTTATATTAACCTCTTTCCAAAAAAATAGATCTACAAGCTCACTGCTGCGAGGCGTTGTGAGCTTGTAGATCGGCTATTTTTGGCAAAGAGGTTTGGTGTTAAGGGGAAAAGAGCAGACCAAGTACAGAGAGAAAGCTCAAGTTTATTAAGTATTGACGGTTCAAGTGAAAACACGAATTGACATGAATCCAGCATACTGTACACTGATGATTGTGCTGTCAAACGATGAAACGATATGGAATCTATGAAAAGGTTGTGGGGGTCCCTGCTTCATCTCTCTCTAAACTAAGGGGTCCTTGGCCTGAAAACATTGAAGACCCCTGATCTAATGTCATCTAATGTCCTCCCATCTGTCACAAGAAGAAACCAAGCTGTGTTTTTCTGCCTGGGTTTCCCGGAAGAGTTTGGGGGCCAGAGTCATGCATCATTATCAACGGCCCTCCGCTCCGCCGGGAGCTAGAGAGAGAGAGAGAGAGAGAGAGAAGAGAGAGAGAGAGAGAGAGAGAGGAGAAGAGAGAGAGGAGAAGAGAGAGAGAGAGAGAGAGAGAGAGAGAGAGGAGAGAGAGAGAGAGAGAGAGAGAGAGGAGAGAGAGAGAGAGAGAGAGAGAGAGAGAGAGAGAGAGAGCCAAATGAGAGGACACAGAGTCGACGGCAGCCAACAGCGGGGACAGAGATGAAGGAATCAGTGTGAACTTAAATGTTTGTGAAGGGACCCCTCACTCAATCTCTTTGGGTGATGGAGCATAATATTATACTATGTTACTGTTATTATAGTCAGTGGTGTAAAGTAACTAAGTACTTTTACTTAAGTACTGTACTTAAGTACAGTTTTGAGGTACTTTTACTTTACTTGAGTACTTCCAATTTTAAAACCACATAATGGCAAATAAACATTGCTTTCTATCAGTAATAATTACTACTAGTCAAGTAATTGGTGTGATTTGGTTTAGAAATGTTCAGATGAGCAGGTTCACACAAACTCTGTCAATGTTTTATCATTAACCATAACAGTAAAATACATATTCATATTTTCTAATTTTTCCTCACGTACCCCCTGCAGTACCTCCGCGTACCCCTAGGGGTACACGTACCCCCATTTGAGAAACACTGACCTAAGCTGCTCATACAGCGTGTCGTGGTTTCGGATCCCGATCCTGAAGACCTTGGCTGCGTGTCACCCAACCATCTCTCTCTCCCCATTTCCTGACAAAAAGACAGAAAAAAAAGTAAAAGCTCACACTGTCGCATCATGACGTACACCTAGTGTAGATCTTCAGAAATATGAGTGGTTTGAAACAAAAGTGGGCTGAACGCATCTGTTATATGACTGATGGAGTGAATGGAGTTTCTTTTTAATCAACTTGTGTTCCTTTGTGGGCAGCAGGGGTGAGCGCAGGTTAACTTTAATGAAGTCAGGCTACAGCCTCGTCGTTAAACAGTTTGTTGACATGTTTGTGAGGTTTTATTGGAGACACCTGGGGGTGTCCTGGGGTCCATGGCACCTGGCAGGGGGACTGTGTGCTGATTTACCTGCAGGTGCAGGCAGGGGGCGGTGTGTGAATTACAGTGCTGGTGGAGGTAAATATGCTGCTGCAAGAAACAGATGCTGTGGTGCCCCTGGCAAGCTGGCACACACACACGTGCACACATCCACAAAACATCGTTCCCACACACACACACACACACACACACACACACACACACACACACACACACACACACACACACACACACACACACACACACACACACAAAGTGTATGACACAAGTTTGCACACACACACGCGCGCACACACACACACATGAACGTACGCACGCACGCACGCACACACGCACACACACACTCACACGCACAAGCACAGAGGGCTCCCATAGCGCCTCATCACATCTGTCTCTTCTGTTCCCATTGTTTATCCATTTACTGATTAAAACTGTTTTCTAACTTTACTCACACACTGTATGTATTCAATGAAAAGTACAAATCAATCACATGAATAAGCTGTGTTTAATCATGGTTAGTCAAATATGTGTCTGAAGAACTGGGTATAATTACACTCTAATTTGAATTCAAGATGGCCAAGTGCTTTAAAGAATGGTTTCATGAATTACATTGTATCAAGTGTGTTGTTCATATTCACAGGACAGTTTAAAATGGTTTCTTATATAATTACTTTGTAGGTCAGTAAGATACTTTTTTTTGTAAACTTTATTTCTTAATTATGGTGTCACCCTGAAAGGGTAATGTGTCATCCATTTTCCATTTGACTATTTTACTGGCTTTA
>NC_137812.1:14118280-14138280 GCF_963921795.1 Nannobrachium achirus
AGTATGTATTTTATCCAAAAAAAGGTTTAAATCATTTTATTTTTGCTCCCCCTACCACCTAAACATCACCATTGGATTCTATTGTTTAGTATTACAATGCCATTGCCCACAATATTTGCATATAAATACCCCCCACATAGGTAGCCTCGCGTAGCCAGGCTTACTCATCTGCGAAGAGAAAAGCCTGGTGACAATAGAAGGCAGAAGACGTTCTGGGAGGGGGGGCTGAATTTTCCCGGAAGCTGTATTTTTTTCACAGTGCGGTGTTCCTGCAAACGTATTCCCTGCACGAAAAAATCTGGTCTACGTCTCCTGCTACGTCGGTTACGCTCGCAATAAACAATATACAAACAAAAACAGTGATTCAAGCAATGTTACACCTATTAAGAGTGAGTTAAGAGCTACAATCTATTTTAGTTTTTTCGCTGGGGAATGTAAACAGACCCGCATCGCATGACGTAACGTCCGTTAAACGCAGCACTTCCGCTAGGAATTGTGGAACACACCGGAAGCCCTATTGTCTACAGGGTGCCACATAGGCTGATATTCACACCCGCCACATCCGCTGACATTCCAGAGTTTTGACGAACAACATCTCACTTTTTCATGGAAGCTATTCCTCACAGAAACATAAGTAAAATGCCTGTACTATTTTTTTTTTTTTTTTGATCATTAGAATGTCTAGAACATGTACATATGTTATTATTGTGAAAAATATCCCCCAAATGTAAATTAGAGCATGATTTATGATTTATGATTTATGGCTATAAGACCTTACAATTTTTTTTTTTTTTTTTTTTAAACATTACATTTTCCTCTTATTAGGACTCCTACAACACCATCTGATTTTTTTCAAGTATTTCTATTTTTGGGCCTTAGAGGGTTAAATAGTACACAACGTGTCGCATCGTGACCCGTTGTCATCTGCTATTTTCAAACATTTCGTACTTTTACTTTTGGTACTTGAAGTACATTTTGGACTACAGACTTTTACTTGTAACAGAGTATTTCCATATTGCAGTATTGCCGTACTAAAGTATCTTTTTCCACCACTGATGTCGAGGAGGAGGCTGTTAGAAAGGGGATGTGGGCTTATACTGTACTGTACGTCTCCAAGCGTGACAGAATCCTTCTGCTCTGCGAGGCTGAGCTGAGCCCTGGCAGGACGGGGGAGATGAGAGGACCACACCTGGGACCTGTTAAAGCCATTTAGGCCTAGAATTATTGAATGCTTTAACCAGTGAAAAATAGCAGATATACAAGCTCACAGCGCGGCACCGAGTGCCGCGCTGTGAGCTTGTAGATCTGCTGATCTTTGAACATGTGTATTTTCAAAGCGAACGTTTGCAACTCAAATTTTGCTTCTGGGGGGGTCCCTGGAACTAGATATTTTGAGATGGGGGTCCGTGGCCAAATAAATATAATTTTGGGGGTCCTTCACTTGAAAACGTTTGAGAACCACTGACACAGTAGTCTCTCAAGAAAAGACTAACTGAGCTCCAGTTAAGTGAAAAGGACCTTTTCTTTGACGATGGCTGGCCAGATTGCTGACATAGAAACATAGGTTTTTCAAAAAAAAACCTTAGAAGGATTCAAAAGACACTTATTTTTCAAAAATAGCAGATCTACAAGCTCGCAGCGTGGCACTCGGTGCCGCGCTGTGAGCTTGTATATCTGCTATTTTTCAATAGTTAAAGCATAAAATAATAATACACAAAATGTGTACCCGTTCTGAATGGGTTAAAAGCCTCAACCGTGACATTCCATCTCTGTCGGGTGGAAAGCTTGTATGTCCCAAAGAAAAATAAACCTTTACTTTTCAGGAAATGGAACAGAAATGTTCAGGAATAGTGAAAATAGCCGATCCACGATGCGACTGTGAGCTCGCCGTCTTCCGCTACTTATAGCTTGCCACACTTGTGCTATGAATTAGTAGGGCATTTAAGTGATGATAAAATCAAAACATAAAAAGTTGAAATATGGAGATACAAGGTTTAGTGTTACCTTTGCCCACGGCAGGCCGATGGGAGGAAATGTGTGTTATTCAGTTTAAAAGGTTATCATTGATGGTGTTTCTCATTAAAAGCAGTCGGAAGATACACGCACATCCCAGTGACTGCGACGGGTGCTGGATCCAAAAAAGTAGACTGGAGAAGAGGAGAAAGAATCCGCACATCTCATTAAAAACCATACAGCCAGACAGGCTAATTAGTTAGCATTATGGCTGACTGGCACCCATTAGTCATTTAGTCTCCATGACACTTCTGTACCATGCCAACATGTTGGCGTTATTAGTCTGTCTGCTGGAGAAAAGTCATGTGACTTTAAAAGTGTGCAAAAAAAATGTGTGCATGAAAGGGTACAGTAATAATTACATAATGAGGAAAAGAGAAAGAAATATTACTTATTTTAGATTCCACATTCAAATTCAGGAGCTTTAGTGGCATGAGAAAACATGTTTACATTGCCAAAACAAGTGTCACAAATAAAATAAATCAAAAGTTGAAAATGGGGAACAAATATACAGTTGGAGGGGGTACAGCATTGTGTAAACAGAGCTTTGTTGCATTGTGACATTTTATATACAGGGTATAAAGCTTTTGCAACAAATAACAGCATAATTCTTTCTCAAAATGCATTTAAAGGTAGCAGCTCTGTTTCATGTGAGAGAGAGATTCCATTTGTGCTATAGGTATAGCTATAGGCTTATTTCTTTCATTTGGTTTCCAGTAGCTATCTATGCGCCTGCACAGACAAGACAAAAATGTGTGTGTGTGTGTGTGTGTGCGTGCGTGCGTGCGTGCGTGCGTGCGTGCGTGCGTGTGTGTGTGTGTGCGTGCGTGCGTGCGTGCATGTGTGTAGGTTGGGGGGTTTTACTTTTTACTCATGTTCAGAGCTTGCGAGGTGCAGTCTGTTAGGAAGAAGCATCTTGTCTCAAGAGACTAACTGTACAAAGACAAAACCTCCTCAGTGTCCCAGGGCTGCTTGGCACAGCTTTGCCTCAGCGTTTCATGGTGGCACTGCATGGCCCAGGAGGCATACTGTATACTGTACTGTACTGTACTGTACTGTACTGTACTGTACTGTACTGTACTGTGCTGTACTGTACTGTACTGTACTTACAGGCTGGGATCTGGAAGGCCTCCTAGGCTTTGTGTCGAAGTGTCCCTAAGCAGATCACTTAACTGGTCCCCAGGCGTTTAAAAAACAAAAGTAAGGGGCATCGTGGCCCTGGCGCAGTCGGTAGTGCTGTCGTCTCACAGCTAGAAGGTCCTTGGTTCGATTCCCGCTGGGGACACTGTGGCTGCTGGGGGCGTGTTCTCTCCTCTGCGCCATCAGTGCCCATACAGCTAGGTGGGGTTGGCAAAAGGGCCTTTCTGTGTGGAGTTTGCATGTTCTCCATGTGTCACCTTATTGGGTTAAAAATGTAAAAACATGCTGTAATCCTGGTCTCTATACTGCCTCCCCCCGGGCCAGCCGGGGCGCCTGATGGAGGCGAAAGGAACTGGTTGGAATAGCGTGTTCCTTCCGCGTGCTACGGTCCAGCCGGGGAATCCCCCCCTGTCAGGTGAAAAGAAGCAGTTCTTAGGTTAAATGGACGATGAATCTTGCATATGTGTAAATGTATTTAGCAAATACAATTCATTACTATGCCATCTGCTGGAGGAAAAAGGTTGGGAGTTTGCATTTGTATGAAGACCGAAAATGGCAAATCTACTAAGTTTCACAACACACCGACATGTGTTGTGAATGCGCATGTGCGTGCTCGTGTGTGTGTGTGTGTGTGTGTGTGTGTGTGTGTGTGTGTGTGTGTGTGTGTGTGTGTGTGTGTGTGTGTGTGTGTGTGTGTGTGTGTATGTGTGTGTGTGTGTGTGTGTGTGTGTGTGTGTGTGTGTGTGTGTGTGTGTGTGTGTGTGTGTGTGTGTGTGTGTGTGAGAGAGAGAGAGAGAGAGCGTTCTGTCCTGTCAGCCAACTGTGATGTCATTAGTTTCACTAATTGCATCTTCACTGTCTGAAGGCTGACTCCCCACAGCTCCCTCTCATCCTGTCTTTACTCCATCTCTCATGAACCTCCCCTTTTCCCCTCTTTCTCTCTCATTCACATCCTTGTTCTATGACATTATCTGTGTCAGGTGGAAACCTTGTAGGCCTACTGTATGTCCAAAACTGTGACCCTTAAGAATAAAAAATAAGAACTTGTGGCAGTTTATTTTAGAATATACTTTTTGGGGGCTTTATTGATAGTACCAGTGGAGATTGACACATACTGTAGCAAACGTCATTGGGATCATGATTCGAACACATGCCATGCCATCAGGCTGCATTAGAGCTATTCGTCGTTGTCGGGTGGAAACCTTGTATGTCCAAAAACCTCCTTTTTTGTTATTTTGAAAATAGCTGATCTACAAGCTATATATTTTCACTACTTTTGTGTGACACTTGTATGATGAAGCAGGGCTTTGATTTACGAAAATCATACAAATTAGAAACTTGGAGATACAAGGTTTCTGCCTGACAGTGATGTTATACTGTATGTGGTATGCACCTGGACCACAAGGCCCTGGCACTCAAAAGTTGAAATATGGAGATACAAGGTTTCTGCCCAACAGTGACGATAATTATGTCAACTCTTGTCCTGTCTCTTATTTCTGCACTCATCTAGTTGACGTTCTCTTCTTCTCTTCTTTCTCATCTGTAAAATTAACAGCAGAAGTAATGTTTCTGTAGTCCATCTCGATTAGCATCCGGCCTTGGTGAGCGTGTGCGTGCATGTGTGCGTGGGTCTACTCGAGCTTTTCACCATACTAAAGAATGAATGAACGTGTAAGTAAGTAAGTAAGTAAATAAATAATGTCAGAGAGTGGTCAATAGACAGCAGAGAGGCCTAATTAGTTCTCCGTTGATGTGCAGTCTGTTTTATTTAAAGACAGGAGAGTAGAAAGCGTGGCAAACATTAAACCACTCCCTCAGTTGCCTATTTCTTTCACTTGTTTTTTCTCCATCTCATATGCTCACAAATCTGTCTCACTCTCTTTTGGTCTCACTCTCCCTGCTGTCTCGTGTCTATCTCATCTCTGTCTCATGTCTGTATGTCTCTATCTCATCGTCGTTGTCGGGTGGAAACCTTGTATGTCCAAAACCGTTTGTTTTGTATTTATCATTTTAAACCGATTTAGTGAAACTGGCTGATCTACAAGCACACAAGGCCTCACGCCGCGAGGTGTTGTGTGCTTGTAGATCTGCTATTTTCTCTTGTTGTGTGCGACAACCTTGTATAAGCAGAGCTTTACATTATGAAAAAACACATTTTGAACAAAATGTGAAACTTGGACATGTATGCCTGTCTCTATCTCATGCCTATCAATATTATCCTTATCTCACATTTGATTCATGTTTCAATTATTTGCCAACCTTTATGAGCATGTGCGTGTGTGCGTGCGTCCATGCGTGCACGCATACGGTACAGTATGTGTGATGAACTGTGATATGGAGCAGGCTTGGAAAGAGGGTTTTGAACAAAGCAAAAGATCTGTCTGTCAGTCATCATACTGACAGCCAGGCCCCCCCAGGGCATGATGGGAACTGTCCAACAGCAATCTTCTGATCCCCCTCCAGAGTGGATTGATTGATCAATAGACTCCGTAACTAAACTAAGTCCAGCCGCAGTGGAAATCATTGGAGAAAGATCCTCCTTGAATGTTCTCTGTGACATTGTTGTGATGCATAACTCACTGCTGTCAAAGGCAAACTTATTGCGGTATACACACGTCTGTGCCGAGTGAAATCCTGTGCAAATGGAACAGAATGTATAGGCTACCGTTAAAAGTTTAAACGTACAAATGGAAAGCAAATATGGGCCTTCGAAGTGGGCTTGAGCCCCTGCCCTTTTATCCGTCTGTAAAAAGTGCCCTCTCCAGACCATGAATGCGGTTTTCACTATGGTGAAATAAATGCAAATGCCCTCTTTCCATGCCATACCTAAAGAAAGCATTCAAGACACAAGCGTAATTTGATAGGGTTTTTGGGTTTTAAAAACCCAAGGGCCCCCCCTAGTGGCGAAAATAAAATGTGTTTTTAATAGGCCTAAATAAAAATATACGCCCAATGCGCCCATATCTACATAAATTCATACTAGGATATTATATGTATTTAGTCATTTCCAATATATTAGGGGTAATCATTGTAGTTTGCGCTTAAATCGCGCAAAGACAACAGACCCGGGCCCCTTTGATCAGGGCCCCCTTGATCCGAAAACCCATGGGGAATAAGGTCTAATTTCGCCACTGATTCAAGAGAATTGCCTTGTCCAAACTCTCCTGAACTTGAATGCAGCATCTTATGCTGAAAGAATTGCCATGCCGTTACGCCGCATCTCCAGTATTGGCTTGATTATTCTTAGTTCAGTGTGGTATCAGCCCCGTGAAAATAGCCGACCTCCAAGCTCACAATGCGTCGCGCTTGTATCGTCGGCTCTTTTCAATATTTTCACCAAATGGCCCTTGTAGAAATGTCACCCCCTGCCTCTAACATTCTCTGCACGTCACTGTTCAAGAGTCCATATTTGTCCATTTGGCGTCTAAACTGAGACTCAGGATTTTTTTGTATAGGCCTACACATCTTTTATATACATCTACCCCCCCGCCCACACACGCACGTACGCACGCGCGCACGCACGCACGCACGCACGCACGCACGCACGCACGCACGCACGCACGCACACACACACACACACACACACACACACACACACACACACACACACACCCACTCTCTCTCTCTCTCTCTCTCTCTCTCTCTCCCTCTCTCTCATCATCAAAGTAACGGTGGAGCCTGCATGGTCTAAAATAGAAATCCCCTCTCTCCATCTTCCTAGATCTTTCCAGTTGACAAGAGCCTGCATGGCCCAGACGAGACAGAATCATCCGCCCTAGGCGCTGCCCGCCTCGCCTCTCTCTCTCTCTCTCTCTCTCTCTCTCTCTCTCTCTCTCTCTCTCTCTCTCTCTCTCTCTCTCTCTCTCTCTTACTCATCCCCACCTCTTTCGTTATTTTTTTACCTCTTCGAAATCATAACTCTCTTTTCCCTACAGATCAATCCATCTGCTCTGAATCCACCTACGGCTGTGGACACACACACTCTCTCTCTCTCTCTCTCTCTCTCTCTGTCTCATCATCATCATCATCATCAGCATCATCATCATCATCATCATCATCATCTCTTACTGGTCATAGCCTAAATCCTTCCCATTCCCACTCACTCATACTTTCACCAAGAAGGAGTACTTTTTCAACCACTGACGGCAATAGGCTACTAGAAAGGAGCCGCACAGACGAAACGACACAGAGAAGGAGAAACACTCCCTCAGCCTCAATGCAAAGGGATGGTCCCTCGACCAGGTTCTCTCTCTCTTTAAATAGGATAAAGCGAGGTTGCTTTGATACAGAGAGAGAGAGGAGTTTACCTGTGAATGTTCGCTAAATTCAAAACGAGCGAATAAATAACCATAGCTTTTTCGAAATTTGCGGTCGGTGTGGAAGCTTGCATTGACTTTATAAGGGTTTTAAAAACATTGAATTATTCGCAAATTTGCAATTCGCTAATTCACCCCCGGTGTGTAAAGACCTTAAGCCTTTTTGTTTAGAACCCTAAACATCTCCTCTCTCTCTCCCCTCAGATCTTCCTAGACGCCAGCACCATCCGGCTGGGCAACATTCCCCACGGCAGCGCGGTGGACCCCCTGGAGGGGGCGCCGGCGGGCACCACCTACACCAAACAGACTGTGTACGAGCTGTGCGCCTGCGCCAACGGCAAGCTCTACCTGTCGCCCGCCGAGATGGGCTCCACCTGCCAAACCACCAGCAACTTCTGCCTTTGGAGCTGAGGACGGAGAGGCGGGACGGGGGAATCAAACGCGCCGGACGGACGGAACAGACGGACCCGACCGACCGACCGACGGGATCAGAGTTTGAAGCTAAACACTATCGCTGACGGATGGAGTCAGTCAAACCATATGGACCAATAGCTTCGACATGGGCCGAACGCCAAACGGGTGGCCGACCAGGTCAAAACCAACACGGACCGTCGCTAGCTAATGGGACCGCCAATGAATTCGTGGTTAAATCCCACTGATGCTAAGACTAGCCAGTATAGACGTGGAATGGACGTGACATATGAGCTGTGGGGCTGGCTCGGCGTGCCAGCTTCCAAACAGCCGCCACCACGAAGGCCGTGGGACTCAGCTGTCCCTGCCACGACAGTTTGGCCAAAGTAACCTGTATTATATTCGGGGGTTGCTTGACGGTCGCCAAGACTCCCTGATAAACGGACACAGAAGTCATCGTTTGGTTCAACGTGTGTTTTGAAATCTACAAAAACTATTAAACTAAAACACACCTACCCTGACTGCTTTAGACTTACCTGATGTGGGCTCAAAGGCTAATAAATAGCCTTGCGGTGAGCTACTGTAACAGACACGGATGATGTGGATTCATTAGCCTATTAGCGGGAAGCTACGACTGGCTAACAGACCGATCTATACCAGAAAGGCCTTCCCCCCTCTTCCTCTAGAGTCCCTAGGTCCTGACCTTTGACCCCTTTGGCTATACTGAACGTTGACCCCCCCTCAACGTCACTCTGCACCTGAATGTGACCCCGCTTCCTTAAACCCTGTGAGGTCCACTACCAATGGAACAGAAGCATCTGACGTTTTCATTTTCTAGCCTTTTCCCCCGTTTTTTTTTTTTTTTTTTGCTTTCGATTTTAAACCACGTTAACCATTATTTTATGCTTTAACTATTGAAAAATAGCAGATATACAAGCTCACTGCGGGCTTGTAGATCTGCTATTTTTTTTTTTAAATCGTGAACATTTGCGCCAAGTCTTTGAATATTTTGATAGGATTCTATAAATGTCTTCTAAATCCTTCTTCTAAATCAGTGGTTCTCAAACTTATTCATGTCAAGGACCCCCAAAATTACATTGCATTTGGCCGTGGACCCCTCCATCTCAAAATATGTTGTTCCAGGCCAGGGACCACCCAGAAGCAGGGATTTGAGTTACAAAAGTTTGCAAAAATGTCGCACCTGTGAGCTGGTATATCTGCTATTTTTGCTTTAACTTTACAGTTAAAGCATAAAATGATTCCAGGTCATAATGGGTTGACATGAAAAGGTTTGAAAACCACTGCTCTATTATTTTGGGGAGTCCCCAGATGATTAACAACAGTAAACAAACCAACATAAAGTGTATAGAGGGTATCTACACATTTCTAAAGTGACAATTTAAGGACTTTTTAATACCTTTAAAAGGACAAATTAAACATTGGACAAACTGTCAAATATGAGAGGCAGACATTGTGAAAATAGAACCGTGTTATACAAAATGATCTCACAACATGATCACAACATGAAAATTATCTCACTACATGATCACAACGCCTTGCGTTGCGAGAATGTAGATCGTCTATTTTCACAATAGAACTGTGTTATACAAAATGTAATGCCTCAAATCTTAGTGCTTGTCAGGGTGGGGGGTCCTCAGTTACAATATGATTATTTGGGGGGTCGCGGCCTGAAAAGGGTTGAAAACCACTGCTCTATGATGTAGCGTTCTGCTCTCCTTCTCACAGTCGGCCTTGCTTTCGTCTTTCGTGTCCTTTTGTCTCGTCACTTTCCCCTGTCACGCTGCCATGTCTCTTTCATCTGCTCAGGCGTTTCAGTTGCGTCTCTCTGACGGACTCGTTCCAATTCCGTTGTTTTGTTTCACATCTGACGTCCTCGTCTTTTCGCCTCTTCTCCACGCTCTGCTTGCCCCATCTCTTTTTTGGTTTCCTTTTGTCGTAATAGTAAAACAATAAAACAAATAAATGCATAAATAAATAAAAAACGTCTCTCCATCACGTCAGTTCCAGGATTTCTCCCCCACAATCTGTCACTTCCCGTCTCTCTCATGTTTACGTTCCTCCTACAGAGACAGGCTATCTTTTCCTGCAATGTTATTTTACAGTTTGTCGTTCTATCTAAGGCTGGGAACGCGTTTTTGTTGCTTTCGAAATAGCAGACATACAAGCTTACAGCGCAGCACCGAGTGCCGCACTGTGGCTGTTTTTGAAAAATTGTGAAACATTTGTGAAAGTATTTTAATATTTTTTACCCGACTCTATAAATGTCTTCCTAAATCCTTCTTCTAAATCAGTGGTTCTCAAACTTTTTCTTGTCAAGGACCCCCAAAATTACATGTATTTGGCTGCGGACCCCTCCATCTCAAAATATGTTGTTCCAGGGACCCCACCACACCAAGAAGCAGAGATTTGAGTCACAGAAGTTTGATTTGATTTTTCACTATTTTTCAAAAATAGCAGATCTACAAGCTCGCAGTGCCACAAACTATTTATCAGGTGTTAATGAGTTGAATCACATTTCCACTTTTAGTTTTTTAACTGACTTTTCTTGGTGACCTTTCCACCTCTTACTCTCTGTTTGCTCCTACATTGTCACTTATTTTGTTCTTTTCATTTCTGTTTCTCACTTCCTTGTCATTAGTTCCACAACTCGTGGGCTATTTGGCTCCTGGTTCGTCTTTCGTGCTGATCTTTATTTTCCCTTCTCTCTCACTCTCTCTAACCTTGCTCCCCTGCAAATCGCCATTAACTCACCCCGCAAGGTCTCTCCTTTCCTGCCAATTATCTCTGTCTCTTTCATCAACCTGTCCTTCCCTTTATATCTCTGCTTATGTCAACCTACACCTTTCAGCCTTCTTTCTGTGCCCTTCTTGCTGTCCATTGTTTTCTCCACTCCAGAGTTTGTTATCGTTTTGAAATATCCATTAGTTTAAGTGGTTTCAGTCTTTCAGTTTTCTATGAGGAAAGCCTTGATTTATACAATCTGAAAGGGGCAGGATGAAAATGAAATGACATTGATGGTAGAAAAAATAAAGGCTTGCTTCTAAACGCAATTCTCTTTAGTTTTTCAACCCCAGACCCCAAAACCTTGAATAATCTGTTATTGTCGGATCAGACTTCATCCACAATTCCATGCTGTATAGATTAATTAGTACCTCCACACTGGCCAGGGACCGCCTCGGGATCTCACAGTTAGACTAATACTATAATGTGGACCAGGAGAACAAAGCCTGGGGGATTCAAGGTTATGGAACTGTGGACTCCATGGGGAGTAGAAAACAGATGGATGAGTGGATTAGTTTTGCAATGTTTTTATTTAGTTTTTCCTTTCTTTTCAGCGTTAGCTTTTATTAGTTTTTGTTAGTTTCAGATTACGGAAATGTTACTCTCTCTTTTAGTTTCAATCTTAGTTTTATTTATCTATAATAACCCTGGTCATTTCTGCTTCAGAGCTCCATGCCATTCTTTGCTTTCTGCCTCTCACCCTCTCACCCCCTCTGTCCCCCTCTGTCCCTCTGTCCCTCATGTCTCTTTCTCCTTCTCCTTCTCCTCTCCTGGCTATTCCAAGCAACGGCGAAACATCAGGAATATCCCCGAAAAAGCAAGGCGTGTGAAAATCAAAAGCCCTCTTCTTCCAAAAAAAGAAAATAAATTCCATGAAAAAATCTACAAACAAAAGCAAAAACGGATTTAACAAAAAAAAAAATCTAATCTATAAAAACAATAAAAATGTAACAAAAAGTCAATATTTTTTGGGTTGTTTTCTATATGTTTTCTGTCCGTCTCAGATGGGAGAGTGTCAGTCAGCGGCGGGACACTGGCTAACGGCTAGCGGCTAGCGCAGCGACTTATCCGCTATCGATGGGAAATCACAGGACATTGGACAGACAGTATACGCAGGACGGAAGACAAGGAACATGGATGGGACACATAATGGATCTGGATTCCACTGCTTGTCAGGCCCTGAGGCGTACATGATTTCTTTGTGTTTTTATTTTCTAAAACATGTTATACACAGGTGCCTTTGCTGCTGTTGGTAAAAGCACATCGTGCCTGATTTTACATTTTGTTGCGCATAATGTCGTGTGTTGGAAATGGCCTATCTACGAGCTTGTAGATCTGCTATTAAAGCACCAAAGTCTGACGTAATTTACGCATCCTGCCTGGGTCGCGTCCCAAAAATAATCAAATTATCCTGACAGTTTGATTCATATGGATTTAAAGAATAAACCGATGGTGAGAAAACGCTATTGTTAACGCCTTTAGTTACATTTTCGCCAGAAATGGACTGTATCAAATATGAGTGACGTGACGATCATAAACTTTACAGAGCCACCTCCCAGACAATAATTATCGCCTGAACGATTTGTTTATTTTTGGACCACAATTATTATGAGACGATCCAATGTTATTCTCCATAGAAAAAAAGTACTTTCGCGACCCAGGGGGATGAAGGAGTGGCGTCAGGACTTCAGTACTCTATTTCCGACACACGAACAACGGCACGCAACAGAGTCCAAATCAGGCATCACGGTCTGAACGCTCTAGAACCGCCCTTCAGTGGACCAGCCGCTGATCTCTCCATTGACAGAACTCTCTGATTACTTCTCCGTCTGGAACAACTTTCCTATTCCATTTTTTTATTTTATTTTCCAGGTAACCCTCTCTCTCTTTCTCTCTCTCTGTACATCCATCTGAGAAGACGGTTCAGTCCGGATTTAATCTTTAATTTCCCGATGTCCCGTCAACGGTTTTATTCTTGATAATAAAAATGAATAAAAATAAAGCACAAATTATGCCATGTATATAACGATATCAATAAAATACAAATAAAAAAATGAAATAAAACAATAATGTTTATAAGGCAACGTCTCTGGAGTCTTCAGTAGGTGTGTGGAATTAACCTGTTTTTAATCATTCCCTTTTATGTTACTGAATCTTGGAATAATGAAGGCTCTTGGATGTTGAAACTAATGGAGCTCTGGGGAGATGTACATGATGCATTGTTAACGATACCTGCAGGATTACAGGGATAAGCTGAATGTTAAACAGCCTCAATCGTTAAGGACAGAGGTATCTAATCTAACACACTTGGATTGGTTGCTTAGTTCAGTGGTTCTCAACCTGTGGGGCAGGACCCCCAGGGGGGTCCCCACATTATTTTGGGGGGGTCCACAGATGATTAACTTAATGTGCAACATTGTTTTCTCACTCAACAGTAAACAGACCAACATAAAGATTAAGTGCAAAGAGGCTATCTGCACATTTCTAAAGTGACAATTTAAGGTTACACCCCGCCACCCCGACATGTCTCCATTCCGACACTAACCCTATCTCTAACCCTAACCCTAAACTTAACCCCTATGGAATGTCGCCACTCCAACAATAAGAAGTCAATTTTGGAGTGACGACATGTCGGAATGGAGAGCGACACCCGTTGTGAGCTTGTATGGATTGGTTGTTTTCGAAAAGCCAATGTATAGGGTACTATATTTACAGTAACTGGGAACTCTCTGGAACCTCCAAGGGGTTCTTGGGGATTCCATAACCCCACCTTGAGAATCATTGACCTAGCAGGGGTCAGCAACCTTTGGCACAGGTGCCAACACTGGCACGCCGGCATAAGTGTGAGAGAGAGGATTCTTTTCTTTAAAAAAATTAACATTCCAAAAAGTTTAGTCAGTTAAATTACGTCCCCTCACATCTATATACAAATGATATCCTGCACATAATTCTACATTCATTCAAACTCCAGGGGAGGGAGTCTGGGAGGTAGGTGAGGTTGTCAATACAGTAAGTCTAATGATCATTACATCCTGATGTGAAAATTATATTACAGAGGAAGAAGAATAAACATGTATAGCTTATGTTGAAAGTTGCAGTTGAAAATATAATATTTTTTATGTGGTGTCATAATTACACTTATGTTGAAATGTTCAACAATAGTGAACATAGCAGCTCTATAATGACTTCAATGCAAACACGTTGTGAGCTTTTAGAACAGATCTTTCCCCCCGCTGTTTGTCATATAAGGAAGAGCTGTACGTATGTAGGGCTTAGGCGGTTAAGAGTCTTGTTCCAGATCACCTCCAGGAGTTATTGAAGTAAAAGAAAGGTTTTCTCAATCCCTTTTTTCCCACCAACTTTCATCTGATCCTGGCCCTTTGTGGGGATTTGGAGCAGACGACCTTGAGATCAAGCCCACTTCTCTGGATATGGGGCCTTTCCTCTCTATGTATGCCGTCATCAGGGACTATACCAAGCCTTTGTAGTAATCCTTTAATACTGTAGACACTAGTGAGCCGCAATGATTCACTGCCTCGCCTGATATTTCACTGTATCCTGGACCGATTTCTATCTTATTATTTATTTTTTATACGTTTTATTCTTTTTTTCTTTTATTAAAAATAAAAATGAATAAAAAATCTATTTGCGGTATGCAATGGTGGAAATAATAATCACTTTTCTAACTTAAAGGAGCTATAGTCAACTTTTTCATTGTAGGGCCGACACTTTGTTTACATCCTAGTCTATAGACTAGAATGTAAACAAAGTGTCGGTACTACAATGGCCAAAATGATTATTTTATCATTATTTTACGCTTTTTGTGGTAATTTTTTAATAGAAACACATGTATGTAAGAAACATTATTTTTATTTTAGCATCCGTTTTTCAAGAAAAAGTTGACTATAGCTTCTTTAAATAAAAGTATCAATACTGCAATGTAAAAGTCTGGAATTCAAAATTTACTTGAGTAAAAGTACAAAAGTATTGGCATGAAAATGTACTTAAAGTACCAAAGGTAGAAAGAATGTTGAATTTCACAAGTTTTAAAATCTTTTGAAAATAGCAGATCTACAAGCTCACACAATGTGTCACATTGCGACACATTGTGAGCTAAATCTAAAGGAGTTAGGAGTAACTAAGGTTTTCACATAATTGTAGTGGAGTATTATGTACAATATTTGCCTCTGCTGTGTTGTAGTGGCGTAAACGTACTGAAACTTGGAAATACTCCAGTTAAGTAAAAGTACCTCAGAATTGTACTTAAGTAGTACTTGAGTAAATGTACTTAGTTACTTTACACCACTGCATGCCAACAATGCTTTCTTTTGGATCAATAAAGTGCTATATTTGTTTTTTCAACTCAATGCAATCAATTGATTGGGGAAGATTAAGCTGACCTGAACTGAGATGGAATAAAAGGGATGGCTGGAAAGGCATGGTCTTATTGGCTGTGTGAAGTGAGACGTTTGAAGTAGAAAGCACTCGAAGGATCCAGGGTAGACAGACAGTGGCCCTCAGACATGCCTCAGTGCATGGATTTATCATTCCTTCTCTACAGTGTTTTTTTTTTTGAGCGGTGGTCACAACGCTCCTATACGTGGCCGTGTGTGTGGGTCTGTCTGTCTGTCTGTCTGTCTGTCTGTCTGTCTCCGTGTCTCCGTGTCTCCGTGTCTGTCTGTCTGTAGCCTGCAGTAACCTTTTCTGACCACACATGTTAAGGGAGGGGCGCTGTTGCACACACACACACACACACACACACACACACACACACACACACACACACACACACACACACACACACACACACACACACACACACACACACACACCACCGCTCAGTTCACACGAGTGTGATTTTTTCTTTTCTTTTTTCTTTTTGTTAATGTGCAAAGCAGTGTTTCTCAAAGTGGAGTCCGTGGTTACAGCTTTAACCTTACATACTTTACATACATCGGATATTTGAAGATAGCCGTAGCCAACCTAACAAGGTCACAACATGTCATGATACAACGTGTTGTGAGCTTCAAGATCTGCTATAATAGAAAGACATATTACAATACTTTTGAAACCTTTTAACAACACAATTCTTGTACTGGTGTCACAGGCAGAAAATATGTTCAGATGGAGGTCTGTGGCTTAAATACATTTGAGGGTCCTTGACATGAAATGAATGTTTTGAAACCGTTGTGCTTGTTGCCCCCTTTAATGCAGTGTTGCCATATTTTGCAAGAGAAACAAGCAGCCAGGTCTATGAAAACAAACGCAAAAGAAGCAACTTTACCACTTGAGCCCCATTACATCAGCTATTTGAAAATAGCCAATGTACGAGCTCACACTTGTAAAAAGCAACCCGTAACCACCAATATTTACAAGCAACTTTACTGAAAAATAAGCACAAAATTGCCTATGATAAGCAGACTTGGCAACACTGAATGGCATCCCCTGCTCAGCACCACGCAGCTGCTCAGTGTTTCCATTGTCACAGTGACAGAGCTGTGATGTTATCTTGGGCTGCGGTTGTTGTCTGGGCCCAACAGAGAGAAGAAAAACAACATGCACCCCACCTCTCTTTCCTGTGACTCTCTCTCATATCATCACTGTCGGGTGGAAACCTTGTATGTCGAAAACTGTTCGTTTTGCATTCATCATTTCAAAAATGAAATAGACTAGTGAAAATGGCCGATCTACAAGCACACAATGCCTCACGGTGCGAGGCGTTGTGTGCTTATAGATCTGCTATTGTCACGAGTTTTGTGCGACACTCTCGTATGAGTAAGTAGGGCTTTAATTTATAAAAAAAAAACATATACATTTGAAACGTGGAGATACAAGGTTTCTGCCTGACAGTGACAATGTATGTATCTTTCCCTCCTATGAGAAACGTTTCATATGACTGCTGTTGGGCAGCAACCTTGTATCTTCAATTAAACTTTGTTGTGTTTTTGTAAATTGATGCACTACTTTGTCATAGCGTCTTACTAAAGTAGTGAAAATAGCCAATCTACATGCTATTAGAGTCATGGTACATGACACGGTTGTCACTGACGGCAACAAAAGAAAAGGAAATGCATAGACACACTAAACTAGCAGTTTCCTGTCATGTAAGGGAGGTTGTCATAGACACACTCAGTCCCCTTATAGTCCTATAAACAGAGGGGATAAACATTTACTTGTTCTAAGGTTTCATGATGGTTTATTTCTTATAACATAATGCATGTTTAAGCTCTTCCTTCAGTTTCTCAGCAGAACCTTTGAGTCTGTTATTGACATGGATGACTAAGCCCTTTGAATATGCAACAAGAAATGTAACATTAAATGATATCAATTATCAATTTGTGCAATCAATACACATTTCTTATTATGTTTCATAATGTTCTACATTAAACATACCATTGTGACTGTCTCTCTAAGTACAATACATGCAACGTCAACCTGCATTCGCGGTTGGAAAGTTATGTCTGTTCTAAACACTTTGCCATGGTGTTTTTGTGAAAGGCGTGTGCTTCACTTGAGCAGTGTGGTTTTAACACTGTCTAGCACTTAGACCCTGTCAATGTGGTGAGCTTTCTTTCCACATGCTCGCATCACTTTACTTAGAAAAGCAGAGGGAAACACACCCAGTAACCTCGCCTGATGATTCATTAAAATACTGCAGTGTAAAATATGATAATGGACACTTTACGGACTTTGAAAGCTCTAATTCAACTTGTAGTCCTTATCCTGTAAACTAAGTAATATTGTGAATCCCGAACGTACTGTAAATCGTATTAGACACAGCTCATTAAAGTCCTGCATGCCTATATGATGTTACACCTTGTAAGAGACACACACATCTCTCATAGCGGTCATGGTACTGCCTCTGTTTTCTCTGTAAACCACCACCCACACATGGTGTGTGCTGAAAACTAATTCACAGTCAGTTCATAATGCAGGGCCTTAATGAGGACATTTCTCCTATGTGGATCTTGGAGTTAATAGGAGTGCAAAAAGCTTGAGGACGGGTCAACGGAGACATGAAGTCGGAACCACACCCACACACCCCAGTCAGTGCCTTTATGTGTTCTGTTTGTGCCAGACAGTGTGGATCATGGATAGGACCACACAGTCACATGAGGTGGACTCACAAGAAATGGAATTTACTGTAGAATTATGTGTGGGACACATCCAGGTATTCTGGGACCATCAATGACGGTCGGGATTACGATTACGTCACACTCTGCTCTGCTGAGGCGTAGCTGCGAGTCGGAAGTGTCTGCCGCACAATGACACGCTGGAAACTTGTGGATAAGAAATGGTAATATTGTTGTTGCCGTGCAGAAACCTCCACATTCTTTGTGTGTGTGTGTGTGTGTGTGTGTGTGTGTGTGTGTGTGTGTGTGTGTGTGTGTGTGTGTGTGTGTGTGTGTGTGTGTGTGTGTGTGTGTGTGTGTGTTTTGAAGTTTAATGCCCTATTACTTGATCATATTACAGTGTCACACAAAAGCATCAAAAGTAGAAGATCCACAAGCTCGAGGTGCGGCTCAAGGCAACACGTTTTGAACTTGTAGATCTGCTCCTCTTATTTGAAACCTGAAAAGTAACAGTTTTGTACAGTACATGCACATCATGTAGAAGAGGGGAAGTTGCAGTACTGGAACATTTGAAATCACCCCTCAACACATCCTTTGACATAATCTGATAATTTCAGCATGAACTTGTATCAATACATGACAACATACTGCATTGTCCTGGGGATGAACACATCTCTCAAGATACTTTGACACAGTTGACTCCTGACTCCTGGAAACGAGGCCCCTGACCCAGTGAGCTGCAGTAATGATGCATATGAATTCACACGTGCTTACAGGGCAACGGTATCTATGACAACCTCCTTTGAATGACAGGAAACTGTTGAAACGGTGCTGCTTACTCATTTCCTCCTTTTTTTCTTATTTTTTTGTGACATTTCTCTCACTATACGCACGTGCGTGCAATGCCGTGCATGTTTGTGCACGCACACAAACATGCGTTGTTTGAACTGACAAAACCTGTCTACCGATGATGTCACTGGTGGGCAGGTTTCTGAGCTATCCAAAGCCCTCCTCTAAGACACAGACTGAGTACACAAAACATAGAACTATAATATAATGAGCATTAGCTTATGTTCATTTATATGAACATAAGTTGAAAATAGGCGAAGTGTTCCATTAAAGAAGAAACTATTTCATGGATGTTGATTATTAGTACTGGGACAGATTGTAAAGACACCTAAAACCTTTATTCAAAGTGTGGGGACACAGGTATATATTTGGTGGAGCCTTTGATTTGCCCACTTCCACACCCTACAACAGCATGCTTGTAAAAAAGAAAATAAACATCAAATGACTTGATAAGTTAAGTACTCAACTCTGAATACTGAGGCCGATGACTTTATTTAAAAGACTGACAACTGAAGTATGAGAACTGTTTCTTCAGATGGCTGATGTGGTCAGGTTGGTGTCGATGGTTCCTGTTTCAGAGAGAGTGAGGTTTCTGAAGTGAAAGCAACGCCAATGTATGAGGAAGTCACATATCCTCGGCACACAGAATTTGACATCAAGCCATTTGCAGCTCGTTGTCATCATGAGAAATGTCTACATTTACTGTTTGCTTTCTGGTGAGTGACCTCTGCTTGTTTTCATGTGTCTCTCTGCCTGTGTGGTTGTCTCTGTCTCTGAGTGTCTGCATGATGCTCTCAATGTCTCTGTCTCATCCTTTGTCTGTCCACTGTTGTGTAGAGCATCTAGAATCCTTCTGCAAAAATACACTCCTCACATCATGTTGTCAATTAATACGTTGTGTGTCATACTGATGAGCTGTTTCCTTGCTTATCTCTTGTACTGTAGTGTGGAGTATTGTGGAGACAACATCTCTCAGCAGAACCGGTCAGGTTGGAGGTGAAGTGTCTTTCACCTGCTCCTGGGATAAATGGACCTGGTACACTTGGGGTTATACATTATACCTCTGTAAAAATGAATGTACGTCAAATCATGACACCGTTGTCAAGGCAGAAAATGGAAAGACTGTAAAAAGAGATAGATTTAGTATAAAAAACATAGGAGGAAAAGACTTAGAGGTATCCATCACTAAACTCCAGGTGTCAGACTCTGGAAAATACAAATGTGGACTGGTGACAACAATTGGGAAGGATGAATTCATAGAAGTGCACCTTAATGTTGAAGATGGTAAGTCTCTAACTATTGTGCTTCAATGTGTGCCATATCTCATTCTCCATGTTGAAAAGATTCATTATTGTGTCATAATAATTATATAATGTTCAAACACAAATACATGACT
>NC_137812.1:14143280-14195780 GCF_963921795.1 Nannobrachium achirus
AAGTCACCTGCAGCTCGTTGTCATCATGAGAAATGTCTACATTTACTGTTTGCTTTTTGGTGAGTGACCTTTGCTTGTTTTCATGTGTCTCTCTGCCTGTGTGGTTGTCTCTGTCTCTGAGTGTCTGTATGATGCTCTCAATGTCTCTGTCTCATCCTTTGTCTGTCCACTGTTGTGTAGAGCATCTAGAATCCTTCTGCAAAAATACACTCCTCACATCATGTTGTCAATGAATAAGTTGTGTGTCATACTGATGAGCTGTTTCCTTGCTTATCTCTTGTACTGTAGTGTGGAGTATTGTGGAGACAACACCTCTCAGCATAACTGGTCAGGTTGGTGGTGATGTGTATTTCACCTGCTCCTGGGATAAATGGACCTGGTTGACTAGGGGTTATACATTATACCTCTGTATAAATGTATGCTCATCAAATCATGACATCATTGTCAAGGCAGAAAATGGAAAGACTGCAAAAAGAAATAGAATTTGTATAAAAAACATAGGAGGAAAAGACTTAGAGGTATCCATCACTAAACTCCAGAAGTCAGATTCTGGAAAATACAAATGTGGACTGGTGACAACAATTGGGAAGGATGAATTCATAGAAGTGCATCTTAATGTTGAAGATGCTGGTAAGTCTTTAACTACTGTCTTCAATGATGAACTGTACATCATGTTTACCATATCTCATTCTACATTGAAAGGATCCATTATTCTGTCAAAAAAGAAGAATAGAAATGTTTCAAATAGCTTTATTCAATCAACATGATTCCAGTTCCCACTACAGCAACTAAGAAGACCACTCCCGTTACAACACCAAAGATGACCACTGCTGCGTCCACGCTTCAACATCCTGATGTTTCTACAATGATCTCCATCGTTTCCACAACTACCATGCTTCATGAATCCTCTTCTTCCTCATCTTCAGGGACTGGTATGTAGTCTCTTTACTCAAATGTGTGTGTGTGTGTGTGTGTGTGTGTGTGTGTGTGTGTGTGTGTGTGTGTGTGTGTGTGTGTGTGTGTGTGCGCGTGCGTGCGTGCGTGCGTGCGTGTTTGCAGTGGTCATCAACCATTTTTGAATCAGGGCCCACTTGCAATACCCCAAGGACCCCCTCTCCCACCAACCTCCAGCATCTATTCTAATGTCAACAGTTACAGTACACCCATCAGGATCCTGCAGATTTTACCATCTTTAAATCATTCTTGGCCCACCAATCTAAGGTCTTAGAATGGTGGCTGAGCGGTCAGGGTGGCTGCATGCGTTTTCAGAGCAGGTTTATTTTAATGATCAATCAATCGATTGTGTTCTCGCATTTTTTTTTTTGCTTTTTAATTTTTAATTTGCTATATTATAATTTTAAACAATTATTTGGTGGCCCACCTGCAATAGCCTCTCAGCCAGTGGGCTCCGGGCCAAAGGTTGAGAATCACTGATGTACATTATGTATGTATGTATGTATGTATGTATGTATGTATGTATGTATGTATGTATGTATGTACTTTGTTCATTCTGAAATTGTTTCCATCAGAGGACACTGATGTAAGTCAATTATGTTCTCTTCTAGGTTTGCTTGTTGGTTTAACTGTTGCACTAGCAGTGACACTGGTGGCAGTGCTGATGTTCTACATGAAGAGGATCAGAAAACCACAAGGTGACACACACACACACACACACACACTTCAGGGGGCAAGACCATTTAGGTTGAATGAGCTTTATTGACAAGAATGGCAGCATACATATGACAAAGGCAGCATATACAGATAAGCAATATAAGAAGCATCCTATAGCCTAAGCATCCTATAGCCTAAGCATCCTATAGCCTAGGCAGCAGCATGAATATATACAGCATAACTAAACTATAGCGGAACTTAAAGTGATAGTTCACCTATTTTTGACATAAAGTTGTGTGAAATACTTGCCATTAAAACAGTGGTTAAACATATATTAATTGATTACCAGAGTCCCGTGGTCAGAGTTCTGGTCAGTTTTAGCTGAATATTAAGTAGTTCCAATGGGGTGGGGGCCATTTGGCGAGACCCAATCATTGAAAATAGATGAATCCACAAAACTAGCGTCATTTGTATTGTTGGCATATTTCTACCATACAGAGCGATGTTTCGTTCTGATCAGCTGACTGCAAAGCACCTTGTTTTGGGGAAATACGTTGCAGCGGCGTAGTGATACTGGACACAAAAAATAGTACCATGTGACAGAGGGGTCAAAGTTGAACGAACGTTGGTCTATTTGGTAGAAATAGGTCAACAATACAAATGATGCTAGTTTTGTGGATTCATCTATTTTTAATGATTGGGTCTTGAGCCCCTGCCAAATCACCGGAACTACTTTATATTCATCTAAAACTGACCAGAACTCTGACCACGGGACTCTGGTAATGGATTAATACATTTGTAACCACTATTTTAATGGCAAGTATTTCACACAGCTTCATGTCAAAAATAGGTGAACTATCACTTTAAGAGTGGCCATGGATTCGACCCTCGGATCACTGTACCGCGGCCACGATAAATGTTTAAGCTATATCGTGAATGAAGCTCTCCGCGGTCAAATGATCCGAGACCCCCAGCAAGGGATAAGCCTAATCCTGAGGTGGAGTTGGGGAAGGAGGTGGGACGTTGAGTTAGCAACTGACACTAGGCAGGTAAGCTCTCCTGAAATACTCTGGGCGAAGGGCCGGGGTACAAGACCCCGCCCACCTGGGGCGCGCCGTCAACCCCTAAGCTCTCACCCCCTGAACTGGCTACGTCATTCTTCCTGCGCTATATTTCAGGGGGCAAGACCATTTAGGTTGAATGAGCTTTATTGACAAGAATGGCAGCATACATATGACAAAGGCAGCATATACAGATAAGCAATATAAGAAGCATCCTATAGCCTAAGCATCCTATAGCCTAGGCAGCAGCATGAATATATACAGCATAACTAAACTATAGCGGAACTTAAGAGTGGCCATGGATTCGACCCTCGGATCACTGTACCGAGGCCACGATAAATGTTTAAGCTATATTGTGAATGAAGCTCTCTGCGGTCACATGATCCGAGACCCCCAAAGGAAGGACCCGAGTCCTACCCCCGCAAAACACGCAACGCTCAGAATCCATGACTAATCCTAACCATCGGTGAAGATGATTTATTTCCGCGGCCTAACAGCCTGAACACAGCTGTGAACAGAAGCGCATATAACTAAACTGACAACTATAAGCATACATTTACTATAAACCCCAGCACCCAGAATACAACTCTTTTAATTAATCTGGCTTATACAGCAACCTACACTACATACCCAACCATCGGTGAAGATGATTTGCATCCACTGGCCTAACAGCCTGTTCACCTACCGTGAACAGAAACGCAAGTAATCTAAACCAACTTAAACAGCTATCAATATTTTACAACCCCAAAGCCAGCTCAATGCTACTAGCACCCAGAATACAGCCTATTTTAGTCAGAGCCTATACAGCATTTACACCCCCCCCCAACACACCTTGCTTTTGCGAAGTGAATACATAGCAGTAACAGAAAAGCGGCACCAATAACCTTGCATCCTCCATGGGACGCGTGTCTGATTGAGAACCTCGGCCCCATCAGTCCATTAATCACAGGGCTGCTTCATATCGTTCCCACGCCGCTTGATTGCTCCTCCGCCGCTGCACATGGAGGATCCCAGCCTGCTGAACCCGATGCAACGGACGCCTGCTGCTGACGACCAGCTGAGGCCCGAGGGCGCCCGGAGCGCCGCCGCAGAAGCTGCTCCACGCCAGGAGCGCCGCCCCCGAAGCTGCTCCGCACCGGGAGCGCCGCCGCCGAAGGTGCTCCGCGCCAGAGCGCCGCTGCCGAAGCTGCTCCGCGCCAGGAGCGCCGCCGCCGAAGCTGCTCCGCGCCAGAGCGCCGCCGCCAAAGCTGCTCCGCGCCAGGAGCGCCGCCGCCGAAGCTACTTCGCTCCGCAGGAAAGCGGCGTGTAGAGAGATGGCGCGACGCCTTCACTCTGGCCCTGCTCCCTCAGTCTCGCGGCGAACCAGGAGTGCGTCATGGAACAGAGGGTCGTTGGGGCAGACATCGGGCGGCCAGCCGGGTGTTTCAGCATGGAAATAAAGGACGGAAAAGTGAGTTAGTTCTGCTGCAGAGTCTGCTGACGCACACATAAGAAACTCTACAACCCACCTCTTGACTTTTAAAGTCAAGCCATGCCAAGCGTGGCCCATTCTGGCCCAACCGATATGCATAAATTCCCCAGCTTAGAGCGACTGCACCCTGACGGAACCGAACAAGCAAATGCGCTGCTATTTACCTGCTAGAGTCTGGCTCCGCCGTGCTTCCAGGGCAGCCGTCGCTGGCGAGAGAACTGGCTCCCGCCGCTTGCGCTAGAACTGGCGTTCCTTGGCTCCTTCGCGGCATGACGGCGGTGTCGGTGTGCCGCTCCCCCCGGAAGACGAGCCTGTGCCCTACGCGCCTCCGTCGTGGGCTCGCGGGCCGCCGGGAAGTCAGGAAGGCTGGCGGGCCGGCTGGCCCAAGGCAGCAGCGGCCGTCGCAGCAATACCCTCCGCGGTGCCAACCGACTCCCGACTGGACTCCCAGCCGCACACAGCAGTAGACGAAGCTAGAAACATAACCTGTTAGCAGAAACACCCCGCAGCTGCCGTGCGACGCTGCAATGACGACCTGCTGTAGCTGTCGCTATGCGTCGGCTTTAGCCCGAAGCTGAAAGATAAACCTGATGTTAGGGTTAGGAAACCTGAATAATAAACATAAACCTGGTGTTAGCCGCGCCCTTATAGCCGCTGCAGCGAGACGCTGTTAAGAAAACGCGATTTAGCTGAACCTATGCCGCTTTAGCCTGAAGCTGCAATAATGGAGCAGTAATGACAAACATGTTAGCAGAAAACACTCAACACTGCCGCACGACGCTGCAATGGCGAACTGCTGTAGCCGCCGCTATGCGTCGGTTTTAGCCCGAAGCTGATGCCGTGACAGTGGGCATGCCGCAGCTCCGGCCTGGAGCTGTAATGATAAATATGTTAGCTGAAACCTCAGCAGCTGCGGCGCCGTGCTGCTATGGCGACCTGCTGTAGTAGCAGCTATGCAGCAGCTCCGGCCGAGCTGAAAAGATAGAAATGATGTTAGCAGCAGACATGTAGCAGCCGCAGCAAGAAGCTATAAAGTAAAACATGATTAGTGGAACCTGTAGCCAAAAGCTGCCATGATAACCTGATGACATAGCCGTGGGCCTGCAGCCGCTCCGGCCTGGAGCTGAAATAATAAACAGGATGAATAGCAACCAGCATGTATTAGCTTTAGCATGAGCTGTAGGAAAACAGTACTGTAGCCAAGTGCAGCAGCTACGGAAACACCACTAGAACATATGGTGTGCTATGTGACCCAGTACTATAACCTTAGTTTGAAACAAATATTTAAGTTAAAACCCTTTAACTCCTGAAACACTGGTAGCAGCTTAACATGCAGTAGTAACGATAACTTGCTGGTGTAGCAGCGGACCAGAAGTGCTTTAGCCGGGAGCTGTAAAGGTACAAATAATGTTAGTATCAGACACGTGGCAGCTGAGCATGAACTGCCCAGATAAACATGGTGCCAGCATCCTACAAGCAGTAGCATCAGTTGTAATTATTAGCAGCCATTACAGCAGCATTAGCAGCTTGAGTAGAGCTAGCTCAGCCGAAACCACGGAGACATGACATTATCCGACTGCGGCAGCAGCTACAATTGGCCTATTTTTATTAGCATTTAGTATAGCAGTACCACTGACAACTTAGAACTTATCAAACCCCAGCTAAAAGCCTGCGATGTGAGGAAAAACTGCAGCTGATGGATGCTGAAACTGAAAGAGAATGGTTAGCTGGAAGGGGCCCAGAGCGCCCCAGCAAGGGGCTGAGTGACAAACAAATTCCAGTTCCACACGTGGCCGCTCCATTGCCAAGCAGAAGTGTGCCCAAAATGCTACAATCAGAACAAAATATGTACCAGTGAAAGGTTTTCAGCCTCGCGATTACCCGCCGGCCGAGCAGAGACACACCCTTTATCAGCTTCTCAAGAGAGGCGACTCACGTCTTTTACTGAACCCTCCCGCGGAGCGCGCTACAGAGGTTGATGTTTGTTAACGCTCCTCTAAACACATGTTGCCTACATGTTGTATAAGTGCAACCCACTAATGCGTCCGGTACGTGCACCGTTCTATACAGACCCGTCTCTTAAGAGACACACACGCTTTATACGTGCAATGTATTCATTCACATGACAAGCAGATGCCGCGATGGCCAGCCGTGCGCGAGTGAAGAGGCCATACGTATATTAACAGACCATACACACAAATATACACTTTACCCAAGGAGAGGCTGAAGCAAAACAGCTAGAGAACTACATTTCCCATCCCCAGTGCTTAGTATGCGCTGACGAGCGTCATGCCGTAAACCACCGCTTGACGTGAACTCGGCTAGCTCGGATGCTAGGTGAATGCTGCCGATTACAGACACCCGCAACCTACAACTGGATCCTCCTGGCGTGATTCATTACTTGCTACGGGGGCCACGTTTTCACACGGGCCGCCGCTCTATGCCTTGACGTGGCTAGCACGTTGTTTTACCAGCTAACAGCATCCTTACCGAAGTAGCCGGCTAACAATAGTCACCAGCTAGCTCCTAGCTGACTGTACGTTAAACCTATTGCTCCACGCTAGCCGATACGGCCCGCGCAGTCGCAAGCACAGTCACTATTACCGACACTGAGTTTACCTTAACGCATGGTAGCCCAGCAAAGGCCCACCAGGGCACAAACAAGTTAGCATTAGCCCGTAGCCACAGCCAACTTTTCTTTGTTCCTGAGTTTAACTTTAGCAACGTTAGCAAAGCCCGTAAGCACCTTTAAATTAGCTTTGGCAACAACGACTGCCACATTAGACCTAAGTACAGAATTCAGTTGGGCACCAGCAACGTTAGCAAGACAATATGAACCTTGAAGCAGTAGTTTAGAATTCACCAGCAACGTTAGCAAGACAATATGAACCTTGAAGCAGTAGTTTAGAATTCAGCAGCGATTACCAGAATAAAACAATCTCAACTTCCATACAACCTGGCCAAGATCACAGCTTCTTGGCTTAGCAGCTAAGAACATGAATTTAGGCGATAATAAGTAGCAGAAACAGCCAGAAATACTCAGCCAGCTAGGCACCCTCTCCGAGCGTGTGGGCAGCAGCACAGCTACCTGCAGCAACAAGTGTGGCAACTGTATAGCAACGTAGCAGCGACCTCCGTAGCAGCGTTGAGTTAGCAACTGACACTAGGCAGGTAAGCTCTCCTGAAATACTCTGGGCGAAGGGCCGGGGTACAAGACCCCGCCCACCTGGGGCGCACCGTCAACCCCTAAGCTCTTACCCCCTGAACTGGCTACGTCATTCTTCCTGCGCTATATACACACACACACACGCACACACACACACACACACACACACCGCTTGCGCGCACACACACACACACGCACGCACGGACGCACGCACGCACACACGCACGCACGCACGCACACTCTGATGTCTCTAGGTTGTGATTATTAAGCTATACAGTAGGTGAGGGGGGGGGGGGGGGGCACGTTTTTTAAGCATGTTTTGCAAATATTTTCCAGACGTCATCCTCAGTGCCAGGAGCCCTACTGGAGATGATGCAGAGGTGAGTATTAGGACTATTCATATTGTTCTTTGTTCCAGTGTAACTTGGGTGTTGTGAAGACTAAATACAATATTGAAAAAAAGAAAAATCCTAAAATGTAAAAAGAAATACTAAATGTAAAACTAACTAAAATTAAACAGCATTGCATGTAAAATCATTGCATTTATTTTATTTTATATATAAATCAAGACATCCATTTCAGTCTTCGGAAAACAGACTGGACCCACCCTCTTTTTCAGCGGTGCCGAAATTACAACAATAGTACAAAACAAAACAACAATATGTAAAAAAAAAAAAAAAAAAAAAAAATTAAGAGAGAATAGAGAACAAGTAATGTAAATGACTAAAATAACATGAACAGGAGAAAATTCCATCACATTATTACTATAAATTAAAGCACAGGTACAGTTTAGATTGATATATATATGATTTAAAACAACCTAGGGAAGCAAGAGATGCAATAGATACATTGTTTTGATATAGTTTTGTCTGCTTTTTGGTCAAATCTCACTCAGTCTATGGGAACTCCTATGTTCCTTGGACACTTGCTTCTCACTGCTGACAGTTAGGTTGGATTCGATGCAGAGGAAAATGTATAGATGTTTGCTAATGCACTTGACCAATGCAACTTTCTCTCCCCCTCATCTATTGATTGAAGACTTTATTAGAAGTTTGCATAGGAAAAGGTACAGTTTCATGACGGTACAGTTCACTGGTACAAGGTCTACTAAAAGGAGATCCATGAAAAGACTAAGCTTATTTCCACTGGAAACCATTGAAGTATCTCATATAACATTGAATGACAGACAAATAGAACACAGTACTATGCAGTAGATATGCAAAGAAAAACAAAAAAGAAAACAGTAAGTCTAAACAAACAGTATATACAAAGAAGGGGCAGGGGAGGGTAGGGTTGGGCTAGGTTCATTTTTTTACCAGTTGCGAACGGCTGCTGCCTGTAAGTGGTTTTTCAGGGCAATTTTAAAGGATGCTAGTGATCCACACTCCTTTATGGCCTTCGGTAAGGCTTTCCACATTTTGGTGGTATAGCAGAAAAACGAGTTTGACCCTTTGTTGGTTTTTACTCTGGGTTGGAAGTGATCTGTGGCGCTGCCTCTGGTGTTATAATTATGGACATCCTTAATGTTTATAAAGTATTTTGACAGGTACTTGGGTATCATAGTGGTGTAGTGTATCTTGTACACCAGGCCCATTGCAAGTTGCTGTACTCTGTCATCTACTCTGAGCCACCCCACTCTTAACTGGTGAGTAGCGGTGAGGTGAGTCTGATAGGGAAGGTTAAGCAGAACCCTAATTAGTTTATTTTGGGCTGTTTGGAGTTTTGTTTTCAGGGCTTGTGGGGCGTCACGATACCATACGTGGACTCCGTAGTCAAAGAGGGGCTGGATTATTGCACCAGCTATGGTCTTCAGTGTGTTGAAATTGACCATTGGGGCGATCCTCTGTAGGAAACGAGTTTGTTGATTGATTTTATTTATTACTTTAGAAGTCATCTTTTCACTGGAAAGATTAGCTTCAAGGATACATCCTAAGTAAGAGATTTCGTTTTTTCGTGTTATGACCTTGTCACCCACTTTGATTGTGAAGTTATCGACTTTATTGAGGTTATGATTTGATCCAAAGAGGATCGACTCAGTTTTACCCAGGTGAATTGATAATTTGTTGTCATTAAGCCATGTGCAGATCTTACTTAGTTCAGAGTTAAGTGTCCTTTCAACCTGCAAGTGGTCCTTGCCCGAGACTAGGAGAGCCGAGTCATCCGCGAACAGGAACAGGTTGCAGTCACAAACCGATGCCATGTTGTTCACGTATATTAGGAACAACAGAGGTCCCAGTATGCTACCTTGAGGAACACCACAGCTTACTGGGAGGGGGGGGGACAGGGTACCGTTAATCTCCACCACCTGTTCCCTCCCCACCAGGTAAGACTGCATCCAACTCACTGCTGCGCTGTCAAGACCGATGGCTTTTAGTTTCTCAATCAGAATAGAATGATTTACGGTGTCAAATGCCTTCTGGAGGTCCATCATGACCATGCCGCTATATTTGCCGTCATCCGCTTCGCGTTTGATTTGGTCAGTCAAATAGAGAAGGCATGTGTCAGTGGAATGAGATTTTCTGAATCCAGATTGGAACTCGTAAATCAGATTATTCTCATCGAGATATCTTGCTATCTGTTCGTAGACAATTTTCTCCATGACTTTGGATATGGAGCTAAGAATGGAAACGGGACGGTAGTTTCCAGGGTCTAGTTTGCTACCTTTTTTATGCAGGGGGGTTACTTTTGCTAGTTTGAAGTCCTGTGGGACATGACCCTGTTCGATGGAAAGGTTAATTATGTGGGTAATGATTGGAGCAATGGTGGCGGCTGAATCTCTGAGAAATCTAGCTGGAATTTTATCAAGGCCAGTGGCCTTGTGTTGAGGTAGGGCGCTCAGTTTTTTAAACACTTCATCAGTTGTCACTGTGGCAAGTTTAAAACTGTCTTTACTGACGCCCAGTTTATTGTAGAATTTCTTAACAAATTTTACACCATACCGCCCAGATGGGGCGACCAGTCTTTCAACCAGTGAACGGGCCATGGTGGTAAAGGTTTTGTTAAGATGGGTAGCCACTTCACATTTGTCAGAAATGAGAGCGGCGTCCGTTTTGATGTTTATGCTGTGGCATATGGTTTTTGGTTTTAAGCCTAATTGGTTGTTAAGCAACTTCCATAGGTCTCGTGGTTTGTTTTTGTATTCGTCGATTTTTTCGTCGATGTAGTTTTTTTTGGGCGGATCTAATTAGGGCGGTCGTCTGGTTTCTAAGTTTCTTGCATTGAGCAGTAAGATGTTTGATTTGGATTTTGAGGTCATGGTTGAATTTTTTCCTAAGCTTTTTGCAGCACTTACGTTTTTCATCGTACTTTTTGTCTCTGAGTTTAGCTGATTCGGAAATATCTGAGTTATACCATGGCTCTTGGCGGGCTTTAACCCTGGTGGTTTTCAAGGGTGCCACGACGTCTAGAGCATCGGTCAATTTGGTTTTAAGACCACACCATGCTCCTTCGACATCTGTACACTGCAGTTCAGGGGAAAAGTCTGTATTCGCTAGTGTGTGATTTAAAGCCTCGCTGGAGTAGTTTTTGAGGCTTCTAGCTACAACTGTTTTGTGGCCACTAGCCTTGGGTTTGTGTATTTTACGCGTACAGTAGATCATGTAATGATCACTAAGACCGCATACAATAGCCCCGCTAGCGGTGACTTTGGATTTGTCTGTGGTTACAATGAGTTCTATGAGGGTTTGGGAGTGCTCCGTCACCCTAGTGGGTACGGTAACGAGCTGAGTGAGGCCGTATTGACTACATAACCCATTAAAGGACTTGAACAGGGGTGCTTCTTTACGCAAAACATCAACATTCCAGTCGCCCAAAGCGTAGTACTCAATACCGTCCACCTTTGCTAAGCTCTCTTCAAACAGCTCAAAGAAGTCATTCTGGTCAGGGGGTCTATAGACAGCGCATATTAGTATATTTTTAGCATGTTCAAAAATTATCTCGACCCATACAGTTTCAAGAGAGCTGTGGTGTAGGTCTGAGCGAATGATAAAATTTAAATCATTGTGAATATACATGCAAACACCACCTCCCTTCCTGTTCCTATCATTCCTAATGACAGTGTAATCGGTTATTTCAATGCTAGCATCTGTAAAAGAATCATCGAGTTTAGTTTCCGAGAAGGTTAAAATTTGTACCTTACCATCAAGAAACATAGCTTTGATTTGTGCCAGTTTGGGTTTCAAACTGTTGACATTGAGATGAATCATTTTAAGTCCTCGCTTCACAAAAGTACTTTTCATGTTGGAGGTGTCATCTATATCTGTCAGACCACAGGTCCAGACTCCATCTATCAGAGCCTCCAACCAGCTACTATGGATCAGAACCAAGTCTATGGAGTCATATCATCATCTACAGTAGCACCACATCACCCATGAAGAGTATGAACTTATAATCATAACTTTATTGATTGATAGTGTCGTTGGTTGTGTGATGCCCCTCCCCCTGCTCATACTGATGCATCCTATTGGTTTGTGCTCTCCTCTCCTCCCCTTTCAGGAAGTGGTGGCAGAGTGGAGGTCATCATTGGAGGGTGGCTGGTCTGGAGAAACCATTTTGAATAGTGATATTTAATAGTATGATTTATAAATAGTTTTTGAGAGACAATGTTTTGTGTGTTCTCCCTCTCATAACCAAAACACATTGCATGGATGCACCTTGGACGTATCCTCAGTGATGTAGCCCAAGGTCATAGGGGGTTTGGGACTTGCAACATCATACCCCTCACTCAGGTGACCCAGCAGGGGTGATCAAGTCCCGACAATACATCCCAGTAGCTACCCACGATCAGGAGCTGCTCCAGAACTACTCTGCCAAGACTGGGAGAGGCAATCTGGCACGTGGAAGGACCAGGCTCTGGGGGTTGACTCCTGGCCGGGCTCCTCCCACGTCTCACCAGGTCCACTCCTGCTCTCACCAGGTCCACCAGACACCCAGAATCAAACATTTAATTCAGGATCATTGGGTTCACTGACTGGCCCTCCTAAAGGCCTCACCGTCGGTTTGTTGGTCCTCCTCCTCACGGAAGACACAGGCTGGGGCACCAACCCATACTGCTCCCGGGTGCCGTCTACATTCCGGCTGTCACCTGTCTCTCCTGTGATCAGATCTCATAGATTTACATTTGCAGGTTTGTCATCAGCCCCCCACCCCCCATTTCTACTTTATGCATATGATTTGTGAAGATTTTATATTTTTGGTATTTTGTTATACTATATTAATGAATTGAATATATATATGACCTCAAAGGAAACAAATCCACAGGACTTTTTTGTGTGATCCTTTTAGGCCAAGTGTATACTCTTGCTGTTTTAATTTCTGTCTAATAAAATATTCAGTCAATCAAACTGTCACTGTATTTGTATTTAACTTGATCTCTTTCGTAACAGTACAATACCCAATCCCAAGCAGGTTGACCAGATCCCAACAAATCAAAATATTGAATAAACATGTATATTCTGCTGCTTAGCCTGTATCATCTCTGTGTTGATTCAGTATCACACAATAGACTACACAGCATACAGGCTAGGCCTTCATGTGAAGAACTTAACAAATAGGGGAGACTGTTCCTCAAAATCTGATTAAATCCCCCACACCACACATTTTGCTAGACTAATTCAGCAAGATTTTGCTGAATTATGGGTATCTAGTAGGGGGTCCTCTCACTGCAGAGGGGCTGCCTATATATGTATACATAAATACATTGTAAAAACACAATGGTGATCAAGGTGCTGTCAAACAAATACATATTGAAAACCCAAAATTAAATTAAATTGTTAATTAAATAATTTTGTTGTTAGACACAACCATTAATCATGGGCTGTTGATGATGCAATAGCCATAACCCTGTTAAAAAAAGACAACGGAACATGTTAATACTTTCTGGCCGTGACGTGCAAGATGTCCTATTCTAAAGCGAACTTTGCACCCACAAGATGTCTCAGAAATGCACCTGTTTCCGTTTGCACAGAGCAGCAGCACACCATTGCTTTCCTGTGAAGTCAATGCTTGTTGTGGGTCTTAACTTGAACACAGCATAGGCAGCAAAGGCGGTGACTCATTGTGTGTGTATGTGGTTTGAATGACATCGCAGACCTGTGATGACAGCCGTCTATGCTTTCCATCACGGCCACTGGGTGAACGCCAGATGTAGAAAACCATCTGTCCTAACATTGGTTTCACTTTTGAAAACTAGAGACAATCAAAGTGTGGGCCTCACTCTATTCAAATTGTAGTGAAACTTCCAGAGGAAGAGGGTGGAGTTTAAAGACTCCACTATGCCCAAGACATTTAGACCTTTATTCAAGGCATGAGGAAGTCACACATCCTCTCCTTCTAGAGTTAGCTGCAGCTGGTTGTCATCATGAGAAATGTCTACATTTACTGTTTGCTTTCTGGTGAGTGACCTCTGCTTGTTTCCACGTGTCTCTCTGCCTGTGTGGTTGTCTCTGTCAGAAACATTATACAACTTTGTTTACATACAAGATCAAGTATCATTGCGACCGTCAGGGAGCAGTTTACTATGAAAACCTCCACCGGCCGTCCGTCCGTCCGTCACACGTCACACGTCACACCTTTGCCCTGCTCATATCTCCGCATCAGTATGACATCACACCACATGTGTACACAAACCTTTGTGTACGTTGCTGTGGCAACAGTCTGTTGTTGCTGGTCGGTTAGTACGTTAGCAACCACCTTAGCAACCATGGTTTTACCCTAGCAACCAACTGTTTACCCTAGCAACCAACTGTTTACCATAGCAACCATGTTTTTTTACCCTAGCAACCAACTGTTTACCATAGCAACCAGATACGCAGAGCAGGGATCTCCATATATGGGCATAAACAGGTGACATCACACTGATGTCAGATACTCAGAGCAGGGATTTCTCCATAATATATGGGCATAAAAGGGATTCTGTTAGGGATCTCCATATATGGGCATAAAAGGGATTCTGTTAGGGATCTCCATATATGGGCATACAAGGGATTCTGTTAGGGATCTCCATATATGGGCATAAAAGGGATTCTGTTAGGGATCTCCATATATGGGCATAAAAGGGATTCTGTTAGGGATCTCCATATATGGGCATAAAAGGGATTCTGTTAGGGATCTCCATATATGGGCATAAAAGGGATTCTGTTAGGGATCTCCATATATGGGCATAAAAGGGATTCTGTTAGCTGTTAGTGATCTCCATATATGGGCATAAAAGGGATGCTGTTAGGGATCTCCATATATGGGCATAAAAGGGATTTTATTAGGGATCTCCATATATGGGCATGAAAGGGATTCTGTTAGGGATCTCCATATATGGGCATAAAAGGGATTGTATCCCAGATGATGCCCTGTTAGGAGATCCACACTAACAGAATCCATATATGGTCCTACCGACAGCTGCTATAAGCCAACCCTGGCGATAAGGTCTGAGTCGAAGAAATGCTTCTTTCCTGGCAAGAATTGCCCCTTTATACTGTAGGGCTCGTTTGTGTATTGTATGACATCACGCCACATCATCGGCTGAGGACTGTGTGATGTCATCATATCTCCATATATGGAGACATAAGTTGCTCATGCCCAAATATGGGCTGGTGATGTCAGACTTAGTGTGATGCGTAGGTTATCTCCATATATGGAGATTCAACTTCAATGAGTAACCATGGCAAACTGTCAACTGCCCGTATGTCTTGATAATTGGTAAAACAAACTTTTGGCCTATTTGTGGAGATAAGCGACCAACGGTCGCTTATCTCCCGATTAGGGAGTCTTACTGGTAATACTTTGCTGGCTACTCATAGACCATTTCTTTTGGCCATGTCCATAGTGTATTTTAATTATCGTAGTTATAATGCGTAAAGGAATGCTTTGCATTCCTTTACGCATTATAATGTTTTACAACTATGATAATGTAGAGCATCTAGAATCCTTGTGAAAGAGTATTGTGGAGACAACACCTCTCAGCATAACTGGTCATGTTGGAGGAGAAGTGTCTTTCACCTGCTCAGACTGGGATGTCTGGACCTCCGGTAGGGAAAATACAAAGTAGGCCTACTACTGTAAAATGCATGTAAAAATAAAGTCGCCGAAGCAGAATTTGGACAAACTATACAACACGGTCAAATACAATTAATAAACTCTGGGAGAAAGTATGTAACCATCACTAAACTACAGAAGTCAGACTCCGGAACATAAACATGTGGGCTGGATAGAATGCTTGTGAAAGATGAATTCATACAAGTGCATCTTGATGTTAAAGATGGTAAGTCTGTAACTACTGTACTTCAATTATGAACATCATGTGTGTACCATGTCTCATTCTACATAATTGAAAGGATCCATTATTTTGTCATAAATAATAATAGAAATGTTTAAGCATAAATACATGACATGATCAATATCTTCATTCATTCAACATGCTTCCAGTTCCCACTACATCAGTTAAGATGGTCACTCCCGTTACAACACAAAAGATGACCACTGCCACGTCCACGCTTCAACATACTGATGTTTCTACAATGATCTCCATCGTTTCCACAACAACCATGCTTCATGAATCCTCTTCCTCCTCATCTTCAGGGGTTGGTATGTAGTCTCTTATCTCAAATCATATGATATGTGTGCAGTGTATCCTTCAATATACTGTGTATACAATTCACAGACAATACATGTTGTATAAAGCATATTAGTTGTTATTGTGTTCACCGTCAGATTTTGGACACTGCTCCTACAGATGTTGGCCTAAAATCACGCAAAGTGGTACACAGTATCTCTAAAGTCATGTCATCAACATGGATCTGTCCCATTTCCCATATTCCCTCCTGATTGGCTACGACTGCCTTCTAAATTTTGTGTATGTGACGTGACGGTCGCTTATCTCCCGATTAGGGAGTCAGATCCGTCAGATTTAGGTCTGTAGTGTATTCACCTGTAAAGGTGTGTGTGTGTGCGTGTGTGTGCGTGTGCGTGTGCGTGCGTGCGTGCGTGCGTGCGTGCGTGCGTGCGTGCGTGTGTGTGCGCGCGTGCGTGTGCATGCGTGCGTTGAGAAGTGTTGAAACATTATGTATGTTGTTCAGTCTGAAAGTGTTTCCATCAGAGGATACTGATGTAAGTCAATTATGCTCTCTTTAGGTTTGCTTGTTGGTTTAACTGTTGCACTAGCAGTGACACTGGTGGCTCTGCTGATGTTCTACATGAAGAGAACCAGAAAACCACAAGGTGACACACACACACACACACACACACACACACACACACACACACACACACACACACACACACACACACACACACACACACACACACACACACACACACACACACACACACACACACACACACAATGCAGCAGAGTAGCGAACCTAATATGAACAGGGATTCCCCCGGTGACTCACACACAAGCAGAATGACATTCATTCAGTACTACCAGGTTAATATTTACATATATTTTCCAGTGGTCATCACCAGTGCCAGGAACCCCACTGAAGATGATGGAGAGGTGAGTATTATGACCGTCTTACTCTTATGATTCTTCATTGTTCTCAACTTCTTAAGACTGTTATTGTGTGTGACATACTCCTGCTCCCTCCTATTTTCTAGACCCGCACAGATGAAACACCAAGAGTTGAAGACCAATCAGCAGGGATCTCCTCTGTCGTCATGTCTCCTGTCTACGCGACCGTCAACAAGACCAACAAGGCCGACCCAACCTCCATCTATGCTAACGTTAACGATTACACCCACCAGGATCCTTCAGATTTGAATTACTCTACTGTACACTTCTCTGAGGGAAGCAGAGTCACTTTCTGTGCTGATTTGCATCCAACCCAAGAAATGTCTCAAAGCTCTCCACTGTGATTCCTGAAGACGATTTTTATTCTTTGGCACAGCTGCCTAAAGATCTGACAGAAGATTCTGGTCACTAAAATTCCCATTGCTCATTAAATTCATTTCAATTTTTTGCTGTTATTGGTCGACCACAGGGATACGATATTAGGGGAGATTAGGGTGAGGGAAGTCCGCTGGGCCTGGGATCCAAAGTTGCTGTCAAGCATCAGAGCCTACAGTATGTGGTACACGCCTTAACAATTCAGCTATCGACACCTCCCCCTTTAGATCAATTTTGGTATAATTTATATAACACTGTTTGTGTCCCAAAAACGTTTTTGAAAAGGTTTGAGGCTAAATTACCACTCCTGAATACAGAGCCCCTGTCATTTCTGCCTGGCTTTCAGAGCATTTTCAGCTGCAGTACCACCTTGTCCTGAGTGGGAGGACTGCGCTATTGAGCCAGTTTTGGCCCCACACTCCTCCCCACCTCCTGCTCAGCAGGCCTGCCCACCCCTCCCCAACCCTCTCCCAGCTCCTCCTGCCTCCTTCTCAGGCCTGCCCACCCCTCCCCAACCCTCTCCCAGCTCCTCCTGCCTCCTTCTCAGGCCTTGTGACATCACAAATCTGACATTTCACAATCAGGACCGTTCTGAGACATGCTAACATAGATCTGCCCATAAACTGAGAAAGACACAATGGTCAGAAATAGGACTTTGTGAGGATAGAAGTTGCTGGTGGGACACCAAGAAAATACATAAATATTGGAAAAATGAAAATTCATGGTGTAGGCCCTTTAAGCTGAGAAGAGGCAGTAGTGTTTGTCATCAGAAATAAAAGTGCTAGGATACACTCATCCAAAATAAATGTCACACAAATATATTACGTCATCAATGAATGTGTGTGTGTGTGTGTGTGTGTGTGTGTGTGTGTGTGTGTGTGTGTGTGTGTGTGTGTGTGTGTGTGTGTGTGTGTGTGTGCGTGCGTGTGCGTGTGCGTGTGTGTACAGCATGCATGTCACATGCAGGGACGTGCTGGGCCCCTAATTCAGCCTGGGAAAAGGGGTTGGAGAGGCCCTCCCAGATTATTGTTTTGCCTTTCGAACGTGCAAAGAGGCCCCATGAGCAGTTACAGTGATTTTAGGTCTCATCGTCACTCTCTCTCAACTCCCAAATGTGCTCCTGGTTTCTCTTTGTATGATTTATCATTCAAATGTTTAACCTGAAAGCTAGATAACATTTTTTTAGTTTTTTTATTTAAAGTTTTTTTTACTGACTAGGTGCTCGGTCTACCTACGTTGTTTTTGTCTAAAGATTGATATTTCTATGCTGTTGATGTATTGATGAATTACCTTATTGTATTGATGTATTACCTGCTTATTGTAAATCGCTCTGGATTAAAAGCATCTGCTAAATACCTAAATTGTAAATTGTAAATTGTAAGCTTTATATATGAGTAGCCGGAATTTGCAAATATTGTGATTCTTGATCTTGCAAGTAAACAAAGTTGTATAATGTGTTATGATTGTTGTTTTAAATCATTCTGAATATGTATGAGTGCTTATAACTATACAATTATAGTAGTTTATAATGTTTATAATGGATTATAGACATTAGCTTAATAGTTTCATAGAAAGTGTTAACAAATATTTCCTTCGTTTGGTTGTCAATGTCAGCTTTTAATTACATTAAAATCGATCTAAAACATATAACAAAGTTTGAGACATCTGCATATCTACAGAATGAGAAAATATAATTTCCTACACAGCAGCTCTTCAAACCATAACCGGTTGTTGTGGTTTTGCAGTGAAGAATAGACACTTGCTATGCCTACGAGCTCCATTTTGCAGAACAAACTCAGACAGGCTACCAGCCTATTTAGTAGCACTTTAAGTTCATCATTCAATGTGTTCAGATCCACTAAATAGCAGATTAAAGATACCGGTACATCCACCACAATGAATCAGTAGAGGAACATTATTTGTATTATTTATTTTGCCTGCAGTCATTTTATAATAGTAGGCCATTCAAATGAAAGCGAAACTGAAATTTCTAAGGTTTGTGATACAACGAGACATGAAGTGAAGCTACCCACACAGTGGTATACAGTATATTTGAATGTGACCGTGTTTGAATGTTTGCAGTAGAGCAAGAGGGTGGAGTTTAATGACATAAAGACATTATTCAAAGCATGAGGATCTCACAAATCCTCTCCTTCCAGAACTAAACAAGTCACCTGCAGCTCGTTGTCATCATGAGAAATGTCTACATTTACTGTTTGCTTTCTGGTGAGTGACCTCTGCTTGTTTTCATGTGTGTCTCTGCCTGTGTGGTTGTCTCTGTCTCTGAGTGTCTGTATGATGCCCTCAATGTCTCTGTCTCATCCTTTGTCTGTCCACTGTTGTGTAGAGCATCTAGAATCCTTCTGCAAAAATACACTCCTCACATCATGTTGTGAAATAAGTTGTTTGTCAAGCTGATGAGCTGTTTCCTTGCTTATCTCTTTTAGTGTGGAGTATTGTGGAGACAACACCTCTCATCATAACTGGTCATGTTGGGGGTGAAGTGTCTTTCACCTGCTCAGACTGGGGTGTCTGGATTGGAAACCCTGAGAGAAAAACTAAATACCTCTGTAAACATCCATGCGGATATCATGACACCATTTCCGAGGTAAAACCTGGACAAACTGCAGAAAATAATGGAATGCGTTTGACAAACTCTGGAAAAGAATTAATTGTATTAATCAAAAAACTCAAGCAGTCCCACTCTGGAACATACAAATGTGGACTGGACAGAGAATACTTGCCTGATAAATTCATAGAAGTGCATCTTAATGTTAAAGATGGTAAGTCAGAAAGTTATATGTGCTTCTATGATATATTTTTGTCATAAATAATAATAGAAATATACATGACATGATCAAATATCTTCATTCATTCGACATGCTTCCAATTCCCGTTGCAACAGTTAATACGATCACTCCAGGTACATCAGTTAAGAAGCCCACCCCCGTTGCAACACCAAAGTTGACCACTGCTGCGTCCACGCTTCAACATCCTGATGTTTCTACAATGATCTCCATCGTTTCCACAACATCCATGCGTCATGAATCCTCTTCCTCCTCATCTTCAGTGACTGGTATGTCATCTCTTTTCTCAAATCATGAGGCTCATTTTCGCCAAGCTAAACCCTAAACTCTTAAACTGCTTTGCCTTTTTAAAGTATTTTGATTTTTTTTTAATAGTTCAAATAACTGATCTACAAGCTCACAACTTGTCGATGTAGATCAGCTATTTAACGTATTTTAAAATGTTTTTCAAAATAGTTAAAAAAAAAAACTGCAAAGAAGTTTAGGGGTTTAGCATGGACACAAATAGAGCCTTATGTGTGTGCAGTGTATCCTACAATATGCAGTGTGTATACACAGGGGCGTCACAAGGGGGGGGGGAGTGGGACTGAGTTACTAGGGCCCAAGGTGGATGGGCCTTAATTATTTAGCTATTGAAAAATAGCAGATATATACAAGCTCACAGCGTGGGACTGTGTGCCGCGCTGCGAGCTTGTAGATTTTTTTTAAATCGTGACATTTTGTTCAAATCTTTGAATAGGCCTATATGTATTTTTATGTACATTTGTAACTAAAATTTTTCTTCTTATATCTGGTGGATCCCTGGAACTAAATATTTTGAGATGGGAAACAAAGGTTTTTGCAAAAAACCTTAGAAGGATTTGAAATATTCAAAGACTTGCACAAATTTTAACGATTTTTCAAAAATAGCATATCTATACAAGCTTGCAGTGTGTCACTCGGTGCACAGTCTATTTAGGTCTGTAGTGTTCACCACATAGCGCTAAAGGTGTGTGTGTGTGTGTGTGTGTGTGTGTGTGTGTGTGTGTGTGTGTGTGTGTGTGTGTGTGTGTGTGTGTGTGTGTGTGTGTGTGTGCGCGTGTGTGTGCGCGTGTGCGTGTGTGGTGTGTGTGTATGTAGCCTATGTGTGTGCGTGCGTGCGTGCGTGCGTGCGTTGAGAAGTGCTGAACCTCACAAACAACCGAGACCAATATTTCAGGTGAAACCACAGTTTACACTTTTATAGCCCGGCCGTACTCAACCGTAGTTCCTTTTAAGGCTGAGGTAGCCGGCCAGACTTTTCCGGACTAGGTCATTAAAAATGAAATTAATGATAATTATAAAAAAAAAAAAAAACGATCGCCGGTCCTTCTCTGTGTCTTTAGGGATCCATCTAAAGAGTTAAGATTTCATCAACCATGTGACCGGAAGTGCATCTCCAGCCTGCAGACTGCACAGCCGCCATTCCGTGCCCTCTCTATACAAGAGGAGCCGTTAGTAGCGTTTCTCGGAGTCTTTTTCGATCAGACGAAAGTTGAAATCAAGGCTTCACAATGACTGGATTAAATGTGTTTAGGTCGCTGTGCGTGGATCGTGGACTTAAAGCACTTTCGGGCGCCGTTTTTTTATCACTCTTTTCCCTGGTTAGCCCCACGCAAATGAATGGAGGACTCGCCCTGCAAACTCGTTCAAGTAGGTAACTCCGGACCTCTACTGGTGTATCTATATACACGTAGCGTGCACGCTCTAGTGTTGTTATCATTCGGGTCATTGTTTTTTTTAAACATGTTTAAAAAATAAATAGAAGATTGATCGGCAGTAATTGTGTACTTTTTGGTACATTTTAAAATATTCATGTTAGTTTTTTATAGAGTATATATTTAAATATTAATGTTATATATTATAATTTGAATCTAAATAGTGGGGCACAGTGGCGCAGTCAGTAATGCTTTTGCCTCACAGCTAGAAGGTCCTGGGTTGGATTCCCGCGCTGTGGGCACTGTGGACGTTGTGGGTGTGTTCTCTCCTCCACGTCATCAGTGCCCACACCCTAGGTGGGGTTGCCAAAAGGGCCTTTCTATGTGGAGTTTGCATGTTAGTTATTGTGAACGTGTCCCCTAGGGTAGGTACCCTCACTAAAAACATGCAGTAATCCTGGTCTCTAGACTGCCTCCCCCTGGCCAGGTGGGGAGCCCAATGGAGGGGAAAATAATAAAGTGTTCCTTCCACGCGTTACGCCCAACCAGGGAAACTCCCCCCTGTCAGGACTCAGGTCAGTCCATTGCTCTCCACAAATTGACAGAGGGAGTGCGCCCAGTATTAGACAGTTGATACGGGTCCACAGGGCCACAGGTTTAGAATCACTGATGTACATTATGAATGTAGCCTATATGTTGTTCAGTGAATTATGTTCTCTTCTAGGTTGGCTTGTCGGTTTAGCTGTTGCAGTAGCAGTGACACTGGTGGCTCTGCTGATGTTCTACATGAAGAGAACCAGAAAACCACAAGGTGATGTCACACGCACGCGCACATTGTGATCATTAAGCTATACAGTACATGATGCGTGATGGTGGGCAAGATAGAGATGTCAGGTTTAAAGTGCTTACTTGAGAGACGGAGAGAGAGAGAGAGAGAGAGAGAGAGAGAGAGAGAGAGAGAGAGAGAGAGAGAGAGAGAGAGAGAGAGGCGAGGGAGAGGGAGAGGGAGAGAGAGAGTTAAACATGTGTTATATATATTTTCCAGTGGTCATCCTCAGTGCCAGGAGCCCTACTGGAGATGATGGAGAGGTGAGTATTATGACAGTTTCCTGATGATTTACCTCATTGTTCTTTGCTCTGGTGTATGAATAATAGAATAATGCCGCTCACTTTACTCAGGTACTGTTATTTTTAGTACTTGAGTACTTAATAAAGTAGCCGGCAGCTGCAGTCCGAACAAACCCTTTTTGAAAATGGTTGACATGGTAAATCTCAAGGTGAAATCCTGATTAAATGAAGGTGAAATCAAACTCCTAGTGGATGTCTTCGTTACACTTGTGTTAAAGGTTATATTGCTATGAATGAAACTGGGACAAATAATATTCAGGAGGAACGACCACACAACAACACCTGGTCTGGAAACCAATTATGTCTATAGAGCAGGGGTTCCCAATCTTTTTGGCTCAGGCCACCCCTATGAATATTGTATTAATCCGAGGCACCCCTATATATTAATTTTCACCTCCAGCACCTTATATTTATGCCATATTTTATTTTACCTTTAGCGTAACCATTATGAACTAACTTTTTTTTTATCAAAACTGTAAACATTTTTGTTATTAATTATTATAAGATGATGACAACTACTGAATGAATTAGTGTTTTATTGAGTAAATCAAATTTGTGTTGTACTAATTAATGAATTCAACTTCATGTAAGGGGGAACAGCAGTGCATTTTTATTCTCCCCGAGATTATTTTGCCAGGAAAACGTTGAGATAAGAGCCATTTTGTTTAGAACTGATGGAAATTTTCTTTGGACTTCAAGTTCAAATTATACAATATATATATATATATTTTTTTTAAGTTTCCAAACAGCCTAAATTCCAAATATTATCACATTATCTCACGTTACCCCTGGACTGCCGTCACGGCACCCCAGGGTGCCCCATCACCCACTTTGAAAACCCATGGTCTAGAGCATACACACACACATGTCTGTACTTTGTCAGTCATTGTGGTTCACTATATCTCAAACTTCGGTATCTTAGTCCCAAATTCTGTGTGTGGGCAAAAGTACTAGACCACTGAAACTTTCTCCTTCTCCTCCTCTACATCTGTCAGACCACAGGTCCAGACTCCATCTATCAGAGCCTCCAACCAGCATCTATGGATCAGAACCAAGTCTATGGAGTCATAACACAAACACCACAAGGTGAATGTCTCTCTCTCTCTCTCTCTCTCTCTCTCTCTCTCTCTCTCTCTCTCTCTCCTAAAAGCTACAGGGATCACACAGAAACAAAATGACATTTACATTATCAGTTTGATGCATGTATTTTCCAGTGGTCATCCTCAGTGCCAGGAACCCTACTGAAGATGATGGAGAGGTGAGTATAATGACTATTCATTGTTCTTTGTTCCGGTGTAACTTGTGTGTTGCAAAGACTAAAACTAACATGCAAAAATAACCTAAAATAAATCCTAAAATGTAAAAATAAATAATAATGTCGAACTAACAAAAAGTTAATTAACTACTAATTAAGTTAAACTAAACAGAATTGCATGCAAAATCATGGCTGTTTATCTTATTTATATCATATCTGATGTCTGCATTATTTAGTTGTAGTGTTTTCCTTTTTCAGTTAAATATAAATCAAGACATTCTCATTAAAAACTGAAATACTAAAACAAAGACTAAACTAAACTAAACTAAACTGAAACTTTCTCCTTCTCCTCCTCTATATCTGTCAGACCACAGGTCCAGACTCCACCTATCAGAGCCTCCAACCAGCCACTATGGATCAGAACCAAGTCTATGGAGTCATATCATCATCTACAGTAGCACCACATCACCCATGAAGAGTATGAATCACAACATTATTGATTGATTGTGGCGTTTGTTGTGTGATGCCCTCCCCCTGCTCATACTGATCCATCCTATTGGTTGTGCTCTCCTTTCCTCTCCTCCCCTTTCAGGAAGTGGTGGCAGAGTGGAGGTCATCGTTGGAGGGTGGCTGGTCTGGAGAAACTATTTAGCTGTTCGCTTTTCATTTATCATTCAACTGGTCCTGATTTTCCATGTATTATATCACTGATATTTAATAGTATGATTTATAAACAGTTTTATTTTGACAGACAATGTTTTGTGTGTTCTCCCTCTCATAATGAAAAAAAGAATCGCATGGATTCACCTGGGACTTATCCTCAGTGATGTAGCCCAAGGTCATAGGGGTTTCGGGTCTCGCAACATCATACCCCTCGCTCAGGTGACCAAGCCGGGGTGATCAAGTCCCGACTTTACGTCCCAGTAGCTACCCACCATCAGTCCCATTAGGGAAAGACATGGCCACACTCCACTGCTCCGGAACTACTCTGCCGAGACTGGGAGAGGCAATCTGGCACGTGGAAGGACCAGGCTCTGTGGGTTGACTCCTGGACGGGCTCCTCCTACGTCTCACCAGGTCCACTCCTGCTCTCTCCAGGTCCAGGACCTGTGCTACGCACAGGTCCAGGACCTGTGCGTAGCACCAGACTCCCAGTACCAAACATTTAATTCAGGAGCATTGGGTTCCTAACTGGCCCTCCTAAAGGCCTCACCATAGTTTTCTTGGGCCTTTTCCTCACGGAACACACAGGCTGGGGCGCCAGCCCATACTGCTCCCGGGTGCCGTCTACACTCCGGCTGTCACCCGTCTATCCGGTGGTCAGATCTCATAGATTTAAATTAGGGGGTTTATCATCAGCCCTCCCATTTCTACTCTATGCATATGATTTGTGAAGATTTTATATTTTTGGTATTATTTGTTTCTGCTGTGTTGATGAATTGAATATATGACCTCAAAGGAAACAAGTCCACAGGACTTTTGTTGTGTGATCCTTTTAGGCCAAGTGTATACTCTTGCTGCTTGTATTTATGTCTAATAAAATATTCAGTCAATCAATACTGTCACTGTATTTGTGTTTAACTTGATCTCTTTCGTAACAGTACAATACCCAATCCCAAGCAGGTTGACCAGATCCCAACATATCAAAATGTTGAATAAACGTGTATATTCTGCTGCTTAGCCTTTATCATCTCTGTGTTGATTCAGTATCACACAATAGACTACAAAGCTTACAGTTTAGGCCTTCATGTGAAGATCTTAACGAATAGGGGGGACTGTTCATAAAAGTCTGATTAAATCCCACACCACACATTTTGCTAGACTAATTCAGCAAGATTATGCTGAATTATGGGTATCTAGTAGTCCTATATAGGGGGTCCTCAAAGTCACTGCAGATATGTATACATATATACATTGTAAAAACACGCTGATCATGGTGTTGTCAAACAAACATTGATACATATTGATAGCCCAGAATTAAATTAAATTGTTAATTAAATAATGTTGTTGTTGGACACAACCATTAATGATGGGCAAAATGGGTTGCATTGCTGTTGATGATGCAACAGCCATAACCTCTTAAAAAAGACTGTCAACGGAACATGTTAATACTTTCTGGCCGTGACGTGCAAGATGTCCTATTCTAAAGCGGACTTTGCACCCACAAGATGTCTCAGAAATGCACCTGTTTCCTTTTGCACAGAGCAGCAGCATACCATTGCTTTCCTGTGAAGTCAATGTAGGGACCTTAATGCTTGTGGTGGGTCTTAACTTGAACGCAGCGTAGGCAGCAAAGGCGGTGACTCATTGTGTGTGTGGTTTGAATGACATCCCAAACCTGTGATGACAGCCATCTATGCTTTCCATCACAGCCAGATGTGAAAGCCAGATTGTAGAAAACCATCTGTCCTAACATTGGTTTCACTTTTGAAAACTAGAAACAATCAAAATGTGGGACATTCAAAAGTAGTCCTCACTCTATTCAAATTAAAGTGAAACTTCCTTAGGAAGAGGGTGGAGTTTTAGACCTTTAGACATTTAAACCTTTATTCAAGGCATGAGGAAGTCACACATCCTCTCCTTCTAGAGCTAGCTGCAGCTCGTTGTCATCATGAGAAATGACTAAATTTACTGTTTGCTTTATGGTGAGTGACATTATACAACTTTGTTTACATACAAGATCAAGTATCATAATACTTTGCTGGCTACTCAAAGACCATTTATTGCATTCCTTTGCATTATAATGTTTTACAACTACGATAATGTATAGAGCAGAATCCTTGTGCAAAAATACACTCCTCACATCATATTGTCCATTAATTAAGTTGTGTGTCATACTGATGAGCTGTTTCCTTGCTTATCTCTTGCACTGTAGTGTGGAGTATTGTGGAGACAACACCTCTCAGCATAACTGGTCATGTTGGAGGTGAAGTGTCTTTCTCCTGCTCAGACTGGGATGTCTGGACCTCCGTTGGGGGCAATGCAAAGTACTTCTGTAAAAATCCATGTAAAAAATAAAGTTGTCAAAGCAGAATTTGGACAAACTATACATACAACACGGTCGAATGCAATTAATAAACTCAGGGAAAAAAAATACATGTAACCATCACTAAACTACAGAAGTCAGACTCAGGAACATACACATTTGGGCTGGGGAGAATGCTTGTGAAAGATGAATTCATACAAGTGCATCTTGATGTTAAAGATGGTAAGTCTGTAAATACTGTACTTCAATTATGAACCTCATGTGTGTACCATGTCTCATTCTACATAATTGAAATGATCCATTATTTTGATAATAATAGAAATGTTTACGCATAAATACATGACATGATCAAACATCTTCATTCATTCAACATGCTTCCAGTTCCCACTACAACAGTTAAGAAGACCACTTCCGTTACAACAACAAAGGTAACCACTACCGTGTCCACTCTTCAACATCCTGATGTTTCTACAATGATCTCCATCGTATCCACAACATCCATGCTTCATGAATCCTCATCCTCCTCATCTTCAGGGACTAGTATCTAGTCTGCTTTCTCAAATTGTCTAGCTAAAACTAGTTTAAAATGGCAATTTCTTTCAACGTCTATATAGACTAGACATTGTATCACCATCATTTAAACGGCTACATTTCGCCGTAAGCGGCCGCCGAAAGTAGTGAAAATGATGGCAGCCAGCAGGTTTACAATCACAATTTCTTGTTTCTGAGAGCCGTACCCTACCTGGACCACCGCAACTGATCTAATATGTAATGTGTTCGTGTGCTGTTATTATTTAACACAGGGAGTCAGCGGGTTCGTACTCGTGAACTTCTGGCAACTAAACCTGTGCGCTACCGATGGACCACGGCAACTGCTTAAATTTGTGATGTGTTCCAGCACTATTAGTAGTTGACATATTGCCACCCGCTGTTCGTTTCGGGTTAGTGCAATTTATTGTTTGTTGATAGAGCAAACTAACTTCATGAATAGCTATTAAAATGATTTTATATTATATATTATTCAATATTGGGGGAAGTGGTTTGGGGAGATAGTGTGTGTGTTGCTCTCAGAATGAATTATGTAACTCAGAGAAGTAATAGTATGCTGTCATGAGCAGCACCACGGCATTATGCCGTTATTTATTACACTTTTAAACATTTTCAAATGACGTATTGCCCAGCACGTCTTTTAGACGGCTAAAAGATGTGCAATGGCCAGAAAACTGCTCAGTGGATGCAAACTACAACTATTAAGGTAGAACCGGGAGATCTAATCATTTCAAGCTATATTGTTTAATGGTTTAAAAATGGTATAAACCAAGACGGTGAAATATGGTTGAACTATAAACGTATAAATCACGGCTAAAACTAACTAGACCATATATTGTCATTGGCTCTTAAAGCTGTACTGTGGAAGCTGCTCAACTAGTGGTCAGTAGCGGTATTGCTTTTTTCGGCCGGAGTCGCCGCGGACCACCGGAACGGGGATCCGCGGACCACCGCGGCCGTCGCGAGCACCTCCGCCTCGCCGATACGATTCCGTAGAGCCGTCTCCCATCATTTTTAGACCAGAATTGAGGGAGTAGCAAGCAAGATTCCTTCACCAATGTAAACACAGTTGCTGAGGGAAGCTACTTCCTTTAGAGACAGCAAGACTCGCTGTGATTGGCCGGTGGTGTATGATCGGCGCTGTGATTGGCCGGTAGTGTATCATGTGGGAGATGACATCATTTTGCCGGGAAATTCTCCCCCCCTCACAACTCATAGAAAACATATAAAGAGAAGGCTTCAGAAGCTGAAAATAACAGAGTGGGGGTTCTAAAACTTTAGCGATTTAACAGTTAGGACAATTTTAAGATTTGTTTTATAAAAAAAGTTACATGGTATAACTTTAAAATGATTTTAGTCCAATATTTGAAAGTCAGGTGTCTATATTAAATGTGTTTATTTCATCGACTAGTGTAGAATAATGCATTAATTGCGATGGGCTAGATTTGGTCTATGTTTCGACCTCATTCCAACCGGTTGAAATGAGGTCTAACCAGAAACCAGACGGCTAGATGGGGTCTAGTGCTCACTGGGGTGTATCCTTCAATATACATGTGTGCGTGCGTGCGAGTGTGCGTGCACACATGCGCATGTGTGTGTGTGTGTGTGTGTGTGTGTGTGTGTGTGTGTGTGTGTGTGTGTGTGTGTGTGTGTGCTTGCGTTTCTTGAGAAGTGCTGAAGTATTATCTATGTTGTTCAGTCTGCAAAGGATACTGATATAAGTCAATTATGTTCTCTTCTAGGTTTGCTTGTTGGTTTAACTGTTGCACTAGCAGTGACACTGGTGGCTCTGCTGATGTTCTACATGAAGAGAACCAGAAAACCACATGGTTAGTCACACACTCACACACACACACACACACACACACACACACACACACACACACACACACACACACACACACGCGCGCGCGTGCGCGCGCACACACACACACACACACACACACACACACACACACACACACACACACACACACACACAATGTAGGGAAGTGGCAAACCTAATACTGTATGAACAGGGATTCCCCCTGTGACTCACACATAAGTAAGATTACATTCATACTGACAGATTAACATGATTCAGAATGAAGGGAATATCCGCACTCTCTTGAATGATGACTTTTTAAAATTATTTATTTATTTAAGCATGCACAGCAGCAGCAGTCTATTTAGAGAAACGGACGCGTTTCGGTCTACTGGCCTTCCTCAGCGTTTCAAAACAGTTTTGAATCATTCAAGAGAGTGCGGATATTCCCTTCATTCTGAATTCTACTAGAATCTGCACCCAAAGAAACTACAGACCTCTCCACAAGACTCCAGCAGAGAGCGCGCCTTCTCCTAATGGTACTGAACCAGTTAGGAGTTCTATTGTTCTAGATTAACATGATTTACATACAGTATATTTTCCAGCGGTCATTCATCGCCAGTGCCAGGAACCCCACTGAAGATGATGGAGATGTGAGTATTATGACAGCTTTCTTATGATTCGTCATTGTTCCTTGTTGTACCTTGGATTGTGTATTTATCGTCTCTATTTCAACTTAAAACTGAACAGTGTATGATACTCCTGCGCCCTCCTATTTTCTAGACACGCACACATGAAGCACCAAGAGGTGAAGACCAATCAGCAGGGACCTCCTCTGTCGTCATGTCTCCTGTCTACGCGACCGCCAACAAGACCAACAAGACCGACCCAACCTCCATCTATGCTAACGTTAATGATTACACCCACCAGGATCCTTCAGATTTGAATTACTCTACTGTACACTTCTCTGAGGGAAGCCGAGTCACTTTCAGTGCTGATTTGCATCCAAACCAAGAAATGTCTCAAAGCTCTCCACTGGCGCCACCAGTCCATGTGATTCCTGATGATGATTTTTATTCAATGTCACAGCTGCCTAAAGATCTTGGAAATTCTGGTCACTAAAATTCCCTTTGCTCAGTAAAGCCATTGCCATGTTTCGCCTTTATTGATCGACCACAGGGATATAATATTAGGGGAGATTAGGGAGAGGGAAGTCCACTGGGCCTGGGATCCAAACCTGGGACTTCAGAGCCTACAGTATGTGTGGTACACACCTTAACAATTCAGCCATCGGTACCTCCCCCTTTAGATTGTTTTTGGTAGTAAATTCACTTTCTAAATCCCCCCTCCAGAAGCTGAGAAGAGGCAGTAGTGTTTGTCATCCAAAATAAATGTCATACAATGTCATCAATGAATTCCTAGATGAATGAACCAAAATAAATGTATAAATATACATCACAATCTAAGTAATACCATATACAGTATGCCTTCAAAATAGCCCACTAGTATGTTGCATTATGTATATACTTGCATTATACTCTTCGAACACAGTTTGTGACAACACAGATGTTTTCATACAGTATGTGGCATGCTTTGCCAATCTTAACTGTTAACTGGTTTAGGAGAGAAGTTTAGGTTTAGGAGAGAAGTAATTTATTTTAGTTAGAGCAATGAAGTGCATGTGTTTTGTTATGTTTATTTATATCAAGGTATGTTTTTACTCAAGTTTCCACTGCCAAAGTTAGTTAGAGCTTTGTTGTGTTTTTGCCGGGGTCCTCCCCAGAGTCTGGTTTGAATTTTTCTTTGGTTTGAACATTTTCGAGGGCAAGGAGAGAGAGAGAGAGAGAGAGAGAGAGAGAGAGATAGAGAGAGCAAGGGACACAGTGGTCCGAAAATAAATACGAAACGGGCAGCAGTGTGCAAACATGATTGACATAACGTGAGGTTGATTTCTTTATTTACATGCTCTGAAATTCTGCTTTACAGTTATACAATAATATAATAATAATATAATTATAATCATAAGTAGTTTATAATGTTTGTAAGTGATTATAGATATTGGCTTCATTGCTTCATAGAAAGTGTTATAATATCTTCTTCATTTGGTTGTCAATGTCAGCTTTTAATTACATTAAAATCAATCTAAAACGTATAACAAAGTTTGAGACACACTTCTATTCTATTCTATTACACACCAGTGATAAGTTTGATAAAGTTGTTGCATCTACAGAATGAGGAAATGTCATTTCCTACAGTGGCATACTGGCATCAGTTCAGAAAAAGCTAAGGTATGGCAACATGATTGGTGTCGCAAGACACCAGTCATGTTGCCATACCTTAGCAACAGGCATGATACGGTTTCTTGGGATGGATATGGCAGCCTGGAACAGTTAACAATAATGCATTTCACCTGTGCAGCTGACTTGCGGAACCTGGGAATATACCATTCTGTCAAGTTTGGGAGAATACAAGTGTGGAGAATATAATTATAATACCTTGTTAAAGTGACCATTTTGTTAAATTTAGCATTTGTGGTTATTTTACTGTAATTTAACAGCATAATAACCAGCACAGATAGACAAAGAGACATTCATGGATGTATATGGACCAAGGGTATGGCAGCTGAGCTGAATACTCCTGCCATACCCAATTGACACCCCTGATTTCCTACAGAGCCGCTCTTCAAAACCATAACCGTTTGTTGTGGTTTTGCAGTGAAGAATAGAGAGTTGCTATGACTACGAGCTCCATTTTGCAGCACAAACTCAGACAGACTACCGGGCTATTTAGTAGCACTTTAATGTTATCTGAAGTTCATCATTCAATGTGTTCAGAATACAGGATTCACTAATGAATTAACAGATTAAAGAGACATACACTATTATGAATCAGTAACATTATTTTTTTTATTTTCTTTTTTGCCTGCAGTCATTTTACAATAGCAGGCCTCTATTCAAATGAAAGCAAAACTGAACATAATAGCCGGGGAGCCACAGGCCCAAAAGCTCAAAGAATAGGGTTTTACCTGTGACGTCATGACATACTTTTTATTTTTGTTTTTTCTATTCATTTGGTCATTAAGGTACACAGAATGAGAGGCCTGCTCTGCCGGAAACTCTGCGAAAAAAAGTTATGGCCATTTGTATATTCACTCCATCGACTTCAATATACAGGAAAGAAACACACAAAAAAAAAGTATGCTTGTAGTAGCATGTGAGGGGTCAAACTAGGGGTTCTTGGTGATTCTGAATCCATTGCAAGCATTTGTTTTGCATGAAAAACATTCCTTGGGCTAGAAAACGGACCAAAATAACTGTGAAAAGTGATGACTCATCACTTTTCACAGGTTTAAGAGGCTGAAATCTAGCCCAAGGAATGTTTTTCATGCAAAACAAATGCTTGCATGGGTTCAGAATCATGAAGAACCCTTAGTTTGACCCCTCACATGCTACTTTTTTTGGACATTATACCTCTGTAAATATGCATGCACATCAAATCGAGACATCATTGTCAAGGCAGAAAATGGAAAAACTGTAACAAGAGATAGAATTAGTATAAAAAACTTAGAAGGAAAAGACTTAGAGGTATCCATCACTAAACTCCAGAAGTCAGACTCTGGAACATACGTATGACTGGAGAACACATTTTCTGATGAATTCATAAAAGTGCATCTTGATGTTAAAGATGGTGAGTATGTAACTACTGTGCTTCAACGATGAACTGTACATCATGTTTACCATATCTCATTCTACATAATTGAAAGGAACCATTATTACGTCAAAAAAGAATAACAGAAATGTTTAAAATACCTTCATTCAATCAACATGATTCCATTTCCACTACATCAGTTAAGAAAACCACTGCTGCATCCACGGTTCAACATCTTGATGTTTCTACAATGATCTCCATCGTATCCACAACAACCATGCTTCATGAATCCTTTTCCATCCCATCTTCAGCGACTGGTATGTAGTCTCTTTACTTCTTCTGTGTGTGTGCGTGCGTGCGTGCGTCCGTGTGTGTGTGCGTGCGTGCGTGCGTCCGTGCGTGTGTGCGTGCGTGCGTGCGTGCGTGCGTGCGTGCGTGCGTGCGTTCGTGTGTGCGTGCGTGCGTTCGTGCGTGCGTGCGTGCGTGCATTCGTGCGTGCATGCGTTCGTGCATGTGCGTGTGTAGTGGTCATCAACCGTTTTTGAAACCGGGCCCACTTGCAATACCGCCAGGGACCCCCTCTCCCACCAACCTCCTATGCTAATGTCAACAGTTACCAGGGGTGTCGCAACAAATTCTGGGCCCTGGGTATAAGGATTCACTACGGGCCCCACATGAATGTTCTTCATAGGGGGAGGGGGTTTAACCCATTTAGACTCGGAACGCATTATTTGTATCCATCCCTTACAAGGCGATTCGATACGTATCCGATACATGGGCTGCAATTCGATTCAGAGACGATACATCTTACATACAGAACGATTAGATACGATTCGATTCGGTGCAATTTCGATACGATTTTGATTTTGTGGAATTTTATGCGATTCGATACGATTTGATGCGATACGGTGTGATCTGATACATACGTTTAATGAAACATTCATTTTACATTCAATTAAGAAGCTATAATCTATAAAGTAGCATTGCTGACCTTCAAATAATGGATATCTCATAAAAGACGAAGGAATAACAGAAAATTATAAAGAAAGATAGATGACAAATCATTTTAGTATCATGTCATTGTTGTGTTCATTCTAAATAGACACAGACATGTAGATACAAAAAATAATTAATGTAAACTACAAAGCCTACTGACATGGTTTGAAAGTCTCACACACCCATTTCTAAGAGCTTCACTTTAGCAGTTACAGTTAGTCAGGTGGAGAAATATAAAACAAACACACAAAAGGCCTGGTCCTTCAGGCTTCAGTACAGTGCAATAATTGCAAAAAAAATAATTACTTTGCAAAGCTGCTATAATAACACTGAAAAACTAAAATATTACATCCTCACCAATGCCACAGATCAGATCAATCCTCACCAATGCCACAGATCAGATCACCAAATAAAACCAGTAAGACTCCCTAATCGGGAGATAAGCGACCGTAGGTGGCTTATCTCCACAAATAGGGCAAAAATTAGTTTTTCCAAAATCTTCCTGATGCATGTTGATGACATGAGTGTAGACATGCTGTGTAGTGATATTCGTGATTTTAGGGCAAAAACTGTAGGAGCAGTGTCCAAAAATGTGTTTTAAAAATCGGCCTGAAGGTGGCGCTAGAATAGGGCCATGTGAGAAATGAGGGGTGGGGTCTCCGCGTTGCCTTGGCGGACGAATAGGTACCGGCCCCGGCTCTCCCGGACGCTCCTAGCCCGAGTTACGGCATTTTATGTGCGCTGCAGTGGCAGGGGGTCCTCCACTGGGGGCGCCACCACTTTTGCATCCCTTCTGGAGCACCAGGAGTCGGTGGTCCCCGGGAATTCCCCGTGAGCAGCCCCGTTGGGGTGGTCATTTGGTCATTTTTGCACATTTGGTCATTTTCTACATCTGGCCGTCTGGGGGTCCCCCAGGGACCTGGGGGTCCCTGTGGCTCCGGGGGTCCTTGGAGGTTGTAGTTTGGCAGTCAAGGAGTGTGTGTGCACAATTTGGCATGGATGGGGGCAACGGTTGTGGAGATATGAGCAGGGCAAAAGTGTGACGGACTCACTGACTCACTGACTCACTCACTCACTCACAGACAGCCGGTGGAGGTTTTGGTAGTAAATGTGACCTACGGTCGCAACTAGTAAAATAGCCTGCTGTTATTCAGTCAATAAGATAATTTCAAAGAGTTCCACTTTACAACAGTAACAACATCACTATAAAGTAAGTGCAACATTTGAAGTCTGGCACACATCATGTCTTCTTGTTATCTTATGGCTCTACTGCAGTAGTTCTAAAAAAAACTAAATCAATGTCAAGGACCCCCAGTTTGACATGCATCAGGCTTAAGTGTAAATGGAACCAAATGGACCCATTTGGTTCCATTTGTACACTCCCCTGAGTTACACATACCCACAAGGGTCCATTTGGTTCCTATCATTTCGCTGAGGACCCCTAGAACTCCCCCAAGGACCCCTGGGGGTCCCCGGACCCCACTTTGAAAACCAATACTCTATTAGCCCTTTGCAAAAAGCCCTTTTAAAAAACTGATGTTGTGATTATTACCTTTGCTGTCGACAAGTGCGGGGACTTTTGATGGTTCTACTGGGAAAAGTGTTATAATATCCAATCCATTACTGTCGCATTCTTATAAAATCCAAACGTTGCGTTTCTCCACTGGAATCATCCATAAATTATCCGAGTTATGGAACTATTATCACGTAGGTTTGTTTACAAGTCGCTGTTGTCGCACAGTTGCGAGCGTCATACACGCACCAGTGTGCTGCGCCGGAACAGGCAGATCTACAAGTTTACAACCCATCCACATGCAACACGCTGTGGGCTTGTAGATCTGCGGCTTTCCCGCAGGACAGGAGACGGGTAGAGAGACAGCCGTGGACTCTCTGCGTCCACGTCTGAGACGCGTCTTATGACGCGTCTGATGACGCGTCCGTGCTTAAATAGCGGTCAAGACGCGGCTTTGTGTCCAGGACGGAGCTCCCGCGGCTCAAGACGTGAAACCGCGGCTCAAGACGCGATTCGAGTCAAAGGACGGGGCTTTGACACTACAATCGCGTCTTTTCGCGTCTTTTCGCCAAAAGACGCGGCTTGGATCGCGTCTTTGAGCCCAAAGACGGAGCTGGGACACTACAATCGCGTCTTCCGTCTCATGACGCGTCCGTGCTTAAATAGTGGTCAAGACGCAGCTTTGCGTCCCTGCACGGAGCTTGCGTCTTCTAGACGGCTCAAGACGCGATTCGAGCCGAAAGACGGGGCTTGGACACTACAATCGCGTCTTTGATCCCAAAGACGTGGCTTGGAGGCTACCGCGTCTGGCTGGAACTCGGAGCGGAGTCAAGTTCATTGAAAATAACGGGGCCGTATGTTTTGACGCGGCGCCTCCGTGAGGCCGATGAGGCTAGTGTGTGTTCCCCTTCAGACGTCTGCTGTCTGCTCTCCGTGGAAAAAAAAAAAAAAAAGGGTGTCTATTGTATGTATTTTTTGATGGAGAATTCAAATATGACCTTCTTTTTTGCATAGGACAACTCTAACCTGCATCAATTGGTATTTTATGATTGCCAATTGTACCCTATCCATCTAAAAAAACAAATTGGATCTCTATTGTATGTATTTTTTGATGGAAAATTCAAATATTACCTTCTTTTTTAGATAGGACAACTCTAACCTGCATCAATTGGTATTTTATAATTGCCAATAGTACCCTATCAATCTAAAAAAACAAATTGGATCTCTATTGTATGTATTCTTTGATGGAAAATTCAAATATTGCCTTCTTTTTTAGATAGGACAACTCTAACCTGCATCAATTGGTATTTTATAATTGCCAATAGTACCCTATCAATCTAAAAAAAACAAATTGGATCTCTATTGTATGTATTTTTTGATGGAAAATTCAAATATTACCTTATTTTTTAGATAGGACAACTCTAACCTGCATCAATTGGTGCATCAACCTTCTCTCTATCTATCTATCTATCTATCTATCTATCTATCTATCTATCTATCTATCTATCTATTTATACTTCACCTTTAGTCAGGTGAGAGAGAGGAACTTGCACACCTGGAACTGTGTCATGACTGTGTCATGGAGCTAAGCAGAACTATGTGAAATACTCACAATGAGTCTGATGGACCAATCAGAGTGGTGGTGGGGGGAGGGATCAACAATAGACAGAAACTGGATAATGCTTTGTTAACTGTCCCACCTAAGTCCCTGCTAGTCTGAACAAATCACCTTCCCTCTCAGAACACTACTACTACTACTACTACTACTACTACTACTACTACTACTACTACTACTACTACTACTAATACATTTATATAAAGCTGCTCTTGCATTTGAATTCAAGTCTGACACAAGTTAAGGTTAACTTAGGTAGTAGTTCATTTTGCTGGCTTTTGTGTGTGAGTGTGTAGGCCCACAAATTATTATAATTGTCTGTCATTAAGTGACTCAAAGGGAGACGTCTAATGGGTGTTTATTATTTTAATATTAACTGTGGGAAGATTATATATATTTTATTTTGCACTTAAAGTGTTGTGATATTATTCCTGAAGGAAGAGGGGTATTTTCACAGCCCAGGCTTTGAACTTAAATGCTGTTTACATGCTCTATAAATATTTATTTCTATATAAAACTCAGTTGTGTGGAGTTATTGTGTGCCTTTTATTGTAGCTAAAGAGTCCATTTGTTCACTAGACATTAAGTCAAGGTTACTATTTTGAGTTGAAGCCAAGTGTTTTATTACTTTGTGGTTTAACATTATTTAAAAGGCAAATTCATTGTTATGGTTACTTTAGAAGACTGCTTTTGCATTCATGAGTTATAAAGAGAGCCAAGCTAATTCAAAGAGTTAAGTTAAAGGAACACAAAACGTGACTTAACTCACAGCTGCCATTGGACAGACAGTTATAACATACTCTTATCTTTCACAGAACAGACAATTATCATTTAGTTTATCTATTTGAGACATGTAGCTGCTCTAGGGGAAATAGAGCATTAATTTGGGATCAGCCTATTCAATTGATAATGACCAATGGGTGCCAGTTTCTAAGTAGTTAAGCATATTACCATAACAATATATGTGGCCTAGACATGGATATTGCCCACTCAACTCGTAATCTACAGAAATGTCCACCACATCACACAGTATAAAACCTAGTAGAGAAATCTGCCTTCTCCTGTATTGTATTAGTGACATTCATTAATAAATAGTAAAATAACAGGACAGAGCAGAACAGGCCTCTGCTGTGTCTTTATTATGGGTGCATTCCAATGCAAATGGATACTCTGGAACAATCTGAAACAATGTATCTTTCCTGTGGCTGTTATAATGAACACAAACAGATCAGAACGTAATTTAACATTAACCAGTTACATTTATCATACAACAATGTAAGGGATGGATTCCTTTCTATTGTGTGAGTTACTTAAATGCTGATCAATATGTGAATCTGGCTCTTATCAGGTGGGTGTTTTCTCTCCCTGGCCTGTGCTGTCCTCAGTTAAACCAAGACAGTGCTGTTGTCACCAATGTGGAAAAAGCTTCAGCTCAATTTATTATCTCAAAGTAGACCAGAAAATACACACAGGAGAGAAACCATACGGCTGTGTCCAATGTGGGGAAAAGTTCAGTTTAATGGCTGCTCCGAAAGTGCACCAGAGATTTCACACCGAAGAAAAGCCTTACTGCTGTGAACACTGTGGCAAACGTTTCACTGTAAAATCTAGCCTCGTACAACACAAGAAGATTCACACTGGAGAGAGACCTTACTGCTGTCACCAATGTGGGAAAAGGTTCACTCTGAAGACGGCTCTGAAAAGACACCTGAAAATCCACACTGGTGAGAAGCCATATACTGCTGTCTCCAGTGTGCGAAAATGTTCAGTGATATGCATCATCTTCGGTGTGAAATCTCTGGTGCACTTTCGGACTATCTTTTCACCACATTGGACACAGCCGTATGGTTTCTCTCCTGTGTGAATTCGTTCATGTATTTTGAGATAAGACAATCGAATAAAGCTTTTCCCACACTGGTCACAGCAATAGGGCTTCTCTCTAGTGTGAATTCTCTGGTGTTCTTTTAAAATCCCCTTTTGAACAAATCTTTTCCCACACTGGTCACAACAATAAGGTTTCTCTCCAGTATGTGAACGCTTGTGATCTTTTAGCAAAATACTTCCCACAATGTTCACAGCTGAATGGCTTCTCTCCTGTGTGTATTTTCTGGTCTACTTTGAGATAATAAATTGAGCTGAAGCTTTTTCCACATTGGTGACAACAGCACTGTCTTGGTTTAACTGAGGACAGCACAGGCCAGGGAGAGAAAACACCCACCTGATAAGAGCCAGATTCACATATTGATCAGCATTTAAGTAACTCACACAATAGAAAGGAATCCATCCCTTACATTGTTGTATGATAAATGTAACTGGTTAATGTTAAATTACGTTCTGATCAGATTGTTCCAGAGTATCCATTTGCATTGGAATGCACCCATAATAAAGACACAGCAGAGGCCTGTTCTGCTCTGTCCTGTTATTTTACTATTTATTAATGAATGTCACTAATACAATACAGGAGAAGGCAGATTTCTCTACTAGGTTTTATACTGTGTGATGTGGTGGACATTTCTGTAGATTACGAGTTGAGTGGGCAATATCCATGTCTAGGCCACATATATTGTTATGGTAATATGCTTAACTACTTAGAAACTGGCACCCATTGGTCATTATCAATTGAATAGGCTGATCCCAAATTAATGCTCTATTTCCCCTAGAGCAGCTACATGTCTCAAATAGATAAACTAAATGATAATTGTCTGTTCTGTGAAAGATAAGAGTATGTTATAACTGTCTGTCCAATGGCAGCTGTGAGTTAAGTCACGTTTTGTGTTCCTTTAACTTAACTCTTTGAATTAGCTTGGCTCTCTTTATAACTCATGAATGCAAAAGCAGTCTTCTAAAGTAACCATAACAATGAATTTGCCTTTTAAATAATGTTAAACCACAAAGTAATAAAACACTTGGCTTCAACTCAAAATAGTAACCTTGACTTAATGTCTAGTGAACAAATGGACTCTTTAGCTACAAGAAAAGGCACACAATAACTCCACACAACTGAGTTTTATATAGAAATAAATATTTATAGAGCATGTAAACAGCATTTAGGTTCAAAGCCTGGGCTGTGAAAATACCCCTCTTCCTTCAGGAATAATATCACAACACTTTAAGTGCAAAATAAAATATATATAATCTTCCCACAGTTAATATTAAAATAATAAACACCCATTAGACGTCTCCCTTTGAGTCACTTAATGACAGACAATTATAATAATTTGTGGGCCTACACACTCACACACAAAAGCCAGCAAAATGAACTACTACCTAAGTTAACCTTAACTTGTGTGAGACTTGAATTCAAATGCAAGAGCAGCTTTATATAAATGTAGTAGTAGTAGTAGTAGTAGTAGTAGTAGTAGTAGTAGTAGTAGTAGTAGTAGTAGTAGTGTTATGAGAGGGAAGGTGATTTGTTCAGACTAGCAGGGACTTAGGTGGGACAGTTAACAAAGCATTATCCAGTTTCTGTCTATTGTTGATCCCTCCCCCCACCACCACTCTGATTGGTCCATCAGACTCATTGTGAGTATTTCACATAGTTCTGCTTAGCTCCATGACACAGTCATGACACAGTTCCAGGTGTGCAAGTTCCTGAGGCTGAACTCTCTTCTTGACTAAAGGTGAAGTATAAATAGATAGATAGATAGATAGATAGATAGATAGATAGATAGATAGATAGATAGATAGATAGATAGATAGATAGATAGAGAGAAGGTTGATGCACCAATTGATGCAGGTTAGAGTTGTCCTATCTAAAAAAGAAGGTAATATTTGAATTTTCCATCAAAAAATACATACAATAGAGATCCAATTTGGTTTTTTTAGATTGATAGGGTACTATTGGCAATTATAAAATACCAATTGATGCAGGTTAGAGTTGTCCTATCTAAAAAAGAAGGCAATATTTGAATTTTCCATCAAAGAATACATACAATAGAGATCCAATTTGTTTTTTTAGATTGATAGGGTACTATTGGCAATTATAAAATACCAATTGATGCAGGTTAGAGTTGTCCTATCTAAAAAAGAAGGTAATATTTGAATTTTCCATCAAAAAATACATACAATAGAGATCCAATTTGTTTTTTTAGATGGATAGTACAATTGGCAATCATAAAATACCAATTGATGCAGGTTAGAGTTGTCCTATGCAAAAAAGAAGGTCATATTTGAATTCTCCATCAAAAAATACATACAATAGACACCCTTTTTTTTTTTTTTTTCCCACGGAGAGCAGACAGCAGACGTCTGAAGGGGAACACACACTAGCCTCATCGGCCTCACGGAGGCGCCGCGTCAAAACATACGGCCCCGTTATTTTCAATGAACTTGACTCCGCTCCGAGTTCCAGCCAGACGCGGTAGCCTCCAAGCCACGTCTTTGGGATCAAAGACGCGATTGTAGTGTCCAAGCCCCGTCTTTCGGCTCGAATCGCGTCTTGAGCCGTCTAGAAGACGCAAGCTCCGTGCAGGGACGCAAAGCTGCGTCTTGACCACTATTTAAGCACGGACGCGTCATGAGACGGAAGACGCGATTGTAGTGTCCCAGCTCCGTCTTTGGGCTCAAAGACGCGATCCAAGCCGCGTCTTTTGGCGAAAAGACGCGAAAAGACGCGATTGTAGTGTCAAAGCCCCGTCCTTTGACTCGAATCGCGTCTTGAGCCGCGGTTTCACGTCTTGAGCCGCGGGAGCTCCGTCCTGGACACAAAGCTGCGTCTTGAAGGCTATTTAAGCACGGACGCGTCATCAAACGCGTCATCAGACGCGTCTCAGACGTGGACGCAGAGAGTCCACGGTTCTTGCTGGAGGGGTATGACTGCAGTACGCAGAAACCCAAACCCAGCTCTATTGGAGGACAGAGCAGACAGCTTTTTCTTTTTTTTCCTTTTTTTTCCTTTTCTTTCCGTTGCACTGACTGTGTTAGCAGCGCTCACTTTTGAACTAATGATTTGTAACAGTAAACGCTGAGTAAGTGAGTTCAGCGTTTCACAGCAGGTGAATTATTTAATGCTAAAATCCAGTGAATCCGATTAATAACTTTAGGACCGATACGGCCGCGATTTGGACCGATCCAGGTAAACGCGCATCGATGCATTATTTTGTGCTTTAACTATCGAAAACTAGCAGATCTACAAGCTCACAGCGTTTTTTGAAAAACCTATGTTTCTATGTCAGTGGTGCTCAAACTTTTTCATGTGAAGGACCCTCAAAATTATATTGGTCTGGACCCCCATCTCAAAATATTTTGTTCCAGCCTCCAGGGACACCCCAGAAGCAAAATTTGCCCCTCCACCTTGGGCCCTAGTAACTCAGTCCCACTTTCCCTCCCCCCTTGTGACAAATGGCGTCTGGGTGGTCAGGGTGGCTGCATGCATTTTTAGAGCAGGTTTATTTTAATGATCAATCAATCGATTGTGTTCTCACTTGGATCAATGGACTTTTTCTTTTTAATTGTTGTACTTTTTGCACATTTAAAAAAAATCTAGTTTCTAGTACGTGTTCATTTTTGTATGTATGTATCTATGTTTGTACAGTATGTATGTGTGTATGTATGTATGTATCTATCTATGTATGTATGTATGTATGTATGTATGTATGTATGTATGTATGTATGTATGTATGTATGTATGTTAATGTATGTATGTATGTATGTATGTATGTATGTACACACGTACGTATGTACGTATGTATGTATATGTTTGTATGCATGTTTGTTGCGACCGTAGGTCGCATTTACTACCAAAACCTCCACAGGCTGTCCGTGAGTGAGTCAGTCCGTCAGTCACACGCATTTACTACCAAAACCTCCACAGGCTGTCCGTGAGTGAGTCAGTCCGTCAGTTACACGTCACACGTCACACTCTTGCCCTGCTCATATCTCCGCAACCGTTGCCCCGATCCATGCCAAATTTTGCACACACACTCCTTACCTGCCAAACTACAACCTCCAAGGACCCCCGGAGCTCCAGGGACCCCCAGGTCCCTGGGGGACCCCCAGATGTAAAAAATGACCAAATGTGCTAAACTGACCAAATGACCACCCCAACGGGGCTGCTCACGGGGAATTCCCGGGGACCACCGACTCCTGGTGCTCCAGAACGGATGCAAAAGTGGTGGCGCCCCCAGTGGAGGACCCCCTACACTGCAGCTCACATAAAATGCCGTAACTCCGGCTAGGAGCGACCGGGACAGCTGGGGCCGGTACCTATTCGTCCGCCTTGGCGGCGCGGAGACCCCACCCCTCATTTCTCACATGGCCCTCTTCTAGCGCCACCATGAGGCCGATTCTTGCAAAACACATTTTTGGACACTGCTCCTACAATTTTTGCCCTAAAATCACGCAAATCGGTACACAGTATGTCTACACTCATCCCATCAACATGAATCTCTCCCATATAGCGCCACCTCCAGGCCGATTTTTAAAAACTACGAAAATCACTACACAGTTTGTCTACACTCATGTCATCAACATGGATCAGGAAGATTTTGGCAAAACAAATTTTTGCCCTATTTGTGGAGATAAGTGACCTACGGTCGCTTATCTCCCGATTAGAGAGTCTTACTGGTATGTATGTATCTATGTTTGTACAGTATGTATGTGTGTATGTGTGTATGCATTTATGTATGTATGTATGTATCAATGTATGTATGTACCGGTATGTATAAGCATGTTGTTCAGTCTGATATTGTTTCCATCAGAGATATAACTCAATTATGCTCTCTTCTAGGTTGGCTTGTTGGTTTAACTGTTGCACTAGCAGTGACAGTGGTGGCTCTGCTGATCTACATAAAGTACATAAAGAGAATTAGAAAGCCACAAGGTGAGACACACACGCCGCACACATGCACGCACACACGCACGCACACACGCACGCACACACGCACGGTCGCACGCACGCACGCACGCACGCACACACACACACACACACACACACACACACACACAGGTTTGCAATTACTACTTTGTGGGGACATTACACATAGTCTACTATATTTGTGGGGACATTCCATTCATTTTTAACCCTAACCCTAACCCTAACCCTAACCCTAACCCTAACCCTTAACCTAACCCCTAAACACCTTGTGGGACACTAAAATTTGTCCCCACAAGGTTTTTTTCTCCGATTGTACTATCAAAGTAGTAATTCCCTGTCCACACACACACACACACACACACACACACACACACACACACACACACACACACACACACACACACACACCCTGATGTCTCTAGTTTGTGATTATTAAGCTCTACAGTCAGGTTTAAAGTGCTTACTTGAGAGACAGAGAGAGAGAGAGAGAGACGGAGACAGAGAGATTGTTAAGCATGTGTTGCATATTTTCCAGTGGTCTTCTTCAGTGCCAGGAACCCTGGAGATGATCGAGAGGTGAGAATTATGACAGTTTATTTCTCATGATTTACTTCATTGTTCTTTGCTCTGGTGTATAAACAATAGTATAATGCCACTCACTTTACTCAGGTACTGTTTTTTTTTGTTAAAACGTAGCCGGCAGCTGCAGTCCAGATAAACCCTTTTTGAAAAAGGTTGATATGGTAAATCTCAAAGTGACAGCCTGGTATGGAAACCAATTATGAGTAGAACATACAAACAGTCTATACCAGACCTGGGCATTGTACGGCCCGGGGGCGGTATGCGGCCCTTTGCTTCACTCTGACCAGCCCGTGTAGGGTTAATGTCAAATTACAAAAGAAACACATTTTCAAATGTTACCTCATGCATGGACTAAAGCTAAAATTCATGTACATATTGACGCAATGCATACATCAGCACGTGTGTGATCATTGGATCGTTGTCTCAAATATACAATCAGGTGGTCAGACTGGTCACAAGTCAAGACGAACTGCTTTACCTTACCCATCAAAAATGGCTAAAGTGTCTAAAAAAAGAAAAGTCGATACTGAATGCTGGGTTTTCAACAAAAATTTGACTACTAAGTATATTTTTTTATATCAAACTTCAGTATCTCAGTCCCACATTCTGTGTGTGGGCAAAAATGTACTTGATCACTGCAACTTTCTCCTTCTCCTCCTCTATATGTCAGACCACAGGTCCAGACTCCACCTATCAGAGCCTCCAACCAGCCACTATGGATCAGAACCAAGTCTATGGAGTCATAGCACAAACACCACAAGGTGAATCTCTCTCTCTCTCTCTCTCTCTCTCTCTCTCTCTCTCATAAAAGCTACAGGGATTCCTTGTGGAATCACACAGAAACAAAATAACATTTTACATTATCAGTTTAATGAACATGTGTTGCATGTATTTTCCAGTGGTCATCCTCAGTGCCAGGAACCCTACTGAAGATGATGGAGAGGTGAGTATTATGACTATTCATTGTTCTTTGTTCCGGTGTAACTTGTGTGTTGTGAAGACTAAAACTAACATGCAAAAAAAAAAAAAAAAAGAAGAAGAAAGAAAAAAAAAAATTCTAAAAGAAACCGAAGAGAAATCCTAAAATGAAGAATTGCATGTAAAATCACGGCTGTTTATGTTGTTCTATCACATCTGATGTCTGCATTATGTTGTCGTTTTTTCCAGTTTATATTGATTTGAATCATTATTTTGTCCTATTGTTTTCTTTCTGTTCAGTTTATATTTATTATATCATATCATATCATATGCAATAAGACATGCCCATTAAAAACTGAAATACTAAAACAAATACTAAACAAAAACTACTTCTCAATTCCGAAACATAAAATTACTACAACTGTAGGCCTCCTTAAAAACTAAAACCGAACAGAAATCAACCACCAAACAGGACAACTTAATATATGGTAACTAAAAAACAATTCATATTTCAAAACCATAATTCTGTTCAGCTGTTGTGTTGTTTTAACTCTAGCTACATTGTTTTGATGTAGTTTTATCAGCTTTCTGGTCAAATCTCACTCAGTCTCTGGGAACTCCTATGTTCTCTAGACACTGGTTTCTCACTGCTGACAGTTAGGATAGAGTAAATGCAGAGGACAAATTATGGATGTTTGCAAATGTACAAGTTTGACCAATGCAACTGTGTCCTTCTCCTCCCTTATATCTGTCAGACCACAGGTCCAGACTCCACCTATCAGAGCCTCCAACCAGCCACTATGGATCAGAACCAAGTCTATGGAGTCATATCATCACCTACAGTAGCACCACATCACCCATGAAGAGTATGACCTTATAATCACCACGTTATTGATTGATGGTTGTGTTGGTTGTGTGATGCCCCTCCCCCTGCTCATACTGATGCATCCTATTGGTTGTGCTCTCCGCTCCTCTTTCAGGAAGTGGTGGCAGAGTGGAGGTCATCATTGAAGGGTGGGCGATAATGGATTCCGTAAGATACGGGTGTGAATAAATTAAGAATCTGTGGCTTGTGATTGGCAACGCTCGACACGGTGACTCGCTCGCGACTGCTTGCTCAGCAGTGTCTCACGTGGATCAAGGTCACCTGAGACAGTGCGCCTCCATCGTCATCACAGAAAACAAGTGCTCCTCCCTACGGATTCCAATATCGCGGAGGGTGGCTGTCTGGAGAAACTATTTAGCTGTTCGCTTTTCATGTATCATTCAACTGGTTCTTATTTTCCATTCACTCATGTATTATGTCATTGATATTAAATAGTATGATTTATAAATCGTTTTTGACAGACAATGTTTTGTGTGTTCTCCCTCTCATAACCAAAAAACATTGCATGGATGCACCTGGGACGTATCCTCAGTGATGTAGCCTAAGGTCATAGGGGTTTCGGGTCTCACAACATCATACCCCTCGCTCAGGTGACCCAGCCGGGGTGATCAAGTCCCGACTTTACGTCCCAGTAGCTACCCACCATCAGTCCCATTAGGGAAAGACATGGCCACACTCCACTGCTCCGGAACTACTCTGCCGAGACTGGGAGAGGCAATCTGGCACGTGGAAGGACCAGGCTCTGTGGGTTGACTCCTGGACGGGCTCCTCCTACGTCTCACCAGGTCCACTCCTGCTCTCTCCAGGTCCAGGACCTGTGCGTAGCACCAGACTCCCAGTACCAAACATTTAATTCAGGAGCATTGGGTTCCTAACTGGCCCTCCTAAAGGCCTCACCATAGTTTTCTTGGGCCTTTTCCTCACGGAACACACAGGCTGGGGCGCCAGCCCATACTGCTCCCGGGTGCCGTCTACACTCCGGCTGTCACCCGTCTATCCGGTGGTCAGATCTCATAGATTTAAATTAGGGGGTTTATCATCAGCCCTCCCATTTCTACTCTATGCATATGATTTGTGAAGATTTTATATTTTTGGTATTATTTGTTTCTGCTGTGTTGATGCATTGAATATATGACCTCAAAGGAAACAAGTCCACAGGACTTTTGTTGTGTGATCCTTTTAGGCCAAGTGTATACTCTTGCTGCTTGTATTTATGTCTAATAAAATATTCAGTCAATCAATACTGTCACTGTATTTGTATTTAACTTAATGTCTTTCGTAACAGTACAATACCCAATCCCAAGCAGGTTGACCAGATCCCAACATATCAAAATGTTGAATAAACGTGTATATTCTGCTGCTTAGCCTGTATCATCTCTGTGTTGATTCAGTATCACACAATAGACTACAAAGCTTACAGTTTAGGCCTTCATGTGAAGATCTTAAGGAATAGGGGGGACTGTTCATAAAAGTCTGATTAAATCCCACACCACACATTTTGCTAGACTAATTCAGCAAGATTATGCTGAATTATGGGTATCTAGTAGTCCTATATAGGGGGTCATCAAAGTCACTGCAGATATGTATACATAATATACATTGTAAAAATACAACGCTGATCATGGTGTTGTCAAACAAACATTGATACATATTGATAGACCAGAATTAAATTAAATTGTTAATTAAATAATTTTGTTGTTGGACACAACCATTAATGATGGGCAAAATGGGTTGCATTGCTGTTGATGATGCAACAGCCATAACCTCTTAAAAAAGACTGTCAACGGAACATGTTAATACTTTCTGGCCGTGACGTGCAAGATGTCCTATTCTAAAGCGGACTTCGCACCCACAAGATGTCTCATAAATGCACCTGTTTCCTTTTGTGCAGAGCAGCAGCATACCATTGCTTTCTTGTGAAGTCAAGGCGGGGACCTTAATGCTTGTTGTGGGTCTTAGCGTGAACGCAGCGTAGACAACAAAGGCGGTGACTCATTGTGTGTGTGGTTTGAATGACATCGCAGACCTGTGATGACAGCCGTCCATGCTTTCCATCACAGCCAGATGTGAACGCCAGATTGTAGAAAACCATCTGTCTTAACATTGGTTTCACTTGGATTTCAATTGGTTTCAACTGGAGACATTATACAACTTTGTTTACTTACAAGATCAAGTATCATAATACTTTGCTGGCTACTCATAAACCCTTTATTTTGGCCAGGTCCATAGTTTAATAGTGTATTTTAATTATCGTATCGTTGTAAAACATCGTTGTAAAACATGTGTGTGTGTGTGTGTGTGTGTGTGTGTGTGTGTGTGTGTGTGTGTGTGTGTGTGTGTGTGTGTGTGTGTGTGTGTGTGTGTGTGTGTGTGTGTGTGTGCCTTTGTTGAGAAGTGCTGAAGCATTTATGTTGTTCAGTCTGCAGAGGATACTGATATAAGTCAATTATGCTCTCTTCTAGGTTTGCTTGTTGGTTTAGCAGTTGTACTAGCAGTGACACTGTAGCCTGGCTCCAGCCAATAGACCCGCCCACTCTCTGAGTGAACTACTTCTCTTGGTCTGGATGTGTCATATGACGAGTCTCTTGATACGGTATCTTGGCCTACCGACCAATGAAATCAATGCAATACGGAGGAGGGGTGCGTCTAACTTTTGAAAATCAACAGAAACAGTGGAGGGAGGGGTGGCTCACCAGAGTTCTTGATTGCCTCTTTTGAACTTCAAAAGAGCTACAGCTACAAGTGTCGATAGCTCGTTAGTGATTCTCTCTAATCAATGAAACATCAAAGACAATGACCTGTTTGGTGCATGTCACAGAGGGGAGGGGGAGGAGGGAATGTTTTGTGTGCAAAAGTCAAACACAACCCCTCCCACCAGATCTCTTGTGATTGGGAATTTCAAATTTTAAATCCCCTCCCCTTTTCAATCAAATAGAATGGAGGCAACTTCAGACTCAAGCTGCAGCGTAGAGTCTGAAATCAGGCTAGTGACACTGGTGGTTCTGGTGATGTTCTACATGAAGAGAACCAGAAAACCACATGGTTAGTCACACACCCTTAGTCGCACGCACGCACGCACGCACGCACGCACGCACGCACGCACACGCACACGCACACGCACACACACGCACACACACACACACACACACTCTTAGTTTTCATACGTTGTGGGGACATTACATAGACTTCCATTCATTTCCTGTGGCCTTACCCTAACCTCTATCCCTAAACCTAACCCCTAACCCTAAACCTAACTCTAACCCTAACCCTAAACCTAACCCTAACCGTTGTGGGGACCTACTATTTGGTCCCCACAATGTCTATTTCTCCAATTCTACTACACTTGTGGGGACATTTGGTCCCCACAAAGTAATACAAACCTGTCCCCACACATGCACACACACACACACACACACACACACACACACACACACACACACACACACACACACACACACACACACACACACTTCCCCCCGTGACTCACACATAAGCAAGATTACATTCATACTGACAGTTGAACATGATTTACATATATTTTCCAGTGGTCATCCTCAGTGCCAGGAACCCTACTGAAGATGATGGAGATGTGAGTATTATGACAGCTTTCTTATGATTCTTCAATCTTCATTGTTCCTTGTTCTGGTGTACCTTGGATTGTTTATTTATCGTCTCTCTTTCAACTTCATCAAACTGTAATTGTGTATGACATACTCCTCCTCCCTCCTATTTTCTAGACACGGACACATCAAGCAACAAGAGGTGGAGACCAATCTACAGGTACCTCCTCTGTCGTCATGTCTCCTGTTTACGCGACCGTCAACAAGACCAACAAGGCTGACCCAACCTCCATCTATGCTAACTCTAACGATTACACCCACCAGGATCCTTCAGATTTAAATTACTCTACTGTACACTTCTCTGAGGGAAGCAGAGTCACTTTCTGTGCTGATTTGCATCCAAACCAAGATACTAAAATGTCTCAAAGCTCTCACTGGCACCACCAGTCAATGTGATTCCTGATGACGATTTTAATTCTTTGGCATAGCTGCCTAAAGATCTTACAGAAAATTCTGGTCACTAAAATTCCCATTGCTCATTAAAGCCATTGAAATTTTTTGCCTTTATTGATCGACCACAGGGATATGATATTAGGGGAGATTAGGGCGAGAGAAGTCCACTGGGCCTGGGATCCAAACCAGGTTGTCAGGCACCAGAGGCTACACTGTGTGGTACACGTCTTAACAATTCAGCTATCGGTACCTCCCCCTTTAGATCATTTTGGTAGCCCCAAACGTTCTGGGCCCCTGATTCAGCCTGGGAAAAGGGGTTGGAGGGGCCCTCCCAGATTATTTTTCTTCCTTTTGGATGCGCGGTGAGGCCCCAAACACTAACCAATGAGCTCCCAAAGGTGCTCCTGGTTTCTCTTTGTTTGATTTATCATTCAACTGTTTCTTATTTTCCATCCACTAATGCCATACGCCACTGATATGCACTGATTTGGTTTCATTTGCTTTAGCTATTTTTGTTAATAGTTTTATTTGATAAACAGTCTATTTTTGACTGACAACATTTTGTGTGTTCTCCTTTTCTGGAACATGATGAGTCAGTTCATCACTGTTGGCTGGCTGGCTGACAGGTGGGAGGGGAAATAGCATAATACATTACAACACAATATAATTGCAGTTATAAGCACACATTGATATTAATAACCTGAAAACTAGATTATAGCTTAATAGCTTCTTAGAAAGGGTTAGCACATATTTCCTTTGTGTGGTTGTCAATGTCAGCTTTTAATTACATTAAAATCGATCTAAAACACATGTATAACAAAGTTTGAGACACACTTCTATTCTATTCTATTACACACCAGTGATAAGTTTGATAAAGTTGTTGCATCTCTACAGAATGAGGAAATATGATTTCCTACAGAGCCGCTCTTCAAACCATAACCACTTGTTGTGGTTTTGCAGGAAAGAATCGACAGTTGCTATGACTATAAGTTCCATTTTGCAGCACAAACTCAGACAGGCTACCAGCCTATTTAGTAGCACTTCAGTTCATCATTCAATGTGTTCAGAACACAGGATTCAGCAATTAACCGATTAAAGATACACCATTATGAATCAGTGAGGAACATTATTTGTATTATTTGTTTTGCCAGCAGTTATTTTATAATATTAGGCCTCTCTATTCAAATGAAAGCAAAGCTGAACTTTCTAAGATTTCACAATCTCTGAAAGAATCTGTGAAATTAGAATTGTGATACGATAAGACATGAAGTGAAGCTAACCACACATGGGTATATGTTTGAATGTGACCATGTTTGAATATTTGCAGTAGAGGTCTGAGGAAGAGGGTGGAGTTTAATGATGTAAAGACATTTAGACATGTATTCAAAGCATGAGGAAGTCACAAATCGTCTCCTTCCAGAACTAGACAAGTCACCCTGCAGCTCGTTGTCATCATGAGAAATGTCTACATTTACTGTTTGCTTTCTGGTGAGTGACCTCTGCTTGTTTTCATGTGTCTCTCTGCCTGTGTGGTTGTCTCTGTCTCTGAGTGTCTGTATGATGCTCTCAATGTCTCTGTCTCATCCTTTGTCTGTCCACTGTTGTGTAGAGCATCTAGAATCCTTCTGCATGTGTCTAACAGGGACATGACATGACATGACATGACATGACATGACATGACATGACATGACATGACATGACATGACGTAAAAAAAAAAAAAAAAAAAAAAATATATATATATATATATATATATATATATATATATATATATATATATATATATATATATAATATAAACAATGACAATGAAATTTAAAGGATATGTTACATGTTAACTGACTTAATAAAGTATAAAAAAAATCCTTCAGCAAAAAGATCATGTTGTCAATGAATAAGTTGTGTGTCATACTGATGAGCTGTTTCCTTGCTTATCTCTTGTACTGTAGTGTGGAGTATTATGGAGACAACACCTCTCAGCATAACTGGTCATGTTGGAGGTGAAGTGAATTTCACCTGCTCAAACTGGGATGTCTGGTATCACACCAATGTTGAGGGTAATACAAAGTATGTTTGTAAAAATCCATGCCACACAGACAAAGACAAGACCACGGCAGAATATG